>NC_143014.1:428947235-429277331 GCF_055824585.1 Amblyomma mixtum | reverse complement strand
AGGGGGGACCACCAGCACTGACCGACGACGACGCAGCACCCAACGACTTCTACGTGGGCTCGACGACTGGGGTCATCTACTTCGTCAGTGAGAACGGAAGCTGTGGCGATGTGTACCAGATGGACGCTGGCGTCGCACGTCTATTGCATGATGCATACAGAGACACTCTTGTAGTTGTAACCGACACACTAACCCTCGCCCAGTTCGCTATCGGGGACGATGGTTCGCTCTCAGAGCAGAGCCGTTTCAAGGTTAGCGGCCATGGTGCAGACATGGCTGTCACGTGGGCAGGAGTCCAAGGAGGAGTTATCGCAATTGCAGCTGGTGAATCCAGTGTTCGCTTGCTGAGCTTCCAGACCGGAGAGACCACGGTACTGTCGCTGCCGGATGCTGACTATGGTGAGACAGTCTCATGTATAGCTGCAGATGAACCCGGCAAAACTTTGCTCGTAGGTACTAATCGTGGGAGAGTCGTCGTGTGGACGCTGACAGAAAATGCAGCGGGCGCCACGCACTGGAGGTCGCAGTTGGCTGCCAGCTTACGCAGCCCCGTGCGAGAGCTGGCCTGGTCCGAGACTCATCGAATCGCCGGTACCCTGACAAGTGATGACATGTTTCTTCTGGTTGAACAAGAAGCTTGCTTCAACTTCCGGGAAGGCTGTCTTGCTCTTCAGACGGCAGCCAAACAAGTATTCATAGACGGTGTCTCCAGTGGTAGCCAGATTGTCCTTCAGACTGAAATACCAGTGAGGTCCTTGTTTGTAAGTAGGCAACACGTAGCTGTATCCAACGGAAAACGCTTGTTCTTCTACGAGACGTTGCCAGGCAGCAAGTCAGCGAAGTTCCTGGGAGCTATGAACACCGCGTCGTCACTAATCGGACTCCACGAAGCCAGCGTTTACCTCGTAGAAAATGGCAAGCTTAACGCCAAAACCTTTCAGGGAATCCTTAAGCAAGCGATTTCTGTTTCCGAAGACGAGGTAAGCGCAGTCTGCCTCGATATATCTGGCATCTATCTGGCTCTTGGTTTGTCCAACGGTCGGGTTCGCGTCTGGGACTTGAGCAGGCGAGAAGCCAAGCTTCACGCGGAACTCAAGACACCTGTTGTCGCCAAGGAGCGCGAATCTGTCCAGAGGATCTCAAGCATTAAGTGCAACTGCGTCGGAAACAAGGTTAGCATTCTTGTCGCAGAGGACAGCTCGCGACATCGTGGTATTCGTCGCGAAAGCTCCGCTCTTTACGTATGGAGCATAGAGGATGACTCGCTGTTTGAGTACGACTTCGAGACAGGTGAAAGCAGAACAGGAAAAGCTGTCAGTGACTTACCAGCCAAAGGCACGGTGCGTAGCCGAGCTCCGGTTTCGCATTACTGGGACGAGACCGATCCCAGACTCCTTGTTTGCGAGGCTCGGCGCATCGTAGACGGCTGTGCCAAAGCCGACGCCTCGGGCAATCAAGAACCAAGCGTTGTAGTAGTGTCGCTGTTTGTGACGACAGAGCACGGCATTTTGGAACAGGACTTATTTCCTCTCGATGACAGATTTCGGTTGATGGGTGTCCAGGTTCCCTTCTTTTACCTGCTAGCCAAGCACACTGGTGAGGTCAGCGAATCAGGCGAAGCTGAGAAAGTTCCCGGTTCGAAGCTCGTCTTCCGGCTTCCTATGCGAAATTTTGTTGGCCTTCAAGACTGCGACGACAGCGTCCGCGACGCCATCATGACGTTTAGCTTCTTCATGACTCTGCGCGACATGGACGAGGCTTTCAAGGCCATAAAGGCCATCAAGAATGAAGCTGTATGGGCAAACATGGCGCGGATGTGCGTCAAAACTAAGCGCCTCGACGTGGCCAAGATTTGTCTCGGCAAGATGGCACACGCACGCGGGGCTTGGTCTCTGAGACGAGCCGTGGAGACCGAGCCCGAGCTGGAAGCGCAGACAGCCATCTTGGCTCTCCAGCTAGGGATGGTTCAAGAAGCACAAGAGCTACTTGAAAGCTGCGGCCGCTACGACCTATTAGTGAGGCTTCTAGAAGATTCAGGGCAGTGGGAGCGAGCCATCGATGTCGCTCGCGCTCACGACAGAATTAGACTGCGGGCCACGTACCACAACTATGCAAAGCACCTGGAAGCCTCGGGCGACGTTGAGAAGGCAGTATCTATGTACGAAAAAGCCGACACCCATCTATTTGATGTGCCTCGCATGCTTTTCGATGACCCACAAGCATTGGAACAATACGTCCGCGCCAGCGGCAGTCCAGACATGCTCAAATGGTGGGCCCAGTACATGGAGAGCGTCGGGGAGATGGAGGCGGCGCTGCAGTTTTACGAAGCCGCGCGAGACTACCTGTCACTCTTGCGCGTGCACTGCTACTTTGGTAATGTGGATAAGGCGTGCGAGATCGCAAACGAGACGGAAGACAGGGCGGCCTGCTTTCACCTGGCGAGGTACCTGGAGAACCAAGACAACGTGCTGCAGGCGGTTCACTTCTTCGCGAGGGCCCGCGCATTCGGCAACGCGGTCAGGGTCTGCAAGGAGAACGAAATGGACGACCAGCTGTACAGCCTTGCCTTGCAGGCAGCACCCAAGGAGGCGCTCGAGGCAGCCCGCTACTTTGAGCAGCGGCCGGATGGTCTCGAGAAGGCGGTCACGCTCTACCAGCACGGAGGTTGGGCCTCCAAGGCCGCCGAACTGGCTCTCCAGGTACATCGCACGCTGACTGCGCTGTTTGTTGCTCGGTGTTTTTGGCACCGCGGTCATATCTTTAAAGTATATGATCGGAAGGAGCGGCACATTGCGCGAAAACAAAAAAAAAACAAACTTGATGTGCGACATCGCGATGATGATCTAACACAAACTTGACTTCCCTATGCTATCTATTCACCAGGTAAGATTGTTATGTTAGTTTATACTTGCAAACAAACAATCTACAGGAAGTAGAGAAAAACTTAATTCGTGTTTGCACTCAGCTTTGCGCTCAGTAAAATAATCAAGGGAAAAGAGCTCAAACTTGAGCGAATAAGTGAGAAAGAGCACAATAACCACATACATTGTCTCTACTAAATTTTCTGTCCAATGAAAAAACTACATGGTAATGCACGTCGCAGGGCACGCGCCAGAGTCGAATTATAAGAAACATGTAGTCGGCATAGTTTGTGCGACGCAGGCTCGCTGAATGGGCGGTTATTAGCGAGGAGCACCGTCCTCTCCTCCGCCTGACATTTGAGCAATGCTTAAGGGGTGCTTTTCATCTTCATCCGCGTCTGTCACAAAGAAGGGTAGAGGTAGATCAGTATCTTGTCGATCGCTAGCAAAGTGCGTTACGATTCGGGCGTATTGCTTGACGTTGACAAATGTGACGCGTCTACATTCAGCAAGTTGTTTGTTACGCAGCACTGCTTCATTTGTGACTACCAGAAATATTCCAGCGTTACCATTACCATATCCTCGCCAGACCTGAGCAAAGGTTCGGCTCGTTCGCGTTAATTCAAGTAAATTTCTTAAATTTTAGCATTCCAATCAATCTGCAAAAAAAAATTGCAGACGTAGGTGAAACAGTTCTTCCTATGTGAGTTTTCTCCGTACTGTCTCCTACTAGCCTGTGTGCCTACAGAAGCATAAAAACACATTATGAGGCATATTTAATTGAGTTCGTGCATGATAGGACGGGTATTCAAACCAAAATTTCAGTTAATCCTATGGTAACGCACGATACACTTTGCTGCTATTTGACCACTGGGGCCGAAATTCTGATTTAAACAAAGCGCTAAAACGCTACTGTATACGCAGTTCTTGAAAAGCTGACTGCGTGGGAGAAGAATGAGTACTGTTTGCCTTCCAATAGCATTTAGGCTGCACAAATGGTGCGCTCTTGAAAAATTCTGCAAAAGACAAATGTGAATTATAATGCTCATGGAGTCCTACGAGGATACGCGCGTGTCACTCGTGAGGCACTAAATTATCCTCTGTTATTTTACAATTTTATTTATTCCACAGTACGACTAGTGAACGTCAAGCTGGTGGTACGAGTGCGCATCTGCAGTCGAGTAAAACTTAAATGGAGTTCCGGCCACATTCATGATCCCCCACCCCCAATGTTCATCTGCGACAAGGAAATATACCGTTGTATGAGTTTTTTTGTTACCAAAGCAAAAATATATTCATACCCCGAGATTGTAAGGGCAAGAATTTTAAGCCTTCGACTTGTTTAATACAGTACAACATTAAAAAGGCACTGAGTACAAACTAAAGTTGGCCAGCATCGGTAAATTACCGCGGTGTAAACACGGAGCTTTTATAAGCTAGGCTCAAAATGCAATAGTGGTGTCACTACCACCAACGGCTCTGGCAAGCAAACTGTGACGTCAAGGCAGTTTTCTTTTTGAGCGTGGATGCCTAAGGGCAGGCCGCTCCGCCAGTCACTTCCAAACAGACATCACGGAGCCATGGAGAAAATACGTTTTTTTTTTTCAGTAATAAACACGTTTTGCTGCCATACAAAGTCAACAAAGTCAACGAAGAGCAATGCAGAATAGATTTTTAGATAACAAAAATTGGATGGAGTAGTTCTCAGTACCGCTTCAAAATGTTGATATTGGTTACTGCTGTTAACGGTTAGTGGAGTAATGAAGCAGCCGGCGGGCCATGGGCTCTTGTTGCCAACTGATTTTTTTTTCTCGCTGAATCATCCTTTAGGGATCCTGCGCGCGCGGCGGCCAAGATCAGCCGATCAGTGCGTTTCGGCCTCCAGAGAACGGTTTACACGGTGCTCGATGCCTTCGTACTTTGCAGGCCGGAGACCTGGGGGCGCTGCAGCAGGCCGCCCAGGAGCTGGGCCCCAGCGCCGATCCTGCCCTGGTTCGCACCACGGCCGACAGGCTGGCGGCCATCGGCAAACACGACCAGGCTGTGCTGCTCCTCGCCACCAGCGGACAGAGCGAGGCCGCGTTGCAGCTCTGCGTGCAGGCAAACGTCCTCGTCACGGAGGAGCTCGCTGACAGGCAAGGCACAGCTCACTCACTGAAGAACGGAAAGGTTTTGCGCAGCGGCTCTGTCGCCATAAAACTGGCGTTACCTAGCAAAGCATTGTTGTGAATCAGTTGGTTCGACATGCCCGGCATTCGAGAACAAAAATTTTGAATATTGAAATATTGTCAGGTACTCTTATGGAAATATCGAAGGTAATGGTCCGTCCTTTCGATGCGTAGAAAAATCCATAGCAAAAACTTCAATGGCAAAAAGTGCAGGCCTGCCGAGGGAAAATCTGCGTATATATTGATTTTTATAGTGAAATCTCGCAGTATATGGAAAAAATTGCGTTCATAAACTCTTTCCCGTTGAAAAATCCTTTTGTCCAGAACTGCTGGGTATGTATCTTATTGCGAAAAAGAAAAAAGAAACGCCTTCCTCTTTCCTGCCGCAGGCTCACAGAGGGAATTCCCGCTGATGACAAGCCCAAGCTGCGCGAAGTCCTCGAGAAGATCGCCGAGTGCTGCCTCAAGCAGGAGAACTACCACTTGGCGGCTAAAAAGTTCACCCAGGCCGGCGACAAAGTGCAGGCCATGCGTGCGCTCCTCAAGTCCGGAGACACAAAAAAGATAGTGTTCTTTGCCAACGTGTCTAGGCAGCGCGAAATCTACATTTTAGCCGCCAACTACCTTCAGACCTTAGACTGGCAGCGAGACACCGATGCGGCCAAAAACATCGTGTCTTTCTACACTAAGGCCAGGGCATTCGATCTGATCGCCAGCTTCTACGAGTCCTGCGCGCGAGCAGAGATCGAAGATCGCCGAGACTACGAGAAGGCCCTGGCGGCGTTGAACGAAGCTCAGGAGTGTCTTCAGCTATGCGGCGAGGGCAAGGACGTGAGCAAGGCCGCGGCCAGAATCAGGAGTCACATGGACGCCGTCCGCAAGTTCCTCGCGATTCAGGAACTGTACGCGGACAGTCCGCTCGAAGCGGCCGCTCAGTGCGAAGCGATGACCAAAATGGATTTGGAACCGGCCGTGCGCAAAGGGGACCTGTTCGCGTTTCTGGTTCAGCATTACGTGAGTGAGAAGGACTTCGTCGCGGCGAGGCGTTGTCTGCAGGAGATGCAGGCCGCTGTGCCCGCAGTGTCGGAATACGTGGACGCTGAAGTCCTGAGGCTTGTGGGATGGAGTTCGGATGACCGGCGCAGCCTGCAGCAGATGTCACTGCTCGCAAGGCGTGCCGCTGCCAGCAACGGCGCCGCCAATGAAGCTGAGGAGGACCGCTACAGCTCTGACGGAGAAGTGCAAGAGGAACTGTCCGATGCGCCCTGAATGATATGAGGCAGTGGTCATTCTTGAAGCACTTCAAAGCCGATACCACATGTAATAATTATGTGGAACTCAGTGTTGTGCAAGCTTGCACGAAGCATTCCGCTGCCATACCGTTCACAGCCAACGCGGAAGGTGGATGCATCAGCAATACTGTTACACCCCTAATAAAAGAAAATACTAGAAGAAATGGGCAACAAAAGAGGAAGCATTGTTATAAATGGCGCGTGTCGGGTTCAACTGCATGCAGCTTCTTTTTTTTTCTCTCTCTCTGCTGCGAGAAAGCGGAACTCGCCTTTCAGAGCAGCTGAAAAAAGAGAACGGAAAAAAAAGGAAAAGCAGTGAGGTTAATCAGGCAATGTCCGAGTGACAACACTGCGCGTGGGGAGGGCAATAAACGGAGCGAAAGAGAAAAGCGAATGAAAGTTCAGTTCAGTTCCTATATTCGTAAAACCTTGGATTACGCCTTGGCTTGTCCTCTACATTATTCGTCCAAGGGACCATTAGACGCGCGCACCTACCGAGAGCCCCCGAAGCGGACAAACATGAGCGCGTCAATCGTCAGCCTTCCAATGTCAGCCTTCACGCTCGCTTCTTCCGCACAACTGACGAGCTTTGCTTATAGAGGCAAAGCGTGCCAATATTCCGCTGATTTCACTACCACACATTAGAGGACCCAACGCACACGTTCGCCTCTGCAAATATGGTCAGCAGTCGTCCACTGGTAACACCAGTATATGTTTTTTTCCGCCTGCGTGTGCTGGGGAGTTTTGTCCCCGATCATACAACCACGACTACTAACGCAGATTTATCGCATCACATTGTAGGATCACCCGACACTTCATTTTTTGAACAAAAATCTGATCTGTAATCAAACACACCAAACGTGACAGTATGATTACGTTATGACCACTTCACTTATGAACAAAATAAATTTTCATGGCATAGGGGCATCTTAGGCTAGAGCGCGCCATGGCACAAGGTATATTCTTTTACTCAAGGTGGGGACGAGTACCTATTTCCCAAGCATTTCGCTCAAAAGAAGCCGAGCACCAGACCAGGGGAAAGTCTGTACCCATTGCATCACCGCTTGCTACCTGGTGGCACTAGGGATCGAACCCCCTACATTCCGAATGCGAGGCTGATGCGCAAACCGGTATAGGCCGCCGCTGCGGTAATGCAGAAAGAACGGGTAGTAAACAGTCAGCGTGTGGCTGGACAGAAACTGGCGCCCAGAATGCACGAGCATTTCATTAATATAATTAAATACGAAGGAAAGCCTGTGATCGCTGATTAGTGCACAGCAAGAATAATTCCGGATCAGTCTCAATTTCATCAACTACAGCAATGGAAATTAATGAAACATTAATAGCTGATTTTGGAAAATGTGCAGCCGCCGCAGACACCTTCTTAGATGGCTAGACGATTAGTAGAAGTGCCTCCTTTGTAATATTTTATTAATGCGATTGCATTTAAGGTCTTGCAAAAGTCGCCCGGTTTTTCCGCAACGAAATTCCCTGATTGGTCGAGAGTGTCGTGACGACACCAGCATCGCCAAATTTGAAAATCTGAGGACTAAAATGTTCCAGTATCTTCTACTGAATTATCATGGGGCATTATGCTAACCCAACCCACTCTTCCACCTTAATACATCCACCAATTCCCACTAACCCACCTTAATCCACCCGTAATCCCCACTAAGCCACCTTAATCAATTTTCTGGATTGTTCTGCTTCCAAATTTTGAGAGGCCCTTTGGGACATTGGGGGATGGGCCAGCTCTCAAAAGCTATCGCAGTTTCTTCCTTAAGAACGTGGTTAGGAACCAAATTTCGTCGTACCATTTCCCTGCACACCGCTGCGGTGGCTCAGTGGTTATGGTGTTCGGCTGCTGACCCGAAAGACGCGGGTTCGATCCCGGCCGCGGCGGTCGAATTTCGATGGGGGCGAAATGCTAGAGGCCTCTGGGATGTGCGATGTCAGTGCACGTTAAAGAACCCAAGGTGGCCGAAATATCCGGAGTCCTTCACTACGGCGTCCCTCATAGCCTGAGTCACTTTAGGACGTCAATCCCCCATAAACAATTTTCCTGTGAAAAAAAATAAAAGCTATAGAAAGAGGAGAAAAATTGATGGCAGGTGACACTATAGTCACTACAAGAATGTTTAATATCATATTTCTATTTTATTACACAAAGGACCAAACAGGCATTACTTTGGGGTGAGGCATCATCAAAACACCATAAAATCATTAAAATAGTCTCATCACAAGTTACTAATTCCAGTTATTTGAAAACAAATTAAAAGAGTAAATTTTTTTTCGGACTGCACAAAAAAAGCACTAAGTGCAGTGTGCACAAGTAGCATAAACCCTGCATATCGTAACTCTGCATGCAGCAGGGTTATGATAAACATGCAAAGAACAGCTATATTATGATTTGGGTAACTCAAGTAAGGGCTGTAGATTTTTTTTAGGGGCATGAGGTATTTAGGGCACAAGTGGAAAAATTTAAATACAAAAGAGAGGGAGAGACAATAAAAGTGACTGGGGGAAACAGCTCTCACTTCGGTCAGTCATCCTGCCTAACCACTTAGTAGCGTGACTAAAGCGTCTCCAAATTTCCCGTTGTTCTGAATGCAAACACTGTCATTAAATTATTTTCATTCATAACCGCCAGATGAAGAAATGAAAACCGTAATAAATTTTTCCCCCGCAAATGTAGTTTATGATCATGGTGGAGGCGAGGAAAGATATGAGTGGCAGGTTTAATTTTCTCGTCACTGTAGTCTGCAGAGTTTTAGTAAAGCTGGTGAAAAACACATTAGGCGATGAACTTTACGCCTAGTGCCAACAGCTTAAGAACTAAGGCGCGCCTAATCATTTAAATGCTGGAATACGAGGAATAGTTGCGCGGAATTAAACGCGCATCTTCGTTTTTCGGAGATTATAGTTTGGATATTAGGTATATTTTGCAAAATTTCTAGATAAGCGAGGCATAGATCCGAGTTTCGGGCGTATAATAGTGTTATAAACAAGTTTAGTTTCTTTGTTACCATGACATACTGACCGTCGCATGAAACCCGAAGTTTTGTAATTACTGGAAAATCTGTAGTCAACGTGAGCGTTCCAAGTCAGATTAGGGAGAGGTACATTCCTAGTAGTTAAGAATGTGTGATCTTTCAATGGCTACATTATTGATCGTATAAGTGTAGTACAGCTCTTGATTACGCGTTTTAAAGCGCACAAGTCTAGTTTTTTTAACGTTTATAGTTTTATGCCAGTAATATGAAGCTCAAGAGCTTAACGGGGGCTTCGGTTCTGGCTGTCTTGATGCCGTAGGTAGCTGAAGAGGGTTATCGCACAGCTTCCGCCCTCACCGTTCGACCACGTGACACTCTCGGTATACAGGACGTACCACGTCCGCCGTTACGGACGAGGGTGGCGGTGGTGAACACTCTCAAGGTTAGGTTACTCGTAACATAAGTGCCTCTGAAAGTGAAAGACCGAACAGCCGCCGTAGCTAAGTCGGTAGAACACTGTACGCGAAATTTTATTCGTAGGCCGTGGGTTCGGATCCCACGGCTGTATGTGGCTGTTTTTACTTCTACTTTATAATACCGTACCCCATAATTTTCAGTTTTCAATAAAATCAATTATCCCCTGACGAACCCCTAATCTTCCTCCCCTCGTCTGCTCAAGAACACCATTTAGGCCACTTTCTAGTTGTCAGCAGTCACTAGTGTTAGTCACAGAGCGATAAATGAGCAGTCGTCGGCAAGCAATCTTAGTGAAGAGGCAATATTTATGGAAGCATCGTTAATGTTGATAAGAAATAATGTAAGCTCTCAGACGGAACAGTGGAGAACTCTGGATTTTGTGGACTGAAATGGTGATTGAACACTTCATATCTTAACGGCCTGTAGCCTATTATTTAAGCATTCCTCAACCCAGTTAACTACTGTGGTGTGCGCAACACGCTCAAAGGCTTTCTCAAAGTCAATAAGTATGGCTTCAGTCTGTTCTGAATTACGTATACTGTAGTGGATGTCTGTGGGGTTAGTTCAAAGACCTGGGTTTTACATGACCGGCTGCGCTGAAAGCATGCTGATCAGCAAAAGGTGCGTTTTCGTTGAAGGGAAAGTTCAGACAGGAGATAGGAAGATAGAATAGTATGCTCAAGTAATTTGCAAGCAATAGGTACTAGCTATATGGGCCTATGATTAGTTTTATCACGCCTATTTTTTACTTTTTATATAGGAATAGCGTAGGCAAACTTCCATTCATCTGGGACAACTCCGTGACCAAGGAGTTGTCCAAAAATATGAACAAAAATTAGTGCTGAAATGTGCTTCGTGATTTTTAGTAGCTCAGTAGTCATACCATCAAGTCCAGGGCCGCAGGACAATGGCGACCGTTCAGTCGCCTTGAGAACACCTCCAACGTTTATGATAACACCAGGCATGACGGCTGTAGTACAGGGAGTTAAGCTAAGAGAACGAGTGGTTTTTCATCTTAATAAATGCTACAGAAATAGTAATTGAATTAGCATGCAACTTACTCACGCTGCAGGGCAATACCAGACTCGCGACTGAAGTTAGACAGTTCCTTCAGTGGCGCAGAAGAAATAGCCCTCAAAAGTTTTGGGCGGTTGGTTCGTAAAAAGTTTGGCATATCAACATTATAGAAATCATCTCTTGCTTTCACAATTTCTTATTTGCATACTTTGCGAAGTTATCATAGCCAGACTAGTCAGCGCCGGTCTGACAGCGTTAAACGCTGCTGTAAAGCCGTTTCTTTTTATTTATGTTGAGTTTTATGTGTCTCGAGAACAATAGCTGGTCATCTGTCATGTGAAGCCACTTTTTCTTTATATATTTTTTCCTGTAGCATTTTGATTTCTTCTCGAAAACTAATCCAGTTTTTGGAGTCAGTACAAGCTTGGTAGTTTTGAAAAAAAGAATGCCAGAAAACTTCAAGCTCCCTGTTCAGACCATCACAGTAATCATTAGCGTAATCAGAAATGGCCACGCAGTGATTTCTTAAATTTGAAGCACTTGAAGAAACAGTGGATTGAGCGGCGGCCGCTCAGTGCACTCTATCACTTGCGTACTAACACACTGAGGGTGCGCTGCAAGTACCAAAATGCAAGATTGCATCTGGGATAGTGAGAGCATGCAAGGATAGTCTGCAGGCTAGATGTAGAGCGGTAGCGCTGCTTGCAAGAAGCCCATACTTTCAAAAGATGGCGGCTTATGGTGCAAAGCCAGCGCCGTCCTCGAAGGATGAGGCGAACAATGACGTCATAACTAAAAAACAATAATCTCGTGACGTGGTCGAGTCTTTCGGTTAACCTCCCTGCCTTTCCTCTTCTACATCCTCCTCCTCCTCCTCTCGTGACGTCATAATCTCGTGTTTTTTTTTTTTTGCTGTAATGATAAATCTTTGAAAGCCTCGAGGTTCCTTGCGACACATGAAACGGGGCGAAGAAACAAGACTAGACGAGTGCCACTACAAACGCCATTTTTCGGTTGTATATATACGGTCTGGTTGAGTCTTTTTTCTTACCCTCGCCTGGAGTGCCACGCTGAATTGCAACTGGTTAACAAACCAGCGGGGCGAGCTATGGGCTATGGCTTAATTCCCGAGAGATACATTTTTAGGTAAATTTAAAAGCCGTTCTTCCGTACCTAAGTTTGCGAGCAGTGCGTTGCGGCAGAATTGTGCTGAAGGAAGGCTGCTAATATAGAAAGACAGCAGAGTAATTCTTTTATAAAAGCCCGTTTATTTATTGAAAACGGCAAGACAAACTCAGATTTTGAATGGTGACGCAATAAGAAGTGGGTGAACTAACCCACGACAGAAGTTGCATGAGCAGAGGATAAGCTAACTGCCTGCTGCGCATACATGACAAATGTGTGCTGTAAATAGCACTGGCCTTACTCATTGAAATTATGGCTGCCTTTTAGAACATGTGGAGGACAGACATTTTCGTCAATTCGATCAAAATCTACGCGGACCAGATGAAACATACAATCAAGCGCTCGCACAATGATAAACCGAGGGGAGGTAAGGGAAAATGACAAACACGAATAGTGACCTCGCAGTAGCAGGAAACGTTCAAGCAACCACGTGCTCCAGGAGACAACCAAAGAAGATTTCAATAAAACAAATGACCTCATTACAGACTGCTCTGTGCCTAATGCGCAAGTAGATATGGTATCTGAGCATCGAGAGTTTGTAAAGGGCCATAAAATGTGACATACAAGTCTCTTCTCTGATCTATGATAATAATGAAATACAAAAGGGCAGTATCCCATCAGCATAACGACTATAAAACTCAATGCGTAAAAAAAATTTTTCCGTGGCAATTTTCAGTGCTCAGTAACATGAGTGTAGCGTAAACGTTCAAGGGAGCCTTCACTTAGTGCTTGCAAATGATAGGATGATAGATTTCTCCGTTATCAAAGCGTTCGTCAATATTCACAGGAATATAAAGCGCATACTTCCAATCTCTGCCAAGTGTCCGTTGATGGCAGCGTTTCTTCACCACGGCCACGAATAATCTCACGCAGTATTTACCCCAGTACAGTCAAAACAAAGCACAATCATTCAGTCTCACTGCAGGTAGCAGGATATTAACAGAATTCACTACGGAACATGCGCTTTCTTACAAACTACCAAGCGATCATCTGAAAGCCACATCTGACACCTCCCACACAGACTTTATGACCCATTTCTGCCTGGTATAGGCATTCAGCGGCAACAGCATACCACAGTACCGAAGCGACTCTAAACCTGACATGGCAGTGTGATGACAGCGGAGCAGTTTTCACTTTAACGCTTATCTACGAAGCACCAGTTCTTAACGTGCTGTGCGCTCTTAGTCTGGAACTACACCGGCTTTCCGAAATCAGCAACATCAAAACCGTGGGTCTGTAACTGCGGCTGGTATTGCAAAAAACAAGCGCGCACATGTTACCGACGAGACCGCAGCACCAGAACAAAAAGTAACCAAGCGCTTCAACTTAACATTGATAAAAGGCGGGCAGCCCCATGGAATGAAGTCACGAGATGACGAGATACGCCGGCTAAGGACGGTATATAGCTAGCAACGAGCGATCAGCAGAAAAGTCAAGGTGAATGACACAAGAGCCGCTGCGCCCGCCTGTGCTGTGAGGGCACGCGAATATAAATATTTTTTTATGAAAAAAAAGCGTTGTACAGGGTCAGTCACACTAAGAGGGAACACGGCTCCGCGTGGCCACGTACCTGCGGAGTGCCATTGCATCTAACCCGTTCATGAATCAATGCAGAGTGGCGCACGAGAAGAGGAATTTCGACGTGGTGCTTCGTGCCATCTTCCCCTTTGCACGGGTCTGCCACAGGCTTGGTCGCAATAGTGCTCCGCATGTGAGCAGCCACACGAAGCCGTGTTCCCTCTAAGTGTGATTGACCCTGTGTATTTCAACAAATGTACACGACTAAAACATTTATAAAAGCATTAAAAAGCATTAATTATATAAGCATTAAGTGCTGTCTTGAATAGAAAAAAAAGACCACAAATATATAAACATTTATTTTTCTCTTATTTGTGTCGTCTTCAGCGACAATTGTGGCGCTTCATTTCCTCTGCCCCGTTGATGTCGCTGGCACTTGGTTCTAGACCGCTATCGAGTCTCGCCTTCGTGACCTATGCCAACTGACCTTGTAGTCTGTGTCAATTGAAACAGTCAAAAAACGTTAACCAAGATTACATTCATTCGAAAGGGCGTGTGCCCACAGGCGGACCATCTTGGCAAATAAAATTCAGAAAAGTGAAATAACCCCCAAGTAGAAGGGGTGCATTTGCATGCCGGTTTTGCACATGTGATAATACGTCATACAGTTCATCAGCAAAGTTCGCAGAATGATCACAAGGTCGATAACAGGCATCGATGAGGAGCGTAGTGACCGGCAGATACCATGCAACCCACAAAATTTCCTGTGCACAATCTACGGGAATAAGTTTTGCGCGGATGTGCTTTCGCCACGTCGTTGAGAAGACCGCCGCCTCTTTTGTTTTGTCGGTCTTTTCGAAGCAGGAAACATTCTTTCCAGAGCTGGATTTCCCCATCTTCTGTTCCGAGGTAAGCTATGTTTCAGTATTCGCAATAGCATCGGCAGCGCAAGTGTGCATGACGGTTGCCATTTCGTCCTGCTTATTCAAAAGGCTTCGAAAATTCTCACAGCAATGAAAATGCGGTTGGGCATCGCGACGTTGGAAAGCATTTTGCTGTCATGGCTGTTCTTTATGAGCTTTCGTCCGACGAACACAGCCGTTGGGCGAGTGAAAACAATATCTCTTGATGTCCACGGAACGTTTGTCAAATGAAAGGTGCATTTTTACGTTAGCTTTGCGATTTACGCGAGCAAGATCATGCCGCTGCAGATATTGAATCGTTTCAGGTAAGTTTAAACAACTTCGCAGTTAATTAAGGCTCAGAAAGCACCACAGTAACTAACGGTCTCGCGCTAAGCGACGACTAAAAGCTAGAATGCTTGAATTTAACGCTTTACAATTTTTATTTGTTTATAGACACTGCGATCTAGTACAGATCATAGCAGGGTGAAAAAACAACAAAAACAAAATACAAGCATACAAACACACTCAAATTCATGACATTTGCAGGCACATTTCAAACATCAGCAAAGAATTATGATTAACAGTCTCGCTATTAAGTTTATTCCAATCAGTAATTGTTATCGGAAAAGATATTTAAAGCAGTTATTTCGCGCGTTCAAAGGGGTTATTGTTAGTGCCTGCCTTTGTCTCGTTTTATTATCTGAGGAGTAAGCAAATATTAAGAAGTATTAACTTTATAATGAGCTTTTATAAGCTGGAAGAAAAACTTTAGTCGACAAACACGATTGCGCTGAACGACTGGGGGTAACCCACTTCGCCTCACGAGCTCACTTACAGATGCATGGTCATATGAGTTAAAAACATTAACTGCTTTATGCTGTATTACTACCTTACGTACTTTATGCTCTATGCTGTATTCTAGAATTTATAATTTACTCATAACACAATACGCACTACCAACTGTATAGCGGTCGCAGACAATGGGTTCGTTGGGCCTTTCATCTCACCGCCATACTTACCTGGTGCTGAGATGTCCTCGGTCAGGGCGGAGGACCCTCCAGGGCGAGGCGTGGGCATTGCACTGCGCCTGCGCTGATCCCTGCCACTGCTTCAATCGAGGCAGGCGGAGCATGCAATTTTTGGTAGTGGGGGGGGGGGCTGCGTGCGCGCGGCGCCCTATCATGTTTTAAATCCAAAAATCGGAATGTTATATGCACCGGAGAAGTGCGCTTATCTTTATTCCTCGGCGACACTCGTGCTTCTCCCAGCGGTGGCTGTACAGGAACCCCTCAGTCGGATAACAACACAGACTGCTCTCAAGAACGGAGCGGCTGGCCCGCTCCAGCTCATTTATTAGGTATGAAAACATTCGCGTAACTGGCCCGCACAGACGCGGACTACTGAGCACGCTATTCCGTTGTAATTTCAATCACACCTTCCCTATCGGACATCAAGAAACATTCCACTATCGCGAGCAAGACACGCTACCCCTAGGGCCCGCAGGCACGTTATTACACTTTGATTAAAGCGGATCTTTATATGTTGGCCCATATCGTATGGCCGTTGACGCAATGCGGCAGCTTACGACGCTTTGCTAATGAGTTTGTGCACAATTAGATCGACACTAATTAAGGAAGAAGCCATTGAGCGAGTAGCAAAGTGCATGCCGGTGAAAAGAGAGTGTACGCGAACGGCTGTGTGCTTGTGTCGTGCGACACTGGTGGATCATGCGATCTGGTAACATTATTAGAGCACGCGATTGGCTACTACGCTAATGAGATCAAGCGAAGTCGCTGAAGGTGCACATAATGCTATCGCGTCAAAGCATCAAAGGTGGAGCTTAAGTAAAACATGTTGCTGGGCGAGTTGGGGCACAGCTTGAGAAGATGAAACGCGAAAAGGACAGTAACACATAAGAAGGGACGACTGGAAATGCGCTATTTGCAGCTCTGCTGAATTCCAGAAGCGGCCAGTTGTAAAGCCATGAGGTGGGGATGGACGGATGGGCGAGGAGGAGAACAAGTAGATGAGCACGCGTGGGAACACAAGTAATGCAATTGAAGGTACGCATGTTAGTTCACAATTTCTCAAAACATACCCAAGACCAATAATCAGCGGTGGGGTGCCAACGCAAGAACTTCCACTTCTTACCTAGTGTACCTCTATCAGTTCACCTGCAGTCTTATCTTTGCTTTCGCCTACCTAATCTGGTGGCACAAAGAAAACAATGTCAAAGTAAGCATGCAAACACATGTGTGGAGTGTCCTATGGTGTTTAAGAAGATTGTGTGTGAACTGCTAGATGCGATGCGTAGCGTAAATGCGAGAGCATTGCTTACCGCCGAAATTCGTGTTTCTCGAAATGTATGACTATCGAGTACGACACGCCAAGTATGTATTCTGATTTTTGCATTTGATCACGGTTGGGGGTGCCGCGCGCACGCAGCCCCCCCATTACCAAAAATTACATGCTCCACCTGCCTCGATTGAAGCAGTGGCAGGGGTCAGCGCAGGCGCAGTGCAATGCAATGCCCACGCCTCGCCTGGAGGGTCCTCCGTCCTGACCGAGGACACCTCAGCACCAGGTAAGTATGCCGCACAGATGCGAGGCCCGGAGAGCCCATCGTCTGCGACCGCCATAGGGTTGACAGTGAGTCTTTGTGTTACGAGTTAATTATAAATCCAACAACTCAATTCTGAGCACCAGTTTTAAGCAGCTTAGCCATTAATAGCCACTTAGCGCGAGAATCTTAATTACTGTGCTGCTTACTGAGCCTTAACCAAGAATAAAATTGTTGAAACGTACCTGAAACACCTGAGTGTGTTTGCATACTTCCAGCAGCTGTGGCGCCACCTGTCGCTGTCACCGATTTCTTACTTCTTTTTTCTCGCTTTCCCGTTCCTTTATTTTTTCTAAGAGAAATAGAACGGTAATAAGGAAGAAGCAGATGTGACGTACAAATCATACGGACATCGCAAAAAAGGTCTTGGGCTACACCTTTTCACGCTTAAGCAACTATTTCATTAATTTCCATTGCTATGGTTGACGCGAGCGAGAATAATCCGATGCGATTCTCTAATTTCTCCTAATTCCTCAAGTCCACTTTTAGGCTACCTCCGTTCCTAAATCATGCTCGATTCTTTTAATATTATATTTCCTTATGTCGGCTACCTTACACGTGTTGATTAACTTCGGTAGCTTGGCCTGTTCTATTCTATCGGTTGGGTTTAAGCCTTTCAAACTTTGGTGTTTCTTGATCAGATGGTTTGTCTCCTAATAAAGCCTGCCGGTATTCTGTTTAATTATATCCTCCCGTCCATTTGTATTGCGCACTCCGTAGTGATATAGCTGCAAGGTTATGACTCATTGCTTCAACTGTGAGATCGTCGTCCTCGGTTAAACCTTAGTATCTGTTCTCAGCGAGATCCTTAATTCATCCACTTTCCCTCTTACCGCAAGCTCTTTGAAGGGCTCCTTAATTCGAGACCTTACCATCGTACGGTGACTGCACTGCGTCTTGCCGAGCACCTCCACATGGAGGCTGCGCGATGCCAGGGTGAGCGAGCAATATGCCCGGTATGCGAGGTATTTGAGAACACTATTCTCTATCGCCACAGGCTCCAGCAGTCTCACGTCATCTATCTAGGCGAGCAGCTTCTTGTATACTGACACCTGAGCATTCATACTGCGCAGTTAGTTCCAAGATGGAAGCGTACATGTTGACGCAGAAAATATAACGCCATGCAGTTCTCGTTATCCTGGTCACACCCCACAGCGACTTTGAAATTGCCACCTTTCTGAACGTAGCGAAGTCTTTCGTTTACAAGAACTCATGTGCTCTGACTGTGACGTGGCATCTGTGGCGAAAAGAAAAAAAAGCACAGTCAGCGGTCATATATTGGCAGAACGACTGACTCATCGTGAATGATGGCCCTGGAAAGTCGATGAGGGCCATTGAAAAGCAGCTGAAGTCGCGGAGTTGACTGTCAGGCTTGCTGCGCACGAGAATTGGAGGTACCATTCCTATGTAGTGAAGGGTGGCAGTTCCTGTCTGATAAAACCCGGGAGCTGCTCCGGTTCAGGCGCTTGCTAAGCAAGCTGAAGAACCCCGATGAGCATGGAATTCTCTGCTTTTATTTTTTCAGATGAAAAAACAAACTGACCAGGAAAAAACCTAACCGCGGTAACGACAGGTGGCTTTGCGCAAGCGGTGATGATGTGCCTATTGTGATGCGCACAAAATTGCCGTCGTCTTTGACGGCTTAGGCCGACGTCACCAACGAGAGTGACGTCATGCCACCATACTGTTTTCCAGGACTTTGTGTAAATTTGGCTGCGTATGTGGAGGTGCGTCACACCGTCGTAAAGCCTTGTGCTCGTATAGAGACTGTTTCAAAAGGAAGGCCTTATGTCTTTCAGCAAGATTCGGCTCCCATCCACACCGCCTGCATTACCCTGGAGTGGCTGACTGACAACTTGCACGACCATGTCCCTCTCAGCTTGTGGCCTCCTTGTTCTGCAAATGTAAATCTTCTAGGCTACTATGTCTAGAGCGTCGTTCAGAGGGAGGACAACAAACAGCCACATAACACGAAAGACTCGCCGAAGGCCGCCATTGCTAACTCAAGGCCAACATATCTAAGGACTACCTGATTCGAGCAAGCATTCGGTTCTGAAACCGATGGCGGATTCATTGAGCAGTTCTAGAAATAAACAACAGAAAAAACGGTTCCCAAAGTTTGGTATAAATATGCCTATTTTTGCTGGAGATATGGTTCTGTGCTGAAGTATATATTGTGTGTCCACAAATACCTCGCGCACCCAGTAAAGTATATTGCTTTTTTAGCCTCGCCATTCGGGATCTTCTACGTATAATCACTTCCGGTTCTCCGTTAGCGGATTCATAATCCGTAAATTATTATGTTCTACGAATTCTACTAATAATTTTCCCCTGCTACTCCTAGAACCTATGCCATAGTCACCGACTATCTAGTCTCCAGCCTGCTTCTTACCTATACCAAGGCAATGAAGTCTCTAATCAATACAGTAGATTGTGTTTTTATATTACACGTTGAGGATTCCACTGTATTCATAGAAGCGGTCGACTATCTGGTCATTATGGCTGGATGTAGGTGCGTAGGCCTGTAGCACCTTCAATTTTTACCTCTTCTTACGCTTGATTACGATAGCTGCCACCCGTTCGTTAATGCTATAGAATTCAACTATACAGGGTGTTTCACCTAAGACTTTACATGGTTTTTAAAAATGAGCTTTTTGAATTAGAACAGCGCTTTTTTGAGCATTGTCAGTGGTGTAGTACACGAGAATTAATACAGCTAAGACGTGCTAATTACCACCCTCGGTAAATAATTTTCAATCGATGACTGTTTAACTCTTACTGTTAGGCTTCTTAATTATTGAGAGGCGTGTAGCCCACGGTAAGTAATATTCATATCTGTTTTCAGAATTTTGAAAACGCTGTTACCCTCGGCGCTGTGGCCCAACAAAATTTTGGCTATTTCGATGGTTAAGTGCACTGGAGAGGTTGCTTTGCCTGAAAGCTCCTCGAAAGCGCATGTATTTTGCCGTGATGTAGCCAAAATTTGTTCGGCCGCAGCGCTGAGGTAACCACGTTTTCGAAATTCTAAAAACTGCATATGGATATTACTTACGGTGGGCTACACGCCTCTGAATAGTTAAGGCGCCTAACATAATAGTTAAAAAGATAGCTATTCAATATTAGTTTATCAGCTTGGCTGTTAACACATCTTAGCTGTATTCTGATGTATTACACCGCTAACAATGCCGCGCCCAAAAAAGCTCTCTTCTGACTCAGAAGCCTATTTTAAAAAATGCAAAGACTTAGGTAAAACACCCTGCATATGTTGCCAGCTATATCCTTACTGATCAGGAATCACACACCTAAATCTCATCTGTCCGCTAAACCGCTACAGCATAGTAAATGCCCGCCGTGTAGCATTATGTACACGATTTAGTCGTTTACAAACGAAAATGGGTGCTGATGGTGATACTAGCCCCGAAGCGGTATCGATGCCGCGGTGGTTAAAAGGGTTTGCACCGGTGCTTGCAGAGGACGCGTGTCGCGCTGGTTTTTATTAAAGCCCCTCCATGACGTTTTCTGCCGACCAGGTTAAGTAGTCAACCAACCTCCCCTCCGCCGTGACTCTTCCTCCTCGCATAGCTTTCCGACTCCCGGTATTGAACGGAAGGAAGCGCTGCCATTTTGTTTCTCGGTTCTCGGGCCGAGTCTGCGGTTGCGTCACATCGCTGCTGTTTTCATCCATCGTCGTATTGCTGTTTTGATGCTGTTTTTCCAGACAGTGTTGGAAAAAGAAGCATATCGCGCTAGCGGCTCGTGTCCGCATGCGATGATTATACCGCATGAAAAGCGTCGAAATGTCTGAGCAACAAAGTTTACCGACGCCGAGTGACAGGGACCGGAGCCACTTCTTGTTGATGCCGTGGTGCGCCTTCGCACCTCGCTGATAGCACCATCGCTCTCGAATTATGTGCTTACATCACACACTTGTATTCGGTATATCAACGTCTCGGCAAAACGAGGCGATTGAGGTCCCTGACAAGCCGACATTTTTTTCCTTCACGCAAGCAGATACAAAATGGATGCCGACTTCCGGCAGAAAACAGACAACAGAAATCGGAACCGGAAAAGCCATATGCGGATACGGAAAGAAGGTAGCAGCACACTTCAAAGTTTGGCATGACTTAAAAAAAGCGCCAGCGACAATAGAGGGGCTTTAGTTTTGATAAGGCAGCGCGGCACGTGAAGCATTCCGCGCAGTGTTTGATAAGGCGCCCGCGGAGGTGACGCGCCAGTTTTCCGGGCTTCTCTTTTTCCCTTGCTAAATTACATGCTCGAAAAACGCGCCCTGTTCAAACAGGAAGTGTTCTGGGGCTCAATCGTAGTGTTGCCAGAAGAAACAACGTACGGCAAAACCGTGTATATGCTTTATCTATCCTCCTAACCTCACATAGCCCTAATTTAATACCAGTTAGTTCATTGGACAGCGTTGCTGGGCTAGCCTCACTGGATAAAGTTCTAGCGTTAAACGTTGTCAAGTTCAATATCCAATTCCGGCCTGTCCGGAGCCTAGCGCATACCCAAGAGAGCATCATTTTCAGCGACTCCAAAATGGCTATCAATAATTTCGCAAAAGGGCGAATTACAAACACCTCGCTTAGAATCCTGAACGCCCCCAAATTGTAACCAAATTATTCCGGACTGATATGAGTCCCAGCCCATTCGGGGAATCCGGGGAACGAGGCAGCCCGTAATAAAGCCCGAGGTTTCGTAGACCGGGCAGTGGATGAGTCTGGCTGTCTGAATTTCATGAAGGACTACATGATCACATTCCATGATCTAAGCAATCACTTTAAACTAGAGAGGAGATCTTTCCCCCCGCCAGACAAAAGCCTCACTAAAGAACAAGCGAATACTGTGGCGTCGTCTACAGACGAGATCGATACGCACCCCATCACTTCTCGCGCTCATTTATCCTGATCTATACAACCCGAACTGTAAACACTGCGGCCAACGAGCCGACTACGATCATATCCTATGGGACTGCAAAATAGAGCAATCTCCGGGTGATCTAGTTACCGCTCCTTCTCTCAAGCGGTGGGAGACTGCTGGCTAGCTCTGCGTGCTGGCTAGCTCTGACCCAAGAACGCAATTTCTTGCTGTGGATTGGGCTGACAAAGTCGTCGAGGGATAAGTACTGTCGACCACTTAACGCGACCTCTTACCAAGCTCTTTCCGTCGAGTAAAATATTTTACAATCAGTCAGACCCCACGTGTCGCGCTGGTTTTGATAAGGCAGCGCGGCATGCCAAGCATTCCGCGCAGTGTTGATAAGGCACCGGTGCAGGCGACGCGCCAGATTTTGATGCTTCTCTCTGTTTTCCCTTCGGTAATAATTGCCTGCTCGAGAAGGGCGCCCTTTTCAAACAGCAAGTGTTCTGGGGCTAAATCGTAGTGTTACCAGAAGAAATAACGTACTACAAAACCTTGCACGACTATATGCTTCATCTGTCCTCCTAACCTCACATAGCCCTGTGACATTCCATTTAATACCCGATAGTTCGTCGGACAGCATTGTTGGGCTAGCATCACTGAATAAAGTTCTAGCGTTAAACGTTGCCAAGTTCAGTTTCCAATGGCGGCCTTTCCGGAGCCGGATATCCTCAGAACCCTCCGACGTGTCACAGATCTGACCGCCACCATGGTCAGTTGCTCCGCAGCCACTGGGAACTCACGGTGGGGCGTTAATTGTTATATAGTCATATCGAAAGTAGCATGTGGTTAATAAAATCCGCTAACAGGAACAAATGCAAAAGAGCACACTTTATAAGTTAAAATTCAAGCGACAGTGACTGCGAAGCTTCGCTTAATTGTTTTCTGTGCAAGCAGCAAGAAATTCGCTGAGATTTACTTACACGTAGCACTGAATGTAAGTAATGTAATGTGATGTAAGGAATTTCAGTACTAAAGCAGATCATAAAAAAACCTGTAATCAATGACTGAACTATACCAAAGAGAATCAACTTGTTCGGACCAGTCCCGCTCGCGTCAACCACGCCGGTGGAAATAAATGAAATAATTTCTTATGCGGAAAAAGGTGCAGTCGTCCAAGACGATTTGTAGAGGTGTCACATTGGTGTGTAGAGGTTGTTTTACACCTGTACATAATAAAAGCCAAAGAAAAGCACGGGGGAGAGGAACAGCGGCGGATTCAACCTCATGTATAGGGCATGGATTAAAAAGGGATAAGAGTTTGGATGACAAAACAAACAAAAGGAATAATTTATTAAGTCAAAATGTAATAATGCATATAAAAGCAAATATTGTCACATTTAGAAAGGCAGTCGTTCAGATTCCAGCAAGAAATTTTGAACAGCGGTACAAACAGATCTGTGGCTGAACCCAAGTGTGGTGGCGCCAAATGATAGCAAGAGAGGGCTGCTGAAACTAAGGCCAAGATGCTGCAAGGGCTCCTCCATGCAACCTTCTTCTCAAATAGGTGAAGCGCCGACAACAGAACCAGAATGATCGATAGTTTCAGGCTCCCTGCAAAATGCACTGGGGGGAGATAGCGCCAAACCATGACCTGTGCAGATAGAAATTTAGAGGGGGGATACGGCAGCTGTCGAGATCGACAAACTTTCCTGCTCTAGGAATATTGCAGATGCTGATAATCCATCGACGTTAAAAGTGCTGTGTCTTGCGCGCTTAATAACGCACGTCGCCAAAACCTAGTTTCTGTGATACACGCTGTACGCTGTGAAAAAATGTGTGGAAAATTAGACATTTTACAGAAAATTTCGGTTGCCACACAGAAAATTTCTGTTAGCGACCCAAGACAGAAACCTGTTCATGATTATATAACAGACATTTTCGGTTCTTAGAGCGGCTGCACCCGCAGTGCCAGTCACGTGGCCTTCCGCTTTAGAAAGACTTGTTTTAAAAGTGCATGCAACTCATTATAATTCAGCTTGCATATTTGTGCACTAAAGCAGCGAGCATAGGCAATTTCCCGCATTTATTAATGTGCATTGTGTATTGCGCGGTCCTTTGTTTTCCTGCGGTCCTGGTCTCTTCAAGATGGTTGCCGTATATAGACGCACAGCACTCACAGCACGTACGTTTTCTGCATGGTTTTACAGACCGGACTGTTTCCGAAAGAAGGTAAGCGGTGCCAATTCCTCCTATTTGGTATGGACAATCTGCTCCGCTTCTTTTTATGACTGACTTGTAGCCGGGTGGTACCGTTATTGCGTAAAGAACGCGCGATCCTGCCCTACTGAATTTGTCGTCGCCGGACACTGAAGGATAATGCACGCGTGCACGCTAGTCATTGTGTTCTTTACCTTTATCAGATATTTATTACTGTGTGCATGAATACACTCGATGACGACGCTATTTAGAAAGGCCCCAGCCTGCGAGAGGCTGCACTGAGGCTGATCAAACTATGTACGCGCTGTTGTAATGGGAGTAGAGATGCGTGCAGTATGAAAAGTAGCATAAAAGAGCGTGGCGCTGCTAGCCGTCCGCGTGCCTTTGGCCACTCCAAAGACGGAGGCAAGTGCTGCCGCAGGCGTGTTGCCTACTCGCTAATGCAGGGTGGCAGTACACGCCAAAGACCTCGATCGAAGCGTTCTGTGATGGGAACGAGTTTTTGAAATTTGAGGGAACCCCGTCGTGCTTATGACCGCCGTGCGGCGGCCCGCAGTACCATGTTTTTGCGAGTAGACTTTCATATTTCCCACTGCTGACGCGTACATAACAGCAGCACTGACATTCAATCTGGAGTACTCTAGTTAGTGAGATGGGTCTGAATAGCTGGTTTTTACATTTAAATTTATAAATGTCGACATTTGATACCTAATCCTGGTGCCTCAGACGGCAGTTACAAACAGCTGCAGTGTTGGAATCATGCATTATTGAGAGAGCAGCCTACGATTTAACTCTGACTTTTCGGATATCCTTTCGCCTTTCGGACTTTTCGCCTTTGACACCACTGCCATCATTTTTGTAGAATTATATTTGTTATGGATTTATTATCTGACCTAAATGGTCAAGATAGATTTAGCATACTAATCTTAACCCAGTCCTTACCTTCCAGCAGTCATGAAAGTTATGGATTCTGGGCAGCGGAACAAATGAGAAGCCCGCAACGACAAGCACGGCCTGGCACCAGGAGTTCCTGCGCTAATAATCCCACTTCAAAGCTTCATGTTTTAAAAATTCTCTGGCCTGTATTCTTCGAATAACCATGAATTTTCACAAACCGCTTGGTATCGTAATGTACGTTTAACGCACAAGAACAAAATACGACAAAAACAATCAAACAGAAAATGTAAGTAAGCCAAAAACAAAGTGCGGAAAAAACAAAACAGAATTTCCATATTTTCTGTAAGTCAAAACAGAAAACGTACGTTAGAAAACAGAAAAGCTCAAAACAGAAAACGTATATTAAATAACAGAAAAACTCAAAAGAGAAAACACAACAATACAGAAAATTTCTGTATTTTTCAAGAAAGATTTTTTACAGTGACGGGGCCAGTTAGGGATGCCGTCTCGAGGTTATCAGCGATCTCATTTACTGCAACACTGCTGTGACCGGGTACCCATATTAAATGAACAAGGCTCAAATGCGAAGGAAGCAGGGATAAAAATGTGCTTAAAGTGAACAGTCAACATGCTAAGCGAGTGACGAACACAAAGATAAAGAACTGGTAACGAGTGCCACTGCAGTAATAGAAGGGCCTAGCTTGCGTACAGCAAGTCCTACTGCCAGAAACTCTGCTTGAAAAATAGGGGTGAAATCCGGAAGGCACCGTGAAAAGGACCAGTCTAAACGCGACAGAATATTCCCCACACCCGCCTTTTCGTTGCATTGCGAAGGCGTCAATTGCTATTGTAGTGTTTGTAGAAAGGGTCTTTCGGCGATCTTCTAATAGCCATTTAGATTACGGGGTGGTCAAAGTTTTGCATTTTGGGGAAAAATGTCGAAAACAATGTGGGTAAGGACCGACTGCTTAGCGTTGGAAGGATGTGATAAATTTGCACACATAAAGGCTCAAGTAGTCAGCGCAAACACAACCTGTGGGGTATGAAAACGAGGCCAGTGGGCAGCAAAAAAGGGGGTCGGCTGGCAACAGAAAATGCTTTGCGATTGGGGCATGGTGATTCATAGATTGTGCGGTAAGTCTGCACAGTCAGAAAGAAATCTAAAGGGCAACGCACTCTCGTGCTGTGCATTGCACACCGTCGTCTTCATCAACTTCCATCTGCGGCGCGAACAGAGCAGATCAGAGCTTAGGCTGAGTCTAACGTCGTTGCCAGACGTGCCGACGACCCGGAAAGCAAAACCGTGAGCCAACCAGGCTGAACACACGTGTACACGGTTTAACTACGTTAAAACCCTACCACCTTTTTTTATTACTATTCTGTTTTTCTGCGAAAAAAATAAAGAAACGGAAAAGCGAGAAAAAAGAAGTAAGAAATCGATGACGGCGACAGGTGGCGCCACAGCTGCTGGAAGTGTGCAAACGCACTCAGGTGTTTCAGGTGCGTTTCAACAATTTTGTTCTTCTCGAAGGCTCAGTAAGCAACACAATAATTAATATTCTCGCGCTAAGTTACCATTAATGGCTAATCTGCTTAAAACTGGTGCTCAGAATTTAGTTGTTGGATTTATAATTAACTCGTTACATAAAGACTCACTGTCAACCGTATGGCGGTCGCAGACGATGAGCTCTTCGGGCCTTGCATCTGTGCGGCATACTTACCTGGTGCTGAGGCGTCCTCGGTCAGGACGGAGGACCCTCCAGGGCGAGGCGTGGGCATTGCACTGCGCCTGCGCTGACCTCTGCCACTGCTTCAATCGAGGCAGGTGGAGCATGTAATTTTTGGTAGTGGGGGGCTGCGTGCGCGCGGTACCCCCAACCATGATCAAATGCAAAAATCAGAACGTATAAGCCTGGATGGAGTTCACAAGTGATGCAGCGCTTCTGTTAAAGGGCTTGATATTTCTCAGCACGGTAAGGCAGGAGCACATCTAGGAGTCGGTGCGGAGAGGGAAATTAGAGGAATTCAGAAGCTCACTGGAGAACAAAACATAGGTACGGACAATGAGAGAGAGAAAAAACTTCATTCGGGGCATGTCTTTGGGTCTCCGCACGACCGCACTGCACTCAAGCAAGCACAGACAGAAACACAAACTATACGATAGGGCTGCCAGCACTGCCAAAGCTAGCCAATAAACTGAAGGCTAATGACATAAGGAAGCAAGATATGGAGAAAATCCAGCATGCTCTAAAGAACAGAGGTAGTCTTGAAGGGGTCAAGAGGAAATTAATGAACGTCTTAAGAGACAAGAAGGGCAACGTTATTAACAATATGTAAAAGATAGCTAAAGTAGCCGCAGAATTCTACACAGATCTCTACAGCAGCCGAAACCATCAGGATGCTAATGATGAAGCCATTGGTGAGGACGAACTGGACATCCCAGAGGAAACTAAAGAGGAAGTAAGGAAAGCTTTTCAAGCAGTGCAAGGGGGGAAAGCAGCTGGTAAAGATCAGTAACTACAGATTTGTTGAAGGACGGTGAGGAGAATGTGCTTGAAAAGCTGGCCACCCTGTATAAGCAACGCCTCAGGACATCGAGCATACAAGAATCGTCCATCCTGCAAGCTCTTAATCTATAAGGGGACGTCAAGGACTTGAAAATTTCCCGACCGATCAGCTTACTGCCCGTTGCGTACAAGATATTTACTAAAGAAATCGCTAACATATAATGTGAGCAACCTTACATTTCGATCATCCAAACGACCAGCTATCGTAAGGGCAGAAAATAGGGTACATTTACTAGATGAATAAGGAGATAGATAAATGCCCAGAATATGACTAACCTCTCTATATAGACTTCATAAATTACGACAGAGCATTTGACTCGGCCGAAACGTCGACAGTCATGCACGCATTGCGTAAGCAGGGTCTAGAAGAAGCATACTAAAGGTACTGGAAAATATCTATAGCGGCTGCACAGCGACCGCATTCGTACACAGGGAAAGTGACACGACACCCATAAGGAATAGGGTCAGGCAAGGGAACAAGATCTCCCCAGTATTATCCACTTCATGTTTACAGGAGATATTCAGGAAAGTTGAGTTGGAAGAGTTGGAGATAAAAGCTAGTGGAGAATACCTTAGTAGTCTGATTTGTTGATGAAATTGCCTTCTGAATTGCTCAGGGGACGAATTGCAAAACATGATCGCGGACCTAGACAGGCAAAGCAGGACAGTAGGTATAAGAATTAATTTGCGGAAGGCTAAAGTAATGCTGGATAGCCCAGGAAAGAAACAGCAGTTTACGACAGGCAGCGAAGCGTTGGAAGTGGTAAGTGATCTGGACCACGGCAGTGAAATAACTAGAAGAATCGGAATAGGGTTTACTGCACTTGGAAGCCACTCTAAGGTGACGAATAGCAGCCTACCAAACCAATATCCCTCCAGAGAAAAGTATATAGGCCTTTGTATCTTACCGGCACTAACCTATTAGGGCAAAAAAGTGGAGGCTAACAGGAAAGTTCGGAGCACAACACAGTGACCTATGGAAAGGAAAGTTATAGGTACGGCGTTAGGAGACAAGCAACGAGAATAGGTCCGGGAACAAACGCGAGTTCTTTTATATCCTAGTAGAAACCAAGAAGGAATGGGCATATTTGGCAGGGCAGGTATTGTATAGGACAGATAACCGATGGTCCCTGAAACGGCGCTTCGGGCACACGCCGTTGAGAGCGCTGCAATTTGGTAGCGCACGAGCGTAGTCACGTGGTATTTTTTTCATATTTCGCGGGCTTTCTTTACATGCCGGAAAAAAGGACCCCGTAGGAGATACGATGCTAGAATAAACTGGATCGGTTGTTTATAAACCTGCTCTATAACCTAACGTAACGGTCTTGGCTCTAAAATGAATATTTTAAAATTTGCACAATTCATCTTGGTTAATTAACTAATTAAGCGCAATAAAAAATATCCCGAGTAGCGCCACATGATAGCAAACAATGTATCGTTGGTTTCAGCGGGCTGCGGTTTACCGCTTTTTTTAAATCCTTGGTTCAAGTTACGTGAAGCACCCTGTATATTCCCTTTCAAACATCAGGTGCAAGGCGGTCAACGCTAGCGCTCTTGTTTGAGCTGCCTACATCCGCGATCAGAAAGTAGTACGTTCCTTGTGGTAAGCGAAACGTAATAAATGCTTTGCCTGCGCGCTTATTACATGATACATTTGTCCTGAGCTTTATTAAATGTGATTTCATTGCTGACGACGCACAGTCACTTTCTCGTTCCTTAGACCCCTGAGCCACAAAACAAGCGCGGAGGAACACGACTCTATTTATTTTTTTTTTTATGCGGAGTGCTACCAAACCTTTCACTGCGTTGTACCTGATTTATGAAACAGACGGTCTGTTCGATTCGCCTGCACTTCCTGCACCAGTTCTGTAAAGTTCCGCTGCAGTGCCGTGAGCGTGCAGCGCCAGTTCCTGCGGTTCAAGTGCAGCAGGGCACTGTCTGCTTCCAAAACGAATGGTCGAGTGCCGGCCTGGTCGTCTGCTAGCCTTGGCGTCGCCACCAGATTGCAGCCAGCGTCGTGGCGTCCATATATCAACGGCTACCAACATCCCGAACCGCATGAAGAATTTTCAAACAGCATATCGCAGCGAAGTAGTGCCATGAATCAGCCTCGATGCAACCTCGCGGCGGCTAAGCGAAACGAACATCTGTTCTTTTACTGAACACGATCGACTGAAGTGTGCGCGCGCCGACTTGCATATTAAGCGGTTGTTGCAACCGCGTGCATCACGCTGCATGCACGGCTTTACTTTTCAGTTAACATAACCGGCTTTGAGTACTGTTATAACTTCATTAGTCCAAAGGAAAGACGGCGGTGACGTGTCCGTCAAGAGCGCCGTGGTCGAGAGATGCAAGGTGCCGGCGAGGGCCGCCCTTCCCGCCTCCGTCGCCGTCTTCCGGGGTGGCCAGTCACGTTTCATAAGAGTCGGGCCAATGTGGGGCACCGTTCTCATCGACAAGTGGAATAATTTGAGTATATCCACCGTTTTTCGCAAAGCGCAAGCCACCGCCGCGCAAGGCGTCGACTGCTTCCATGGCGTCTGCAGCTGCACCATTTTGGCACCGACCACTGAGGAGGTGTACAGTTTTCCTGAACTTTCCTAAACTAGACCTGCACAACGCCTGCACTTTTTTGAAACGAATGGCGTCGGGCAGACGGCGCTATCTTGCACCGCTGAAACGAATGGCGAAGTTCACGTAGTGCGGGTGAATCGAACAGACCTGGAGTATCGATCGCTGGGGAAGGACAAAAAGTGCCCATCGGAAAAGTACGCGAAGTATTTGAGCGCCATGTTGGTTCATTCCGTGACGACTTGTGTGAAAGCACACCCTATATGTCGACTCGCCTGAGTCCGTCAAACCTATAGGGCAAGGAAACATTGTTACAATGCGAAAGCATTGCAACTGTCATTACGACAAAAAGCGGCGTGCATGCGTGCATGCGTGCATGCGTGCATGCGTGCGTGCGTGTACACTTACAGATGGTACACAATATCCCAGAAAACCGGATGATATCATCAAGCGGTCGTATGACGCACATAGCAAGCCGAGTATGAATTAATGCTATACAAGTCGTTCGTGTTTATATATATATATAGGGACGCCTTCATCTCCTGCGCAACGCACTAGTACCCTGTGATTAGCTTCCCCTCAACGCACTCCCCTTAGTTGTGTTGCTTTAACAGGGGAGGGCGCTCGCGTCGCAGCGACACCAGCGCCACGGATGGCGTTTTGCTGCGCGCGCGCGGGGAGCGACAGGGTCTCTTCTCCTGGGGACCGGGATATCTCGCGGACGTTTCGCGCGCCGCTCGGCTCTTCACCGGCGGGCGACCTCGTGTGCAAACACGTTCCCCTCAGCTCGTCCCCTCCGGCCTCGGGAGTTTTTCCCCTGCCCTACCGTGGGCGAACGTTCGCTCGTAACCGTGCTGGTGAGTCGGACATCCTCAGTGTATTTTGTTGCTAGCTGGCGTTATTGTTGTTATAGCAATAAATGCCTTGTTTGTGTCAGCCAGTGTGTCGTTCCTTTGTTTCCTCAGAGCAAGGCCCGCCGTGGTCGCCGTGCGCTCGGTAGCGCTCGCGACCAAGGGGTGGTGGGGTCCGGGCGGTTTTGAACTCGGTCAGCCGCGGTTAAACGGGGAGAACGTGTATATCTTTCCCCATTTAAAACCTCACAATATATATATATATATATATATATATATATATATATATATATATATATATTTATATATATATATATATATATATATATATATATAGTTTAGTTTCGATACCTGGGCGCCGCCATGTTTGTTTTACTCGAGCGCCGCCTACCGCCGAGCCATCGTGGGCTGATAATCTGCAGATCGTGGGTTGCAGACGAAGCAGTGTGTGATTTCTGGAAGTGTCATCTGCCCGTCTCATTCCTGCCAGGTCTATAAATCATGCGTGGGGGTTCGCCTCGTGTTCATCCACATGTGTGCTATGCTATTAGCGCCTGCAACAACCAACCGGGAGCAGGCGACCATTCTTCAACGGAGCGAACGATCAGCATCGGTGAGTGCCATGCTCGCAGTTGACGCGTGTAGTTTCTGTCGCCGGTTGCCTCTAGGGCAAATGTGGCATGGTGTTGCTTGTTGGAAAAACGCAAGCAACGTGTGTTCAACCTCAACATTGCAGAGAGCAATCGAATATCTAGTTTTTCGTGGAGCACAGTTTCTATGATCGCTCTCGCTGCCTGCTTTGTCATGGCGAGTGTGACAATTTAGATGCGGAGCTTGCGACAGAGTGCCCCGTTCACGAATTGAACACTTTAGAAACAACAGCGAGTACACCAACGAAACGAATACACTTCTGATCATTGCAGAGTTTGCGGAGATACGCGCGATGAAATTGAAATTCGGCCCCTCCTGCCGCTTGTGTAAGGCTGTTCGTACTACGAGCGATACAAGCCAGTTCACTGAAAGCAATTCGCATTCTCGCCTACTTTGCTCCCGCCAGTACTGACTGGTTCACAAATATCAGAATACGTGTAATTACACGGTCTGATAGGTTGGCACGCTAATGGAACGCTATTACCGACTTACTGACAGGCCGAATCGCCGCACCTGAGTTACGAATTCCAATCTCAATCGGGTAGGGGCATCGCTCAAGTCGTTGCGTTTGTTGTATCTCTGGCACGGTTATGCATAGTGGACTTTTTTACAATGCATCCGATGTTATTTCAGTCGAACAATTTATTACAGTACATGGCAGAGTTTACCGTCCCGTACATACTGTTTCTTACGTTGCCATGGCTGCATTTTCGCTCACTTTGCAGTTGGGTAAAAGTCCTTGTCGCCGCGTCCATTCATGCCATGCTGTGGAAAATCAATTAGTATTTTCGAACTAATGGCTTGCTTTTTGTTTTCAGGTGGTGATGCCCACACGCTCCCATATTGGCGAACATGTGGGGTGGCGAAACAAAGTTGCGGCTAAATTTGTGAAGTCCTCACATCGTGTGCTGCTGAATAAAACAGCTTAGCTAACGCCGTAAAAAAGCTTCATCCCTTAAAATTATGCACAGAGTATAGTTTGGCAAGCCAGGCGCTGCGCTTCGTTCCGCACCCGATATTAAGCGCAGGCAGCGATTTTGTTGCTGTATGCATTTAATTCACAAAGTGCGCTGATGCGTAAGCTTGTTGCTGGCGCAAGTATTTTTGTTCACCAACTACGTCCTCTGCCAATGCAGCTTGGGGCCGGCGGGAAAGCGGTGAAGAAGTAGACATCGCAGACGCCCGGAGACCTTCGCAGTACATGGTGCGCGTGCATGCTGGCGCCGTTTTTTTTTCTACTTTCGTTGACAAATGTCGCAACCGGCAATAAAACTTTGATGCCTAGAGGACGTTGGCGTTCCATACAACATTGCTGCTCTTGTTGTGCAGACGCAAACACGCGCTTGACCGGTGGCTAAGCAGCCGGACGTTGCTACGTGCGCCGGGTTATCAGCCCAGGGGAGGACGGCAACAGTGGGGTGTCGTGTTTGAGAGTATTTCTCTCTCCCCTGGCCACTCCTCGTAAAATGATTATATATATATATATATATAGCTTACATCTGCTTTTCAAGTTGGAGGCTAGTTTGCGACAGGGATTCCAACAGACATGTGCAGCTACAATCGTATGCCTTCCCAGACTTTCGCATCTAAACTGGGATGCCACTGTTCGTAGTACAGCGTGTTCCGGGTGGTGTCATACGCGTGTGTGTGTGCGTGCGCGAACACACAAAATCGCAGAAAAGAGCTTTAATGCACGTACAAACATTACCTATAAACAATGCACCCGGGAACAGTAATGCTTCCGCATTCCCACACGTAAGCAGTCTCAAGTGTCTCGGGCGAAATTTTAAAATTAATTTTTTGAGTGTCCCCTACTATAATTTCTGTCGACCCGCCAATGGCGCCCGACTGCTGAGCCGAAGGTCGCGGGACCGAATATCTATGCCGTGTCAGCCCCATTCGGACGAAGATGAAGGCGCACCCGTGTACTGCACGATGTCAGCGCGCGTCGCAGATGGTCAGGCTGTCAAAATTAATTCCGGGCAACCTGCTATGAGGCGCCTCATAGCCTCTTCCATCGCTGCGGCCAGTAATGGTGTCTTCGACTGGTCGCTGTGATCCTTTGACCCGGAGCAAGCAGATCGGGGCGAATTCTGAATCCGAGTTTCAAGAGGCGCCGACAAGCTGAATATGCGAGGCGCTTCGAGAGCGGTCACGTGACAGAAACAAAACATGAAAGACTTTCGCTTGGCACTGACTGGTAGCAACGGTCAGCGCATATCATTTATCCCACATCACACCTTCTTGTCCAAGCCCTCCATCCTCGGCGCGCTTGCAGACAAAGAGCTGCTTGATCGGCACCGCAACATTACTTTCGATCTTGGTCAGCGCGGTCATCACCCGACAAGTTCGCCAGCTGACACTACCACTATGCGCCAGATAAAAAAATAATAAAAATTTCCATGTCACGGTGCACAAGCGTATTTTTTTGCGCCGCACACTTTAATGAACACCTCCACTGAATTTGCACAGACACAAGAAAGGAGCCTCAAAGATGTGTCGTTTAAAAATGCAGGGGCAAAGACACCGCATAAAGCCCCTATAGGGGCTTGTAGTATAGTATACTCAGCCTTTTCCATACTTGCAAACACCGCTGGCGCAGTAAGCGACGTTGGCGCGGTGACCTCTGCTGCTACACCGAGCGAAGAAACGTTCGAAGACTCTGGCACATACTGATGAACTTCTTTGCCTTAAGCTTGCGCAAAACTCGAGTGCAAGAACATTAAGACTCTGTCACACAATCACTACGCCACCTGCCACCGGCAACCGCTCCGTCGCCACAGTACCTGAATGCGCTGCGCTCGGGTTTGTGCGAAGCACCCACGTGACCCAGAGTGCCCCGCTTACTCTCAGAACAAAGTCGGAGCGCTTCGAGGTACGCTGAAAGAGAGGCGAGCGCTCGGGAAGAGCCAGCCGAATGCTGTGAGAGCACCCGATTTTGTCCAGCCGAATGTGTGGTCGCCTCAAAGAGCGCTGCTGGAACGACCGGCAACAGGGGCCGTAACTGCACGCTGTCTTGTAACATGGTGGAATAAGCACTGGCCGATAGCATGTCGTGTGACCTCTTACAATATACCGTCACATGCATATAGAAGCGCTCTAACCAAAAGACCGCACACATACCCGGAGAAGGAGCTGAATCTGGCTCCAAAGTTGCAGGAAACTACTCAGATCTGGCCGTCGTTCAGCTGCTCCTTGAATTCTTTGAACAAATCTGAAACTTCAGCCAGTATACTGGAAGATATGAAGGAGCGAATGATGGACAACTAACGCAGCTAATGGGCCGCACACGCTAGTTCTACCTGGCACATAGTATTCTGATGAATTTGTGGCAGATCTGTTGAGTAATCACTGCCTAAAGAGTCCCACATGTATACAATCCTTTTATTTGCGAAGTTATAGCTGCAAAGACTGCACGCCACATTAATGCCTCTCAGACCCCATGCACCACATCCGTGGGCAATATCACTGTGCTATCGGTTAACTAAATTTACAAGCATAATACTGTAACCTAGTGGTGACTGCAGTCCGGCGAGCAGGAAAACAGCGAGAATGGCTTCCAAACGAACCTCTTTATTTGGGCTGACTTGCGCCCGAAAGAAGTGAGTGACTCGGCGGCGCCGTAGCAACAAGCGTGCTCGGCGGTCGTCGAACAGAATGCCCGCCGCTCTCGGTCGGGCTCAATTTAAAGCTAATAGCCAACTTTCGAGATAAAGCGTGCAAAGTTACTAGGACTGCTGGAGTACGGAAATCTGGGCGAGTTGGTTATGAATTGCCTCATTGAACAACGTAGACTCGGCCTCGCCTGGATCTGATCAATGCAGATATCTGGTCGTGTCTTGCACCACAAACAAAGCGATAAAGCGATGTGTGGGCAGCTTTGAAGAATGAACAAACACTACAAAGATTTGCGGCATTACCAATTACAGCCGTTCGGTCTTGTCAGCTAGAGCAGGATGCGCATAACGTATTCGTAGTCCATTTTTTGTAGTCACGCTATGATTTGCGCCCAAATACAAAGAAAGCATAATTCTGAACAACATATGAGCAGCTCAAGCTGCATGTAATTCTGAAGGCAAGAAAATATACTGACAAAAACTACCAGCCACGCTATTTTTTGCGGACCATGCCGCCCTTAAAGGGACAGTGAGGAGAGCTCTATTGATATTTTTTAAAGCAAAATCCGATAGGCATTTCATGGCTTTGTTGCCACTTGGCCGGCAGCGAAAGATGCATTTATTTCTAAGAAATTTGGATTCGAAGTTGAAAAAGTTTTTCCCGCCACTCTGATTCAAACTTGGGATTCTCTTATGACGACACAGGATTAAGTGACGTGAAACATGACGTGCACATGACGTAACGCAGACTCCGTGATTTCTGGCGGCCAGCAGTGCGGCCGAAAAGAAAGCTACCGCCGGCCGCACGTTGAAGGCATCTATCGGCTATTGCGGCCGTCGCTACCGTCGCTTCGTTTACGTTTGCACCGGCGTTTTGCCAGCGTTACGATGGATCCCGCTCTCGAAGTCGTCAACGTAGTTCTCGCAAATAGACACCTTTAGCATACCGTGTACCTTGTTACCGTTAGCGGAATACCGGGAGCCCGCCTATCGCCGGTGAGCAGGCGCTGATTGGTACCGATGCTGCAGACACGCGCGTAGCTGCCGGGTACGTGGCGCCATCTGGCGACATCAAGGAGATTTGAACATGCATTGGCTGCGCTTCAGTGATTCATGGCTTCTCGTCTCCTAGTGTTGGTTCTAGCAACACTGTTTTGTCCTATGACGTCATCACGCTTGTACTTGCGAGTTTGGCCTGTGGCGGCGATACCTGTATTTTGGTTCTTGCTCTTTTCTACGTTACAAGAGCTTTGTTGTCAGAATGAGTGGCGTTTTTGTAATCAGGAGCTGGTATTCTGTCGATAAAAGCCAACTTCAATTTCTCCACAGTGTCCCTTTAAGTGCGTAGAATAATTTTTTTAAACACCAGCATAAGATGGAAAATGAAATGCACAAATGGCATAATATATACTGGAAATTAAAAATCAAGTACTGCAGGAACCTTTCCAAAATTCAAATTGTTTTACCCGCCTGTTTCTGGCCTGTAGTAGAGGCGCCGATGTACGCAACAAGTCCTTGGCCACCGATGCCTTTCACCACAACAGCCACAGCTCTCCGTCATTATTGAGACGAAGGAGAAAGCGTCTTCAAAACGGCAGAGGGAGCAAAACATCTACATCGCCCTCAAATACGATGTGCACGTTCTTTCACCACGCACAGAAATAAACAAAGAATTTTCTTTCCTTGAAATTTAAACAGCGCTACATTTTCAGACGAATACACAGATAGACATGACAGCACGGGCGCTGTCATGTCTATCTGTGTATTGGTCTGAAAATGTAGCGCTGTTTAAATTTCAAGGAAAGAAAATGCGTCAGCAACTAGCCCCGCAACGTGTTTTACTAAACTAAGAAAAGAGGGTGCGGTGGTGGTGATTTCTTTTATTCTCCCAAAACAGGGGACCAGTCCAAGGACCGGTTGCGCTGGCTTAGAGGAGGTCGGCGGGGATCCCTTGGGATGTCGCGGCCTCCACCGCGCGCTGGATAAGCCGGCGTTGGTCTGCCGGCTCGGAAGTACGCAGGAGAGACTCCCACGTGTCTGGGGTGTTTGGGTTGTTTGTGTTGTGATGTGTACAAGTCCACACCATGTGTATGAGAGTGGCTGGAGTTAAGCAGTGTTTGCGGTTCTTTCAGCGGATGCGGCGGCAGAAAAACCGAGTGTCGCTGCAAATTAAAGTTATGCTGCTTGTTTGCACTTCATTGTCACTAAGACACACCCAGAGAGACGGCACTTGCGAAAGCGACTGTTGAAGCAAAAAGAGAAAAGGTTATGATACTAATAGCTGACATACGCACGCACACATACCTAGCGCATAAGCGAAACGATGAATTGGCTGAAAGCAAAAGGTGAATTCGTTGGCACAGTCAGCGAATTTACCGCTTACACAGCACTGCGCCGGAAAATAACCGAAGCTGTCACCTTCCTTTGCAAAAGCCGGGTGTGGCGCGCACAGGCGGCGCTTAGTTCTTACGCGGGAAACAGCATGACCCAGCTCCGTCTTCGATTTCTGAGGCTGAATGCCCTCTCACTGCATTTGGAAGCTGCTTGGTTCTCTAGAATGGTTCTGAAGAGGCTGCTGCAATGAAGCACCCACGCCATTCACTATTTTTATCGAAAGTCCAAAACGAAGCTAATGACCGCAGAGAGGACCGCCTGATGCTCTGTGGCTTTGCAAAAAATATATCTACAACATGTTTCGAACGGCAAACCCATTGAGTTAACAATTAAAATTTGCGTGCTTCGCTCTAACGGAACAGAGCCGAGAATTTACGTGGACGTGCTGCTCCACTGGCAGAAGAAGGAACAGTTTTGAATTCTGCCGTCAGTCGAACCAGAATACATCGAACTCGAAGGGGGTCACGAAATTGTTCGATATATCCATAATTCGACATAGGTAGGCTTATCCGTAACCTAGAAGTGAGAATGCATTGTACCTTCGCTAATGACGCACTTTTTGTGGCGACATGCCGCCCGCCGGTATAGTTTTGTTTATTGGTTTATTGGAGTTTAACGTCTCAAAGCGACTCAGGCTATGAGGGACGCCGTAGTGAAGGGCTCCGGAAATTTCGACCACCTGGGGTTTTTAACGTGCACTGACATCGCACAGCACACGGGCCTCTAGAATTTCGCCTCCATCGAAATTCGGCCGCCCCGGCCGGGATCGAACCCGCGTCTTTCGGGCCAGCAGCCGAGCTCCGTAACCACTGAGCCACCGCGGCGGGGCTGCCGTCGCAAAATGACGCAGGCAAAAGCGGCGAAAGACACTGCGTACCATGATGGGCCACCGCAATAACTGAAAGCGAAAATTCCTTCTCGCGCTTGCCGCAGATGCGATAAGCGCCTTCGCCGAATGCTTTTTGATTATGACCAAGCAAGGCCACACTGGCCGCATTTGTTTTTCCAGTCCCGGACTACTTGCTGGCAGGTCTCGGCTTCCGCTCGGACAGGAAAAGCGTCATGGTCACATGACCTACTTGCCATAGGCTGCTTTCGAACACGGCGCCAGAGTCGGGCTCCCCCTCGGTTACCGTACAAGGACGCTGTCATCTGCTAGCAGACGATGCAAGCCACGGCCACTACGACGCCGAAGCAACGCCGTGCGCTCGATCATGATACTGAGTCGATTTAAAGACTGTACTGTCAGCTTAGCGTAGGTGCATTACAGAACTCAGCTTCGGAGGTATGCTCGCCGCTACTGCTTGCGGCGAAGTTCGCACAAAGTAGCCCAACTCGTTGCGGAAAGGCGGATAGACGAAAGCCTCCGCAAAAATGTTGACAACAAGCTCTATAGCTGCTCCAGTATACGAGTGGTTCACCTGCGATGCTTTCAGGTAAGCGTACAGACAGCATGTGGCAAAACAAGCGAACAAGAACCTCTTGACGACACGAGCAAACAATACGCGCTCGCAGCTCCGAACGCGCGTCCGTGTGCGGTGGATTTCAAGAAAATAAAGGAAGATGCAAGAACAAAAAGTCTTGCGATGGCTCAGAGAGGAGCTACGGAGCTCATGTGAAGGTTTAACGCATGATATCGACCTCCAGGGACACGAAAAGCACTCAAAATGCACACGGAGTCTAACTTAATATGGCTGCCAGCGCGGCGCGCAGCTATCGTCTGCTGCATTCTCAGCAGCCCCAAGCAGCCCGCGGACTGCCATAGGCTAAAAACGAACGCGTTGCTATGGCGATGCAAGCAGGTGGGCGGAGCTTTCGGGCTGCCCGAGAAAAACAAATACAGGACTCGAGTCCGCAAGTAGTCCGGGACAGTCCGGGACTGAAAAACAAATGCGCCCACTGTTTCGAACAAGAGAGCAGGGGTAACGCGTGGATGACGCGGGAGCAATAACCGGAACACGTCGAATGTTTCGCACGAATATTTCCGAGGTTACCCGTACATGGACAAGGGCCAGAAACCAAGCGCCACTACCACTTGAGTCTCTTTAGGTCAGCTGCTTCGCTGGGTGTGAAACGCGCGCGCGGAGAAAAATAAATAAGAGCGCGCCCGGACAACATGGCGCCGAGCTCGTTTCCGGCTTCACATAATGGCACATGACGACCTCTCTAAATTTTCCTGATTTCGCTTTCGAGGAGCGCGCGGCGATGCAAACGCCACATGGAGGCCTTCAAGGAAACCGTAGGAGAGGCCCTCGCTATCCGAGCCGCATGACAAAAAATGCCAAACGCCTTCAGCTCCATGCCAGACGCCATGTCCGCCGTCCATAGAGCTACCGCCGGTTGACGCTGGTGCGGCTATGGTGGAGAGGTGTTCGCATCGGCGCGCCGGAGAGGGAGCGAGAATTCATCCAGATGCGGCGGCGCTGCTGTCGGCTCCGAGACTCCCCCCTCGCGCGCGCGCGTGCGTAGCACCCGCTTTTCGTTGCAGCTATGTCACGATACCGTGGAGATTACAAAAAAGGCTAGTTGGCACACTTTTCTCACGGCTTGCAGCAAAGCGTGTATTGGCACTGAAAACTATGTTTGAACTTTCTTCCTTCTATATTAGCTGCGTGCGCCGCTGGCACTCCGAAGCGCTGGAAGATGGCGAATCAAATGACTTTCCGTGAGCTTGTCACCAAAACAACGTCCGTGCAGTTTTCGCTTTGATGCCGCGGTGTTCTCTATGATATCTCAATTCAAGTAGAAGCATCAGCAACCATACTTGAACGCTTTATTTTGACGACTTGCACATCGAAACGCAAGGTCTATTTCGTACAAGCTTTAATAAGCAAGACATTTATTTTGACGCACTCTTACAACTGAACGTCAAAAACACCATCAAAAGAAAATGAACAGAAAATATGCATCAGTCTAGGGGAGAACTGCAAATTATACAAAAACTAGGCTAAAGGAAGTAAATAAGGCAAGTAAAAAGAAGTCAATATGCAATGCTAAAATGGGCATACACACATGGCATTGAGATTTGATTGGCAAGATGTAGTCATAAACCAGTTTACGAAAATTGATTTCTACCTTTGTCAAACATAGCCAGATGGTGACATCAAATTTGCTAATGGGACCTTCGTAACAATGTGAATAAGACGTACATTACTAAAAAGTCACGAAAGACGCGGGTTGGATCCCGGCCGCGGCGGCTGAATTTCTTTGGAGGAGAAATTCTAGAGGCCCGTGTACTGTGCGATGTCAGTGCACGTTAAAGAACCCCAGGTGGTCGAAATTTCCGGAGCCCTCCACTACGGCGTCTCTCATAGCCTTAGTCGCTTTGGGACGTTAAACCCCATAAACCAACCAAACCAACCCACTAAAAAGTCACAACAGACGACACAATGTGGGCAATGTACAATAACATGAAAAAAGAAAACCTTATTGGCTGTGATAACGTTATGAAAGTTAAGTAGTACGTCTGAACTTCAAGAACTTCATCTTTTCTCTCTTTTTTTCGGTTGGATGCATTTTCTCCAGCAACAAGAAAATGCATCCTTGTTAGTGTGAAGAAGCGAATGATTTGATTCATCACTTCCGACTTTGTGCTGCTCACACCCGATCATATTTAACCTCTTCACAGACAGGCAGGAAATGAGGTTTAGACATCACTGTGGCACGGCCACGTCGGTACGTAGCGATCCCGAACATATTCAAACCGGCATACCCAAGGGCGTCCGCAGAATTTTTTGCAGGGGGGGGCCCCATTGGTTGTTGGCGCCGGAGGGGGGGGGGGGGGGCATGTTCGTAGCAAAAAGGCACTATTTGCGGTATGAATTTATTTATTTATATATAAATAAAAAATAAGTGAAATACACACATGAAATAAAATTACAAACAGCAAATTAAAGTGTGGCTAGGAGAGATACATTGCAGTTTATCAACGAAGAAACAATTAAAATTAATAAAAAATCCAAAAATATACTGTCACTTCGTGGAGAAGAGTGCTCAGTGTTGCTGCATACGGGTTCTCGACTCACCCGGATTGATGACCAGCACACAGCACAATATGGTCACAACACGCAACTACAGTCACTCAGTCAGTCTTCCTTGAACAGCAACTGTAGACTCCACGGATTTTTCTGGGCGAATTGCGTGATTACACTGGTGATAAATTCATTTCTGTGCTTCATTACACGCTCTCGGTGCACACTCGTCACACACATTGATTGGAAAAACGGTTGAACGCGTACGTTGAAAACAAAAGATGTCTATACATACAACGAAAACTTATTTACAAGATAAATGCACGCTCGCAGCCTCATACACCTCGCTCCATCTTGCTCGCGCATCCGCACAGTCGAGCAACCGCACGCACACTGCTCGCCGCTCGTAGTTTTCTCGTCCACTGTCTTGGTTGTTCTCAGATTCGTTGACAAACGGCCACTAAAAACACCGAAGCACAAATACAGAGGCGCGCACACGTGCAAGGGCTTACTTCCATGCGACTTCCAAGGGGAAGGGACACTCGCCACTCCAGTAGGAAAATTTGTTTTGTGTGTTTTTATGGGGTTCAGAGCCCCAAAACGACTCAGGTTATGAGGAACGGAGTAGTACAGAGCTCCGGATAATGTCGACCACCTGGGTCTCTTTACCGGGCACTGACCTCGCACAGTACACGGGCGCTGTTGTCATTTGAGGCCCAGCCAGAGGTGACAGGCGAGCCAGGCAGGCGCCATCGGGCTGCGTTGACCAAAGGCGCTGGTTTTCGGAGAAGACGCAAGGGACGCTGGTGTGGGGGCGCCTCTGGAGACTGCGTCGCCGTGAACAAAAGATGCTAATCTCCTTTGCCGAAGATTCTGATAGCGGCGCTTCTACCGCACTGCGCTCTCCCGTGGATCGGAGGCACAGCGAGCGGCGGCGGCGCCAACTGATCGCCCTTGCCCATGAGCAGCCCGACAAAGCGGGGGTGGACACGGCTGATTTGTCTTTCCCTCCTGAAGAATTCATCGGTGGCCGGCATAACGAAGGCGAAAACAAGATGCACTGTGCACTGTCTGCCTCCGTGTCGCTATCTGTCTAGAGATCAAAGAAACAGGCACCCATTTCAAGACGGCTTGAAACACATGCTCGCCGGTGCCGCTGTATGTCTGCAACAGGTCGGCCTTCAACAGAGCTAACGATGGCGTGGTTTGAAAACGGCATAAAGACGCGTGCCCGGACGCGGCATTTCGCAGATGTGACCCAAAGCGTGGAAGCGGGGCTGCTTTTACCCTTTTGGCTGAGTCCACCACGGCCCCTGGTGTGCGGCCATCACTCACGGTTCGAGGGAGTGATTTTCCAGGGGGGTGCAGCCGCCCCCCCTTGCCCCCCCCCCCTCCGGACGCCCATGGGCACACCACAGACGTTGTGAGAACACGCGCCCGCACCTGTCTGTAGGCGACGAAACGTGCGGCGACGGCGGTTGGCGAGTGCTCTCTCCGGATCTCAGTGGCGACGTGCGCGCCGCCTCGCGGCGGCATGAAACACCAGCACGCCTCCGAACAACGTTTTTAGATCCCTTTCAGTTTGCAAGCTCCCCCGGGGCCGCGCCCGAGAAAGCGGCCCCCGTCCGCTTCCACTCACCACGCGGCGCTGCTGTCGCTGTCGGCCCGGAACCGCCGGAGCGCTGCGCTTGCCAGTTGCTGTGACAGCCCGTTGTCATCCGCGATAACATTGGGAACGAACACGTCGAACTCAAATTTGCTGTACTTTTAGAGCTGTCACATTGAAACTTCAGTCTCATGGTTAAAGAAATGTTTCGCCTGGCTAGTAAGGCTGAGATAAAGAGCAGACTGATGCCAGTTCGCAAAAAAACAATAGTTTGCATTGCGCTTTATCGCATCGCGTTTGCGATGTTTAGCGCTGATGATATACGTGCGTTGGAGTAAAGCTATCAATATTTCTTCGGGAGAATGCACGAAACATTAATGAAAGGTTAAAACTAGCGATGTTCCGCTTCTAGATCAATCACGAAATTCCGCGCTATATTATCAACGAAGCACCGCACAAACGAGCAGCATTTGGCACATTCTTTAGAATGCCAATTTCAGTGAACACAAGTATAAATGCAGACACACTTAGCTGGATGCAGGGAGCGAATAACCTATAGAAGAGCTTTTTATTTGCAATGATCGCACAGACGAAAGCAGCGTCCTGCACTTTCATTTTTAGAATGTTAATTTCGTTGAACACAGACAAGCATTAAATGCAGACACACTAAGTCGGAAGTGTTAATGGAGCGGCCTGGCGTCGCTTGGTCGACGAACACGACATCAAGCACGGAGGGAATGGCTACAGAAGGCGAGCTTTTTTATTTGCAATGACAACCTTTTCTCTGTTCTCCAGCCGACGGTTCACGTCTCTCGCATAGAAGTGCATGCATGTCACTATGACAAAATGCAGCACTTGGCACGTAAAAGTGGCCATATGCTCTGCACATCCAAGCCGAGCAACGTTTTGCAATTCCAGCTCGTCTACAACTCTCAAAAAACGTCCCCAAAAACGGGACCTTCTTTCAAAGAAATCGAGATTGCTTTGTTTACAATGTTGGTAAACTCTAGCATCTTTTTGGTGGGATGCTTTAAGCACCCTTGCTTGAAGCTTTTGTATACTGTAAGATAAGCGTCACTGCCAACAACTGGCACAGGCAAGCTGATATCTTCCGTGCTGATATCTGCTGGCTGCTCCAAATCAGGCGGCGGCGACGATGGCGTAGACGCGAAGGGCCACGCTGGTCGGGCAAACATAGAGTCACTGGAAAAAATTTCAGAGTACCGCAAAGGTCGGAATTTGACTGGCAACACTGAGCGGCCACTGCCATTTACCTTCCAAGCCGACTGCGTCGCAGGAAGGTCGCCGTGTTGGAAGAGCTTGATATTCGGTGACGTATCGGGCTGAGTGTTCACTGAAGCGCAAATACTTCGTGCTCGGAGGCAATGGTTACTCAGAAGAGAAAAAATATTATTTTGTGCGAAGTAATGCAGCTGGCGGTTATTTTGCTCCGCGGTTGCGTTTACTGCAGGAACTGTGCTATCATTGTGAGCAGCATCTCAGCGCTGCTATCGCGAGCTTGTGCACGCCTTTTTTCCCCTTCCGCGGAGCAGGCTACGAAGGAAACATTTCGCCACTCCAAGCAGCAAAGAGATAAGCTTGTGCTTTTGGGCAGTGAGCATCGTGGACCGCCATGGGACCGCCGCCTCGTTCAAGCAGGACGAAACTACTTGACATTAGCTTCTTCTTCCCATCCACTCTAGGCTTCTCGAAGTCTTCAGCACAAAAGTGGTCCTGCAAATGTTTGTTGTACAGTTAGAAGAGTGATGCTGGTCACCCGAATGCTGGGCTGCCCAAGGAGGCTCCCAGGGCTTTTTTCGAGTGAAGCCCTGTTTCAAATATGTGGAACAAGAAAAGCATAGAAGATAGCTGTAATAATAAGCTGAAACACCCAAATAAAGAGGCGAAGAAAGAGAATACGTTATAAAGCGTTCTAAGTTTACGCAGTGACACTTAAAATAGCTCATTTGGGATGTAAACACGCATGCGGCCGCAAACACGCAGCTTCAAGGATTGCTAACATTTGACCCATTTATATTTTTCTACCAGTCCCAACACAACTGGACAGAAAGCGGCCGTTATGTGAACGTAAGACATGCCCGACCATGCTTTTATTGACTGCGATCGTCCCGGTCCGCGAAAAACAAGTGCCATGGGTCGAATGACTCGAGGCGCGGAAAGATCATGCGAGTGCTTGGTGCACGTTAGGACGCGGAATTCTCGCGCGACAAATGTGCCTTCGCGTGCAACAAGCACGGAATAGTCGGAAGAGCCGCGTGTGTTGAGTAACAAGCGCATACACGTGTACCCGCGTCAAGCGGGCAAGCCGCGAACGATCCCTGTGCGACATGCGCGACGGTCTTGCTGTGAACTCCTATTTTCTTAGCATCCTATCGCTAACACCGCGTGCACTGCGCTTACATACCTTCTAAAACAGCACCAAAAAGCACAAGCAAGGTGCACTTACCTCGCACAAGCGTGTGTTTTTTGAATGCTTGAAGTTCTCCCGCCCGATTTTGTGCAACTACGCAGAACGATCGACGCTGTCTGTCATTTTTCCCGGTCGGAATCAAGAAAAAAGTCTTCCCGGACTCGGTTCGGTTGCTGCATCCGAAGGCGCAGCAGCCAGGCACGATTTCTTCAGTATCAAACACGAGAGCGACAGTTGCAACACGAGAAACGTCGGGAACCTGCGCTCTTCTCAGCCGGCCCGACCGGCGCTTGGAAGGTATATGGCACCCCAAGATCACGTGGTACGGTTGGGCCAATGACCGCGTCGGCGGCGCGGGGAAAAGAAATGCGGTACTCTGAAATTTTTTCCAGTGACTCTAGGCCCGTGCTCTAGGCAAACAGCGTGGCGAGCGCCACCGCGCGGCAGGAAACGGAAAGGCGACAATCCGCGCACCGCAGCTTTCAAACTGAAAGGGATCTAAAAACGTTGCCTCCGAACACGGCGCGACCGCGACGATGCTTACCGACACCTCTCCTTCTAGCCACCATAGTGCGGCCGTTCAGTTTCATTTTTCACGGCGCCTCCTCATGTCGAAACACTGAAACCAAAACTGCGACCAAAATGAGTTCCTGAGTGCACAAACTAGATGGCGCAGCAAATCCACAAAACTTGCAAAACTAGCTGACCGCCGAGCGGTGCGGACGCATGTTTCGGAACTGACGGCTGCGAGAGCGACGTGACTGCGTCAAATAGATGAGTTCTTTCCTTTAATATTTTGAAAGTAAGTTGTGTTTAAATTTAGGCCTAGACTGTGTGGTTGAGAGTTGCGCTAGAGCCCCACAGTGTGGATATTCAGGGCAGAGAGGCAGCCCCTGTCATACGGCATTCCTCGAAGGCCTCCAGAAAAGGCCCCTCTTCTAACCAAAAGAACGAAAGCTCAAAGGAGCAGCGACGCACGGTGGAACTCAAAGGTGAAACAGTCGTTGGGGCTCAGCACCTGCTGCTGTGCATGCGGTGGCTGAAGCGTGTTTTAATGCGAAAGCATTATATAGCTCAGTTGTGTCCGCAGATCTCGTCTGCAAAACGCGTCCACACGATGACGTCACTTCAGATGAATGATTGTGTAAAAGTTTAATGACAATGAGTAATAAATTAATGGTCTTATATGCTGTGATGAATGATGTCATACCGTTAATTAGTAAACCAGTTAAGGAATTAAGAAATCAATTAAGGAAATGAGTTAATTAGTGAAGGTAAAAATAAGAAAGGAAAAAACAACCTAATTTGTGTCACTAATTAAGTGAAACAATTAGTAGGCCAGGTGACAGATAAGTTTTTAAAAATGAGTCACATATCAAAGTGATGACGTCATACAAAGGCCACGTGACAAGATGACTTGCAAAAACGAGTTACGTGTCAAGGTTGACGTCACTCGAAAGTAACGTGACATGACTTGCAAAATTTAGAGAGTAATGACTTCACATCCGAACTGAGTAACAATCGTTGCCATGTGCAGACAGGTAAGAGGAAGAATGATGGTATAGCGTGCCATCGTGGTCTGACCGCAGAAGACGACGACAGCCCCAGCACGCCTGCCAAGCACGCGCAGACTGGATTTCGTGGCTGCTTAACTGAATGCCGGCGGCACGCTGTCCCGTTCCCGCCTGGCTGAGCGCGTCCAGCCAAATATATTTGTGGAGACCCGACGACGACTTATGTCTGCGATTCGTCTCCACAGATTTGGTGACCGGGACGTGATAGACGCGCAGCCTAAAACAGAAGCGACGACGCTGGCTTTATCAACAGCAATGCAATCGCGGAGACGAAATCCCAGCGATGCCATTACTGGTAGACATAAAGTGGTGGCAGCATTCCAGAATACATTCACCAAAATTTTGAGCAACCATTCATCGTACTGCATTCCGGGTGGTGTTACAGCATTTATCCTTGGATATAGCTTACATGTTTTAGTCAAGTTGGAGGCTAGCTTGCGATAAGGGATCGGACCAATGACATATGCATGCTTTCTGAGACTACATTTTCCCCTAAGGTGAGGTTGCCGTGTCCACCGAGATGTCGAGATGTGAAGTGGCTAACTTGGTAAAAGGGTTCGGACCGATGACATATGCACCTTCGGTTGCATGCTTTAACATGCGGTTGATTTGTCCACCGAGATGTCGAGATCTGAGATCTACTGCGTCCTTTCCTTTCCTCAAAACACGCACCTTCGCATTCCTCCACGTAATCAGAATTAAGTGCCCTCAGAATTTTAAAAATTAAAGTGTGGTATTCTATTCATTCGTTTAGCTCAGACGATTCTTTTATTCTTATTGCTTCCTTAAAAGAACTGCAAGAGCTTCTCTCATCGGCAGCAGCAGGTTTCGTGTATTGTCTTGGCCGCCAGGGGCACTCGGTGTTGCTGCAACCATTTTACCGTCTTGAAATCTCGGCATAAAATATAAACACCCGTAAAAAACGAAAAACCAGAAAAACCTGTCGTATTATTTCAAGATTTTTTAAAGATGTTTTCAAACATCGCTAGCTATATGTTTTTTCTTTGCCTTTACTTTTTGGCGTTGGACGGCACTGCGATCGAGGCACCTAAAGCTTCTCGAAGCCTTTGTGCTCCAAAGGTCTCGGACGGGTGCCTTCGCCTCCAAGGCCCTTAGTGCAAAGGCGCAACGTTTGTGACGTCTAGCTGCACTCCTTCATTGAACATAAGGACCTGATTCTCAAAGGCCTTAGTGGTGCACGCGTGTACCAGGGGCAGAGAGGCCACTTCGGCCCGTGAGTGGCGGCGGTGAGGGGAAGATAAAGCGCTGCGGGTCGCGCGGTAGTCGTCCAAGGATGTCCCGGTGCACAGGGAGTACAGGTGGTACAGGGGTGAAAGCTGTCGGAGGGGGCTCGGCGAGTCAGCTCGGTAGAAAAGAGCGCGAGCGCAGGCATGTGCCTGTTGACTGCCGTCGAGCACGTCGCGTCCCGGGTTCCAGGCGATCAGGGTCGGTGGGGGGAGAGTGGGGAGGTGCCGAAGAAGAGTAGCGGTGGTGTGGTCAATAACCAGGTCACGGTACCCACGACAAGTGGATGTCGACTCGGTAAAAACAAGATGTGGTGGGGAGGGCCCGGGTATAGTGAGAACCAGAGCAATGGCCGACTCCTCTGCCGACTGAGCGCTGTGGGTACAGAGCAAGGCTTCCGTGAAAAGGCGACCGGTGTGGTCGACCACGACTGCCGTGAAGGCAGCTAGCGAGGTGTATTTGGCAGTGTCCACGTAGGGGGCGGACGATGACGAGCCACAGCGGCGGGCAGTGTGACGAGTTGGGTGCATATGACGTGGGATAGGTTTTACTTTACAGAAATTTTGGACTGACCGAGGGGGAGAGTTTGGTTGTCAGGGGTGAACGGACCGTGGGTGTAAGGCCACGTCTCATTAAGCCCTCGTTAGGTTTTTTTTAATTACTTTAGCTTGAAGTCACTGTACGGGGGCACACCTTGTTCATACTGAGCCTCCTTCGTTAATTTATGCTTTTTTACCGTGACGTTTCCCTTCTGTGAGAAAGGATTTAGTATTAGTTTTTTTTCCATGTAACTGCCTATGAACTGCTGCGCTTTATCACGTTAGCATGGCTTTAGAAGAAGACCCTGGAGGAGCCTGTACAAAATTGCTCGTGTTTTTTTAAATGTTTCACGGCTTTTGTGTGGCTATGAAAATATTAAAATGAGATTAACTTTTTACCAGCTTCAAAATGTACAGCAATATCAAACATGCAATAAAAAGTTGGCGGGTGGTCAGACATCTGTAGCAAAAATTTCTTTAGGTCTTTATGCTTCCGATTGTGCATTTGTGTTATGTATTTTAGCGTTTGTGATCTCATGGGTTCGGGTGACTGCATTCTTAGAACTCGCGTGTATTTTGTTTTGGGCTAGTATGTGTGTTGCTTTTTTGTAATTTTTTATGGCTTTACTGTTTGTGCTGAGGGTAGGCTGAGGGTTGGGAACGGTTAGTGGGCAGCCCCCTGCCTAGAATATAGGTCGGAGATGTAGCTCCTGCTTTTGGAAGGTAGAAGATTTGCTCACCGAAAGTTCCCGGCAACATCAGCATTTTCGCTCTGTGAAATTAGCACTAATGTGGATAATTGGAGCACTTGGTTCAGCATTTTGCTTACTGGAATGGCACTACTCACAGACATGAGTAAGAAGGCATGATAAATGCATGGGCCTTGAATTTTAACTGAATTTCAAACATCAGTGTAGGTCAGAGCTCGTGTCCTTTTCTTTTTCTTCATCCGTGTGCGTAACGCTCTTACACTCGACAAGGCACAGGTGCTATGTTAGCAGTAAAGTAAAAAAAAAAGTGAAACGACAAGACTGAACTTACTGGAGTAAACCCTGTTTGTTTCAGGACTACCTGCATCGTGGGCTTAAGGGCCCTGCCAGGAAGTGATGACATCCCCTCAACAGCAGCAGAAATTTTCAACAGTATGCAAGGTGATGATTCGGCAGCACCATCACCCACCGCCAATGTTGATGAAGAGCTGGAGCCCGCAGCAGCTAGTCCTGGTCAGCCTGCCAGGCAGGAAGACTCCACAGTGAGGGAGCCACCCTCGAAACGGTCCAAAAAAGCGTCCAGTTGCTATCACTTCGAGCAGCAGCTCCTTTCCCAGCTGGCCAAGAACACCGAAAATGAGACTTTCGCGCAATCAATTGGCACGAGCCTTGACAGGATGCCAAAGAGAATCGCCTCTCGCTTGAAGGTTAGAATAACGGAGCTAATAGCTGAATATGACGAGTCTGAGGCTCTATTTTAAGATATACTTTTTGAGGTGTAGGTGACATCAAATATATCGTCTGCACTATGTTTCTTTTGATAACTTACAGGGCATTGCCATTTCATTTTTTTGCATTGCCTGCCATGTAGTGCAGTTTCCTAACATCATTCTGTTCGTGTTCCTATTGTTTCAGTATACTACAAAGCTGTGATATACCTGTTGTTAGACTGTTGAATGGTTTCATTGCAAGTATTGTAAGCTTCAATGTGGTTAATAGTCTCCTACCTCTTTCACCACTTCATTGTTTCACAATTCAAGCTGTGTGCATTGTCATGGTAATTCGTCTTTCAACTTTCACAAGTGAGTTTTCAACATTTACAAGCGATTTCATGATTATAACTTGCACCATTGCTAATTTATTGCTAATTTATACATGAAGCATGTTGAGCAATAGTTGTACACCACCTTTGTGTGTTCAAACAAAATATTTCACATGAAAACAACAAACATGCAAACAAAACAAACTTAGCGTGCTGTGCTTGCACAAAAGCAGAAGTACAAAATGTTTCGTGTATTTTTTTACATCCGCGTGATATGTTCAATTACAATCCACTCGAAAGTCCTTTACGAAGTGGTCACCAGATATCTAAATAAAGTTTTATACATTTTAGCTGGCGTCGGATGTTCTTGTTTTGCCCGAAAAATGGAGTCAACAGCTTCACGCTAGCCATCAACACCGCCATACAACTTTCAGTTGCCATGGTAAACAACAACTTGGGGACATGAAGTACTCTGCGATGGCATCCCGGATTTGCATAGCATCTGAAGCTGAGCGGGTGCCGCTGGCAGTACTCTGAGGATTTACATTTGCTACGGTCTGCCTCCACCCGCCTTCCTGGACATTGTCGCCAGTGACGCGGTCGCCGTAATCATGTAGGCAATATGCCTTGTCAGCCAGGAGAAAGTTGTGCAGGCAAACCGCCGCACCTACCATGGCTGTGAGCAACTCAACGTCGCCACTCACTGTCCCGAGGAAGCAGCGCCAACGGGAAACCAATATTACGAAAGCGTTCTCCACGCAACGGAGCGCCCTTGACAGCCTATAGTTAAATACTCGTTTTGTCTCGTTTAGCTGTCTTCCGGGGTAAGGGCGCATTAAATAGGGCCGCAGGGGAAATGCTGCATCGCCCACAATGCACAGTGGCCACCCGTTATGACCTGAAGGCAAGCTAAGGGAGCTCGAAGCTCTTTCTGATTGGGCTTTCTCGAAAGAAAGAGCCATCAGAATGTCTGCCCTGAGCACCAATATCCACCAGCAGAAAGCGATAATTTGCATCTGCCACTGCCAACCTCAGCAATGAGTAGAAACCCTTATAATTGTAGAACTCTGAACCACTGTCAGTAGGGCAAGTAATTGCGAAGTGCTTCCCATCTATGCCCCCTACACAATTGGGAAAGTTCCACTTCGTGGCGAACTCCTGTCTGATGAACTCCCATTCGTCGGAAGTCGGCTGTCTGAGCACAAGTGAGGAAAGGCAGTCCCAGATGGCAGGCAGGGTCTCTTTCAGAATGCCAGAGACTGTCGATACATGCATACGGTAGCTTACAGCGACGTCCATCATAGAGCCGCCTGTGGCCAGAAACCTGTGAAGAGTAGAAGTAGCAAATTAATTGTATTGCAGCGCCATCGTTTGTTAAAAGAAGTTTTTTCTGTATTTAATTATCATGTTATGAGGCGCAACTAGGTTGAAGAGGATTGTTAATTACAATCAGAGTCGCGAGGGGAGGGGGGATGATTAACATAGCTATATAAAGGTATGTTCAAGGGTCGAGTCGTGTCTGACGTGTTGAACGAAATCAATGTGAATAACGGAAGGCAATTAATCAATAGAACACAACTGGGAAATGGGGACAAAAAATATATTTGGCGAGAGAATTCCATGCTAGCACAGTGAATGGACGTTTGAAAACCAGCGCAAAAAGTGGGCAAACGATATAGAATTGTTTTTCCTGCTACTACACTGAATAAGAACAAGAACGAAAGAAAGAACAGTTTCTAAGCTCATCAGGCGGCTATACGGCCAGTTTCAGCTTTGAGTCAAGGCTCCATCCCGTATGACAAGCGGATGTCAGCGAGTATGTAATTAAGGGTGGCTAAAGTGGGGGATATTTACCGTAAAGTGACTGCCAGCCTTTCTCCTGGGCTGATTGGATTCTTGTGGTTCGGTGAATGGACGACGCGGTCGCGGACAAGGCTCAAAAGTTTATCAAATGAGGCCTTGGTCATCCAGCAAAGAAAGTCGTTTTACATGATTTTCAAGGATGCACTAAGTGTGTTTAAAAGACCCCCGAATATCGTGACAAGTTACTGTGCAGCTAAATATTTGTGGATAGTAATAAAACGAGCCGAGCAGTCACAGTGAGTTAAAAAAAGCGCTACAAAGCTACACACGAGTGAAACAGTCATTTCGTGTGAAGTGTGCTTACCTGAAGTACTTGAGATGGTACTCTGAGTCTGTTTGCCGTAGTTCTTGCACAAGCTGGTGGTACTCGCCTGTGGTTTTCCGCTGTGCGAAAATCTTTCGCACATACATTGAGCGCCTGCGCTTTCGCCGCAAGCGGTGGACTAGTAACACGAGAGCAAGTTTCTGTCGCGCGGATAACACCCTAGCCATATTTCATATAGTAGCCGCAATGGCGTGAATGGAGCGAAACGGATGAGGCGACGCATGATGAATGAATGAACTTTATTTCCGTCATCATGGGGCCTCACGGTCGGGGCGCAGCAATTAGGAGGGGGCGCCTCCCAGCCGGCTCTCAGCACCGGAGACCGCGGCGCGAACGGAATTCAAACTACCCGCCGGTCGACGATCGGCGCGCGAGTCGGCGGTCGTTCTGCGCATGCTCCGAAGCGGCGCGCGGCGTCTGGACGCGCTCCGGCCGGCGCAGCGAAACCGGCGTAGCGCGACTGACTGCGAGCGACGCTCGCCCCGCACGTCGACCGCAAACATACACAAAAGTACGGAAGTCACTGTCGGCTTAGCAGCGTCGCTACGACGGCTCGCATTGTTGACCGCGGGCATCCGCCGGGGAGCCAGGAAAATACGCGTGGCGCGTATAAAGGGTAGTAGTCGATAGGCGGCACCACTCGATCCGGTTTTTTTCTTACTCCGGCTGGGACACAAATGTTGCGCCCACCCGCTACAAGCTTGTCCCTGTCCTTCCTTCTCTTTGTTCCTCGTCGCAGCGCCGGTGAAGTTGTGAAGATGTACCAACTAGCTCAGATCACGATTTTGCTATGGTTCCGCTACAAAGGTTTTGCCACGATATCATCACCATCATCATCATGGCGTTCCCACGCCAGCGGATCCGCATACCACTTCTGCGGAAACATGCGGACCTGCGAAGAGGTTTGCGAGGAGCCCCTTCGTTTGCAGGCATTCATGAAGACACTGAGGTGTCGCGGGGCTCGTTTCCTGCCTCCGACACTTCCGCGATTAGCCAGGAAATCACTCGCCTTGTCAATTAGCGAAAAGGGCACGTCATCCTTCGAAAAGTGGCACGCAGGTGCGGCGGCGACATGCCGGACACGGTGATGCACGTGCAAAAGGGAAAGGGAGAGCAGCACGCGAGGAGGGCATAAACTTCCGCGTGGAGAGGGTGTGGGGAACGTTTTCTTGTGTTTTCTCTTTTTAGCCAAGCCCTGGGTTCGAGGTTGTGCCCAACCATCAGGGGCTGTGGCTAGTTTGTGTTAAAACTTCATTGGTGAGCGAAGTCAAGGGTGGGCCTCGGAACATTACCGCCTTAACTTCTTTATTTGTGGAACGCTTAAAATGCGGCGCAAAAGCATGAGACATCAGTCCAGGACTCCAAGCAGAGGCTCCGTGCTTAGCACGTTACTTTCACAGCACCTAGGCTAATGTGTTTAGTCGATAGGTAAGGTACTGTAGAGTCAATTGTTTCTCTGCATTAGATTGTTTTGAAGCGGCAGCTTCACTGCTACTAGAGGCCTCGGGCTGAGACCGCCGTGCGTTGCCGATGGCCTTCAAGGCTCGGCCAAGGTCGAAAATCAGTTTATAAGTTTGGGCAACCAGTGAATGCCAATGGTCAGACTAATGATAAAGCAATTGGACAGGTCAAAAGGGACAAGGCCAATTCAAGGTCAAGCTGGGGACGTCAAGGCCGCGTCAAGGTTAACCAAAATTTGGTCACGTGATCGATTTTACGCTCCCCGAGGATCCTAAACGCGGAATTTAATGATAGGGCGTGACGACACGCCATCTTTAACCGAGTACATGACGGAAGGGGCGCCGGCGAGCCTAGGAATAAGTCGACATGCGGTGTTCACGTGCTATGCCGTGACGTCACGGCCTCCTAAACCGAGCACATAACGGAAGTAGCACCGGCACGCCTGGCACGAAGTGCACATGTGGTGTTCACGTGCGCTAGGCCGTGACGTCAGGGTCTGTAGAAGCGGCGTTTCTTTGGTACTTTCCTGGCTAAACCATCGTGAAGCTACCGCTTCTCACTCGGTTTGCCCAAAGTTAAAGCACCGTTATTTTTTTCATTTATGTTACAATTTGTATTTAATGTGTACTTGTTTGCCTTTGTATATTTCTGTAAATATATTTATTCGTTTCATCATCTGCATCATCGATCGTCTCCTCCTTTATCACCGCCGAATCACAACGTTTGGAGAAGCCTGAGCCCCTCCCAAGAAAAGGAACGAACCGATCTTTAAATTTACTGTGGGTGAGTGTTGAGGGGGGGGGGGGGGGGGCAGGAGGGCCCGACCGGAGGGATACAAAATCAGGTCTTGTAGTTGCGCGTGGGTATGGGCTTCATTAAACCAACTCACGCGAAATGTTATGAAGGACGAGTGCAGGAAGTGTCTAGGTCACTGGGAGACCTAAGGCAGTCTTGTAGATGTGGCGAATGAGGATACCGAGTCTGTCATGGTCTGAAGGAGTATGGGAGCACACTTTATCGTAAAAAGCTCACTGTAGAACCGCACGAAAATCGTAGCCACTATCGCCATCGCCATCTCCATAAACGTACCTCCGCAGAACTCTGTAATACCCCTCTGTGATACTTAAGAAAATAGCCGCGAAACACGGAATACGCATAGCTTTTTCGGCACCTAACAAATTAGGAGGCCTCTGTAAAAGAGTCAATCAAGAGGATCAGCCAAAAAGTGCGTGCAATATCAAGCACAAGACACCATATCTAAAACCCTGTGTGGCCTCGGCTGTATATGAGATACCGCTATCGTGTGGTGCGGCCTACATCGGACAAACAGGAAGGTGCATCAACGAGCGTCTGATGGAGCACTCGAATTCACTCAACGCAGGCATAGGCAGCAACCTGGCCGGTCACTGTAAAAAATGCTCTTGCGTGCCAGCCCCCGACAAGACAAAGATTTTGTAAAGATATCACGGGAGGCGCACACATGAGGTACACGAAGCTTACCTAATTCAAGACCGTGGGGACACGTGTGTCAGCAGTCCGTCCATCAACCTACTATCGAAAGAGACGGCCTATCTGAAGAAGTGATCCTACCTCTCGCAGAACACTTTTAACTTTTAACTCTTTTACATGAAGTGCTAGCCACGTTCCTTTTTTACCCAACCGCATGCCCATTATCCATCCTTCACCTGCATCTTGTTGTTTTCATTTTCTCGTGTCACTCTTCTCACAGGCATCGTCCCTTGTTGAAAATTTTATAGCTTTTAAGATTTTATCGCTTTTATCCATCCCTGACGTTGACTCAGCTGACAGCTAGCCTCGAGACTATTTGTTGTGAGTGCACGTACTTTCGAATAAGCTTCAGAATGCTTCAGTTGTAAGCAAGCGCCTGTGTTGTTCGTTCCTGTGTCCTGTGTTTGCGCTGCTCCCTCTTAACAATGTTCAACCAGCTAGCCCGCAACAGCACCCCCGTGAACACGACGTACTACATCCGCCGCACGAGGGTGACGCTTCGGTTCGGTTACACTATATGTATACCCCCGAAAGCAGAAGACTGCACAGTCGTCGCGTAGCTCAATTCGTAGAGGACTGGACGCGAAATTCGGGGGTCCTGGGTTCGGATCCCACCGGCGGCATGTGGATGTTTTTTCTGCATTTATTAATCTCCCATTGATAAAAAAAACACATAAAAAAAGACGTCCCCTATGCTCCTTGGTTTCCATCAGGTAGCCGAAGAATTATACACAAATCTATACTGCAGCCGGTCTAACCAGAACGTGAGAGGAAGTAGCGCACACCAATGGGCCATCCCACCAGTAATGAAGGAGGAAGTAAAGAAAGCCTTAGGAGCAATGCAAAGGAGGAAAGCAGCTGGTGAGGATCAGGTAACAGCAGATCTGTTGAAGGACGGAGGGGAGATTGAGCTAGAAAAACTAGCCCCCAGTACACGCAATACCTTATCCTCGAGCGTACAAGAAGCTTGGAACAATGCTCACATTATCCTAATTCATAAGAAAGGAAACGTCAAGGACTTGAAAGATTACAGACTGATCAGCTCACTGTCCTTTGCCAGCAAGGTATTTACTAAGGTAACCACTAACAGAGTCAGGACAACCTTAGACTTCAATCAACGAAATGACCAGGCAAGCTTTCGTAAAGGATGCTCGACAACAGACCGTATCCACACTATTAGTCAGGTGATAGAGAAATGCGCAGAATATAACCAACCCCTATATAGACCGTTTACAGCGCGCAGTTCTTCTGTTTGAGACCGGATGGCGCCACAGGCGCGCTCGGAACAAGGCGCCATCACGGGCCTCGTAAGTCGCCGGCGTGTAGAAATGCGGCGTGTTGCAGCAGTAGAAATAGGGTCCCTAGAAATACAAGTATTTCTAGGGAGCGTAGTGGAAATACTGCGGGTGTCTGGCGAATGTCATCTTTCTACGAAGATGTGGAAAGGCAGAGGAAATACGTGCTGAGTTGTGGATTGCATGTGGGATGAGATCGTTTGCGAGCTTCACGGAACCGAACTGCACAAGGACGTACTGCCCCTGTTCGCGCCTGTCCTGTACCGTTTCTAAATGAACGAACGCAACAAACGCGTCCTCCAGCGCCAATCCAGAAAGAAAGGTTTCGATCTTGGAAAGTCCGCGAGGCTAAGTGCACAGCACAACCGCATGTACAGGCTGTTCGGCCGCCGAATCCGCGACGGCGTGCTTTCAGTTGCTGTCAGTTGTGTGTGCGTGTGTAGCGAGAGCCCATTACTCATATATGCTAAGGTGTGCGACTATTAATAGCAGGAGCGCCCAAGGCCGAATTAGAACGGAAAAGAAGGATGACTTACGCTCCTTCATCTAAAAAAGGCTGAGGCTTAGCTTGGTTAAGCCTGGAGAATGCGAAGCATCATCGTGTCGCGTAATTAGGAGGCGCACAACCACAGCGACGGCGCGAGGTGGTCCCCTTCTCCACTGTCGTGACGTCATCGTGTCACGTGGTGTGACGTCATGTATCACGTGATTTGGAGGCGCACAACCACAGCGACGGCGCGAGTTGGGCCCCCGTTTCTCTACTGTCGTGACGTCATCGTGTCACGTGGTGTGACGTCATGTATCACGTGATTTGGAGGCGCATTAGCACGGTGAAGGGCTTAAGTGATAGCTAAAGTATGCTTCGCATAAAACTATGCAGTGCACAGCCGTGCGAGCGGACAGCGCTTATACCGTCAGTCCGTATATTGCAAGCCGTCTTGGTGTTACTGCTGGACTTTGTTCCGAGAAGGGCTGTTTTCGTGGACCATATTCGGAATAAAGCGTTTGCGTACGGCTGATTTACTGGGTCTTTGCGGTACATACGAGACAGTCACTAAATTGTGCTCGCAGGCCAGCGTTCACAGTGAAGCTGATCACTTACCGCCAGCGAGATCCTTGAGCACTTTCATGTCCGCATCTCGAGCGTGGAGCGTTCCACAATTTTATGCGAGAGGCCGACATAATTGTGAACTTCTTGCAGCATGTCCGCGTTGACATACGCGCGTTATAACAACTATATCGCGGAATCCTTCGAAACAATTGCACGCCAGCTCGTGAAGGCTGCTTGATGCATGGTACTGCTACCAAAAATTTGTGCACATATTGATTTCTGTCGCCTTTTTGTGTTTAACAAACCAGTAGAAAACATTTTAGGTATTCTAAGCACCATTAACAGGTTGTAAACTAATCAAGGGCGTCCGGAAGGGCGGGCAAGGGGGGGGCGGTTGCTTCCCCCTGGAATTACGGATATTATATATGCACTAGTAGAAAACAACCACACAACTTGATTAGCACGATTAGGTGATATTAAGTTATCGGATTTTGCTTATTGAGTTAAATTCTTTGTTCATTAATAAATTCTAATGTTTGTTCTCCAAGCCTAGGACTAATTTGCTGCTTCTAATTTTTGTTTCATGTGCGCAGTTTAGACGACAAATAGTTCCTTTTTGGTGCTAACTTACAGCCTCCCCCATACCCGGCCGCCGGGTGCACCCCCTGGAAAAAGTTCTGCGGCCGCCCTTCCCAGTCAAAAAAAAAACCATTGGAACCAATTGGACATTCTAGTTGGAACTAAATGGACATTCCCATTGCTTCCAATTGGATTTCCCAATTGGAACCAATTGGTTCCAGTTGTGTTTTTAGCCCCCGACCAATTGGATCCAATTGGACCAATTGGGCAAGGCAGTTATTTCATCCAGAAAATATTCACAAAATATGTTACGCTCATTCAGAAAGGTAGCTCAATGTTTGAATAATATGCTCTAGGGTCTTGGATAAATATTTCTACAACTTAACACACAACTTAACACTTAACAACAACTTAACACAATGTGCAAAAGGAAAACTGATTTATGAGGACTGCAGGGAGACACTCTGCCTAGTGCCAATCAACATTTTTCTATGGAATTGAAATTAACATGCTTTTATGGAAATCAAAGCCAACAAACACACATGCATCACACACAAGCAACACTAGCATACATTAGCTCAATGTGTACATCCAGAGAACAAACTTCTGCTCCAACTTATATACCCAATATATTAGGCTCTCATGCTGGGGCCAGGGACGCTTGCCCACTGAGCGCAGTTATTTAATTTAATTTCAGCTCCAGTGGTGGTGTAGGTGATGAGTACAATTTATTAGGCTAAGCTGCTGATAGCTCTTATTGTAAGTACCATATTAGTTCTACCTTTTTCGTCAAACATGCAAACATTCATTGGATAAATTGGGTGCAGTTGGGCGGACCAATTGGATGCAATGGGTAAGACCAATTGGGCTCGCCAATTGGAAACCCAAATGTTCCAATTGGATAGTCCATTTGGACCATCCAATTGGAACACCATTCCAATTGGAACCAAGTGGAAACCCAAATGGTCTAATTGGATAATCCATTTGGACCATCCAATTGGAACACCATTCCAATTGGAACCAATTGGAAACTGAGCTCGTCCAATTGGAACCCATTGGAAATCCAATTGGTTCCAATGGTTTTTTTTTACTGGGTTGAAACGAATGCTTACAATACGCATGTGAACGTTTTAGAGCGGCGTGCATGTGCAATAACGACAACGACCAGCGCTGCCGCGGGAGAACTAAACCTTGTCATTATCGATAATGACAACAAACTTCTAGCAAAGTCTTCAGTGGAAGCAAAGGCAAGCATTCAAGCGATCCATTCGTTGGTCCGAACAGGCGGAGAGCTCAGCGGTTCTCATGAAGCCCAATCAAGGTTTCATGCCTAAAATGATCAAATTAAGGTTCTCACATGTCCGTTGAAGCTTTGGCCAAAGCCTATAGTGTCGTCTTCCCACTCCTCTACAACCGTATGAGCCGAAACACTGACTGTCAGAACCGAACCATCATACGCAGCAGCCGTCGAGACGAGGCACGCCCCGAGCAGTCAGCTGGCGTGTAATGGAGGCGTAATCACTTGTTCAAAGATGGCAGCCCCCATGATACGGCGCTGTAAATTGTCTATCGCCGTCATTTATTACGAAATAGCATTTGACTCACTAGAAACCTCAGCAGTCATGCAGGCATTGCGGAATCAGGGCGTAGTAGAAGAGTCTTATGCGAAAATACTGGAAGATATCTATAACGACAGCATAGTTACCATAGTCCTCCATGAAGTCAGCAATAAAATTCCAGTAAGGAAGAGTGTCAGTCAGGGACACACCATCTCGCAAATGCTATTCACCGGCTGCTTAGAGCAGATGTTCCGAGGCCTGGATTGGGACCAAATGGAGAGGGATAAGAGTTAATGGAGAATACCCAAGTAATCTGCGAGTCGCTGATGACATTACCTTGCTTAGTCACTCAGGAGATGAACTGCAGAGCATGATCAATGAGTTAGACAGGCAGAGCAGAACGATGGGTCTGAAAATTAACAAGTAGAAAACCAAAGTAATGTACAACCGTCTCGTAAGGGAACAGCAGTTCAAAATTGGTAGCAAGGTGCTTGAAGTGGTAAGGGAATACATTTAGGGTAGTTAGTGACCGCTGGTCCGGATCATGAGAGCGAAATAACTAGAAGAATGGGGTGGAGAGCATATGACAGGTTCTCTCAGATCATGTATAGCAGTTTACCAGTATCCCTCAAGAGAAAAGTATACAACAGCTGTATCTTACCGGTATGCACGTATGGGGCAGAAACGTGGAGGCTAATGAAAAGGGTTCAGCTTAAGTTAAGGACAACGCAGCAAGCTATGGAAAGAAAAGGGATAGCTGTAACGTTAAGATACCGGAAGAGGGCAGAGTGAGTGAGGCAACAAACGCGAGTTGATAACATCCTAGTCGAAATCAAGAGGAGGAATTGAGGCAAGATAACCACTGCTCCTTAAGGGTAACGCAGTGGATTCGAAGAGAAGGCGGTAGGTAGAAAGTTAGGTGGACGGACGAGATTAAGAAGTTTGCGGGAGTATACGGTGGCTGCAGCTTGCAAAGGACAGGGTTAATTGGAGAGGCATGGTAGAGTCCTTTACCCTGTAGCAATGCGTTGTCAGGGTGATGATTACCCCTCATGTAAAGCCCTCACCCAAGGGCCCTCGAGATACCTGTAATAAACAAACAAATAAATAAATAAATGAATGATGATGATGATGATGATTGCAAGCGATGTATCACAATTCATGTAATTGCTGTAGGGCCTGATAACAGCCAAATTTTCGGAAAAGGTCGGTAACAGTCAGTGTAGCTTTTTAGGCTCGCGCGAACAATGTCTTTCTCGGCGACTTGGTTGGTCGTTCTGGCATGTCTTCTGCAAAGATCAAGAAACCAAACCACCTCTGAACCGGCTTCATTTCAAAAAGTGTGACGGCGTGGACTGCGCTACTCTGAAATCCAATGAAAGCTGATGGTGCGTCATCCCATAGTTGCGGCAGCGGATAATTGCCATTTGAACAGTACGGATGATGTTGACATCACGCTCCTGCCACAGCTTACAGAAATATGCAATAATACGCGCAACGACAGATTGTGTCACCTAAAATTGAAAACAAGTTCAGAACAGACGGAAAATGAATGCCAGGGAAAGTGCCCAGGAAAGGACAAAAATGACAAACCAACTGAAGGAAAACATTTACGCACCCAACAACTCTTGAGGGAAGAAGAAGGCATTATTGCATCACAATAGATCCAGAAATAGCAAATAAGTTTTTAAAATCCATGACGGTTTGACCTTATGCCGAAAAATTGAAAATATATCTTTTTGTTCACTACTGTACGTCGAAGCCCGAATGGATTGATCTACCCATAGTGGAAGTTAATTGTTAACTGTTTTAAAATTAGAATTGATAATTTTAAAATTGCATTTATTTTGCTGCATTGTACATTAAAGGGTCAGTCTACTGAATTTTATCGACCCTATTTTCTTTGCGGCAACCGAAAGCTCTTTACTCAAATTACCGTTTAGCCAGCTGTGGTGTCAAGAAGTGCGGTAGAACATTTTAAAATAGAATTTATTGATGTGGGAACACATCTGTATGAGATAGTAGTCTCATCTGGCAACCATCTGGATTTCCGCCGTGCGGCGACAAACATGGCAGCGCCCGTCGAAGCCGGACATCTCGCTTCGGGCTTAATTCTCGTTGTTGCTGCCTTTTTCAGTGCGTTCACTGGCCATAAATGGGGCGCCGGTCTTTCGCTTCGTCTCATCTCGCCTATAAGAAAACATATAAGAGATAAATTTGCTTTATTTTAATAATCAGAGTGACGATTCTGCCGCTCCTAGGCTTAAGTGGAGAGTCGGTTTGTTTACAGCAATGGTTCCCGTCCTGACAACCAGATGGCGCCACTATACGCTGAGTTTATTTTTGCGTCTCTGCTAGCATACGCTGCACTAAAAACAGGAATGTGCCTGCGTTTTGCGTACGTGTAACTATAAATATTCATGTGATTTACAGAAAAAGCGAGCGGTACGCCTTCTACAGTTTACTAGAACAAAACGTGCGTTTTTCTGACATGGGGCATACAAATGGTATGTAGTATGTTCACTTATGCTTCTACAAAAAAAGACTACCACCTTCTTGAACAAAATGAACGTTTGGGGTCGCCACCATGCATTTTTATGCGACTTTTAAAGGGTCAGTCTACTGAATTTTATCGACCATATTTTCTTTGCGGCAACCGATAGCTCTTTACTCAAATTACCGTTTAGCCAGCTGTGGTGCCAAGGAGTGCGGTAGAACATTTTAAAATAGAATTTATTAATGTGGGAACACATCTGTATGAGATGGTAGTCTCATCTGGCAACCATCTGGATTTCCGCCGCGCGGCGACAAACATGGCGGCGCCCGTCGAAGCCGGACCTCTCGCTTCGGACTGAATTCTCGTTGTTGCTGCCTTTTTCAGTGCGTTCACTGGCCATAAATGGGACACCTGTCTTTCGCTTCGTCTCATCTCGCCTATAAGAAAACATATAAGGGATAAATTTGCTTTATTTTAATAATTAGAGTGACGATTCTGCCTATCCTAGGCTTAAGTGGAGAGTCGGTTTGTTTACAGCAATGGTTCCCGTCCTGACGACCAGATGGCGCCACTATAGGCTGAGTTTCATTTCACGTCGCGTTTCATTGCTGTGCGGACGTGCGTTTTTGGTGCTCTTCGGATCACGCGTGGAGACCGGGACCGGACAGACTGCGAGAGCGTCTGCGTAAAATAGATGAGTACTTTCCTTTAATAGTTTTAAAAGTGCGTTTAGTTTTTTAGGCTGTTAGGGGAAGTGCAGGTTAAGGAATAGAATTTAGGTCAGTGACCTAATTTCGGCCGGGACTATTTGGCCGACAGTTTGTCTCAGTGTTTTTTTTTTCGTGCGTTAACTTTTAGAGATAGCTATTTTTTTCCAAGTGATTGATCGGCATTTGCGGTAGCCAGACTTTTATTTTAATTTTGCACGTGTTTTCGTCTTGAGCGTGTAGATATCTGGGCATTTGGTGCAAGCAATAATCGAGTGTTGCTACGATGGTTAAGCTACTGAAGGTTAGATGTATGGAGTGTGAGGAATCGGTGAATTTAAAAGAAACGCGGTTCGATTCAGTGGAGGAGGCCGAAGGCGCAGATTTTATGTGCAAATTCTGCGTATTAGGTGCACGCCTGGACAGGGCTGAACAGGCGAACAGCGAACTAGTGCTAAGGATGGATGCTCTAGAAACAGAGTTACAGATAGAGAGGGCAGAGAAGCGTAAGCTTCAAGTACAGCTATCTCAGATCGAGTCAAAAACGGCTGACACCGCCATTGGAAGCCACAATGGCGGGCATTCCAGCGCCAGCCACGTGGATGGGGCTTGCACTGGCATGGACAGCGAGGGGCCAGTAGGTCAGACATGTTCAGGCAAGAACAGCTATGCACAGGTGGCAGCTGGGAATTCGAGAGGCGGTACTGAGAAGGGGTCCGAGCTATTTCCAGGAAATGAGGGCACAGTCGCTGATAAGAGGCAGCGAGATCCGGAAGTTAGGAGGGAGTGGCAGAGTACCCTAGTGCTTATCGCTGGTGACTCAAACATGGGGCGCTGCAAAAGAGCTATTCTGGACCGGGTGAAGGGTGATAGGCGGGTAGCAGTCGGGTTGTTTCCAGGAAAGACAATGGACGATGTCCTTACAGCGACTAAAAGTGAACTTTCCGAGAAGGCTGCAAGGCGTAACTTGGTAGTGGTAGCGGCGGGGCTAAATGATGTCCTGAATGGTAACGCCGCACAAGTAGGGAAAACATTAGCTGAGGGAGTTGACGGTATAAGGGCGATAGCACAGCAAGCGCAGATCGTGGTGTGTACAGTGCCGGAGGTACAAGGAAGGAATGCAGAGGTTGCTAAAGACGTTGTGCATCTTAATCGCGAGATAAGGCAGTTAGGCCTCGAGAAAGGCTTTGAGGTGGTAGAAATAAACAAGGAAGTGCACAGGGCAGGTTCGGGCAGAGACTTTGGACGAGATGGCATCCATTTCAGTGGAAGGGTAGGAGAAGAGATAGGCAGGCGCCTGGGAGGGCGAGCGGTAGCTTTTTTAGGGGGTCCACGGTGGCTCAGGGCGTAGGTGTAGGTAGAAGCGATGTAAATGTAACAATGGCGGCTGATCCCAACAAAATGGCCACTAGGAGGCCCAGAAAGAAAACTACGAAAAAGAAATTTAACGCCAGGATCAGTTACATAAACATGCAAGGGGGTAGAAAGAGAGCGAAATGGCTAGAAATAGAACAGCAGTTAAAGGACGAAGCAGTAGGTGTGTACGCTCTATGCGAGACACATCTGAGGGATCTAGAAGATCCACCTTTCATCGATGGCTATGTCTGGGAAGGGTGCAACAGAACAACAACGGAGAAGAAGGGAGGAGGAGTAGGTATGCTGATACATCAATGAACAAATTGGCAAAGAATAAAATCAACTTGCAAAGAACATGTCTGGGTATCAGGTACAATTGCTGGCAAAAGGACATGGCTAGGGGTAGTTTATTTAGGGACCGGGGACAAATGCAGGCAAGAAAACAAGGATCTAGTTAAGTGCCTCAATGACGATATAAAGCAGATTGGAGACGGTGTCGATATTATTTTGCTTGGAGACATGAACGGCCACATCGAGGATCTGGATGGATACACAGATTGTAACGGGAAGTTAATGCTAGACTTGTGTGAGCGGCACAACTTAGTTATTGTCAATAGAGAAACTAAATGTGAGGGACAAATCACGTGGGAATCCCGTAACAGGCAAACAACCATTGACTACTGTCTAATGTCGCAGGGCATCTATAGCAAGCTCGCAATAATGGAAATAGACGAAGAGGGCAAGGACAGCCTAGGAAGTGATCATAAACGTATTAGTCTACAGTTGGGAGCCCTAGTCAAAAGAGAAACGCAACGAAGTCCAAAAGACAACGCAAAATTAAACGATGAACAAATAGCGCTAATATCAGCCGATATAGAAGAAGTAATTGAGAAACGCCACATGGAAAATTGGGATTATAATCAGTTGGAACTGCTCATCGCTACAAAAATGAAACAAGTGAAAGGAGTTAACCGCTGGAGAGGAAAGAGGAAGCCACGAAGCTGGTGGAATATGGAAATTAAGGAGGCCATCGAACAACGACGGGTGGCTTCAAGGGAACACAGAGAAGCAAAGAGGGCGCAGTTATCCGTAGAGGAAATAGGAAAAAAATGGGAATCTTATCGACAAAAGAAACAGCAAGTTCAGGTCCTAGTCCAGGCTAAAATAAAGCAGTCCTCTGATAAATGGCTGGCTGAAGTTCTCGAGGCAAATAAAGGGGGGCCAAGAAAATTCTGGAACCATATAAGCTGGTTGGGAAAAACAAATCAAAGAAAGCAGGAACAGATTATAGATGCTGAGGGAAAATGTTTGGAGGGAGACGATGCTGTGGACTACATTACGTCATTTATAGCTGCGTCTTTTAGCGACGCCAATGGGGTAATCTCCCCAAGTGAGGCGGCAACACAGGACAGCACAAAAGAGAACAGCTTAGAACTGACTAGTCTTAACTGGGAAAAGGCGGAAGCGAATATTCCTAAAACCACATCCGCAGGGATAGACGAAATTCCAATTAAGCTGATTAATGAACTTGGCCCAAGAAGCAAGGACGCGCTGATAAAAGCATTGGAGGCAGTCATAACAAATCAGCAAATTCCGCACAGCTGGAGACAGAGTAAAATGAATTTGATTTATAAAGGGAAAGAAGATAAGATGAACATAAAATCCTTCCGTCCGATTACGATAACATCTGTTATGTACAGGCTGGCAATGCAGGCGGTGAAATTCAAAATGCAGTCATGGGTAGAAGGGAATAGGATACTCGGAGAACTTCAGAATGGGTTCAGAAGGGGTAGGCGGTTAGATGATAGCCTGTTCGTGCTTACCCAATGCATAGAAATAGCTAAGGCGGAAAATAGACCTCTGTTTATAGCCTTTCTAGACATAAGCGGTGCATACGATAACGTGAACAGGGAACTCCTGTGGAGCATATTGAAAGATTTAGGTATTGGTGATGAGGTAATTGATTTTCTACAGGAAATCTACCGAGATAATGAAGTTGAAATTACATGGGAAGGGAAAAAAAGTACCACAACTGTAGGGGTGCACAAAGGATTAAGGCAAGGTTGCCCTCTATCACCGCTGCTGTTCATGCTTTACGTGATAAATATGGAAAGAAGGCTAGAAGAAAGTAATCTGGGTTATAATCTATCGTACAGATTAGGCGGAAATGTAGTTGAGCAGCGACTCCTGGGTTTAATGTATGCGGACGATATTGTACTGTTAGCAGATAGCCAGGAAGATTTACAAACTTTGGTTAATTGCTGTGGAGACGAAGGAGACGCTCTAGGATTCAGTTTTAGCGCAACTAAATCAGGTGTGATGATTTTTAACGATACAACTGATCAGGTGCTTACAATACAAGGCCACGAAATACCCAAAGTGGCCGAAAACAAATACCTCGGGATATGGCTAAACGAAGGGCAGATATACACGGAAAAGCATGAACAGGCTCTTAGGGCAAAAGGACGAAGAGACGCCGGGATAATGAAACATAGGGCATTATGGGGGTACAACAAATATGAAGTACTAAGAGGTATTTGGAAAGGAATAATGGTGCCGGGACTTACTTTCGGCAATGCGGTTCTGTGCTTAAGGGCAGAAGTTCAGTCGAGATTAGACGTAAATCAGAGAGCTGTTGGAAGATTAGCACTAGGTGCCCACGGCAAAACCACAAACGAGGCAGTACAAGGGGATATGGGCTGGGCATCGTTCGAGGCACGGGAAGCTAAGAGTAAAATACTATATGAAGAACGCCTGAGGAAATTGGACGATAACAGATGGGCAGCTAAGGTATTTAAATATTTATACAGAAAGAACGTTGACTCACAGTGGCGGAAAAGAACTAGAAAACTAACCAGTAAGTATGCCGGTCATGAGGACGGAGAAAGAAAGAGCATTAAACGACAGGTTAAAAACGCGGAAGTTAAAAATTGGATGAATTCAATGGAAAAGAAACATAGTGTAGAACTATATCGATTCTGGAAAAGGCAGATCAGGAAAGAATTTTTCTATGATAACTCAAGAGGCAGTGCCCTACTTTTTGAAGCTAGATCAGGGTGTCTTAGAACGCGCAGCTACAAAAAGAAATTTAACGAAGAAGATGACACATGTGCAGTGTGTGGTAGATCTGTGGAAACAATTGAACACCTCATAATCAAATGTGATGGTATCCATCCGGATGTCGATGCAGGCACAGTCACTCTTTCTGAGGCCCTAGGGTTTAAAGATAACAATGGTCATGTAAATAAATCTGCAGTGGAAGTCAGCAAAAAGCGATTGGAGGATTGGTGGCTGAAAAGCAGAGATGTGGCATAAGGTTAGAATAGTAGGAAACCGTAGGCAAAGTTATGGAGAATCTTAATGAGAATTGCCAACACAGTAAACAAAAAAAATAATAAAGAAAGAAAAGCTGAGCATGGTGGCAATTGGCACCACCCCGTTTCAAAGGGGGCGCTCCTATCCATCCATCCATCCATCCATCCTTATTTTTGCGTCTCTGCTAGCATACGCTGAACTAAAAGTGGGAATATGCCTGCGTTTTGCGTACGTGTAACTATAAATATTCATGTGATTTACAGAAAAAGCGAGCGGTACGCCTTCTACAGTTTACTAGAACAAAACGCGCGTTTCTCTGACATTGGGGCATACAAATGGTACGTAGTATATTCACTTATGCTTCTACAGAAAAAGACTACCACTTTCTTGAACAAAATGAACGTTTGGGGTCGCCACCATGCACTTTTACGCGACTTTTAACGCCGAAATAAAATATAAATTCCTGCCTAAACCGGGCGCAGATCCCTCGTTATTGATGTTATAGGGTGCCAACTACCAGAATATGCCATTATTTATACACTCATCTCGTTGAGTAGACTGACCCTTTAACGCCGAAATAAAATATAAATTCCTGCCTAAACCGGGAGCAGTTCCCTCGTTATTGATGTTATAGGGTGCCAACTACCAGAATATGCCATTATTTATACACCCATCTCGGTGAGTAGACTCACCCTTTAACGTTAAACAACTGAAACTTTGAAAAGCAGTGATCGCTAAGACCACGCAAGAGCGACAAGGAACTCAATTATAAGGCCCGAATTAGCACTAAAAAAAGCTGTTAGAAGCGAACGTTAGAAGAACTAGCAGTATTATGGGTTGGGCCATTATATTGTGACGTGGCGGCCAGCCGAAGAATGAGGCGTGGTGAACGATGGATAAGAGATGATTTAATAGCCGCTGGCTTAGCGCGAGCGCTCCGTCCCATGCCACTGCCAGCTTAGTCTTCGTCACATTATTAATGACCCAACCCATTTAAGTGAACTGGAACAAAGAATAAGTGCTGACACTGGGTAGAAAATCACACACTATGAGGCTATTTGCATGAATGCATGATTGGCTTTCGTGCGACAGCCACCCGTTCCACCAGCCGTGAGATTTCCAACTAATGGAACAGTAGCTAAAACCTCATAGTAACATTGAAGTACATTTTATAGACTTAGCATTATTAATACTAGAATCAGAACACTGGTGAATTAATATTGCACAGCAAAAAAAAAATCCGATATCCTGCTTTAAAGGGCCACTGACCAGGGTCCGGACATTTTTGAAAAACAAGCCCACTGCATAGATGAGGCATCGAAGATAACCTCTGCAAAGCCACGCGCGCCCCGAAAAACTGAGAAAATTCAAATCAAAGCCCGCTCGTTCTTTCCTTCAACAAAAATGTCCTCGCCCCACTACTCTGAACCCCGTTGACTTCATGGGAGTTACTTTCGCTAAAGGCATTCCATTGGTGCATCGTTCTGACTGACGGGAGAAGGTTGGGCGTAGCCTTGGCGTCGCGTCGTCTGCACAACGCTTTCCGCAGCGCCTTCTCTTGGCACAAGCCTACAAACCCGCATGAAGGAACAAAAAAAAACTGCGGAGGGAGCGTACGGTGACAGCCTTGAACCCTAGCCATAAAAAGTAAAAAATAGTAAAACTGAGTGAGTCGGTTCGACCCCCCCCCCCCCCCCCGCCGTGATCACGTCGAACCGACTCACTCAGTTTTACTATTTTTTACTTTTTATGGCTAGGGTTCAAGGCTGTCACCGTACGCTCCCTCCGCAGTTTTTTTTTTTTTGTTCCTTCATGCGGGTTTGTAGGCTTGTGCCAAGACAGAAGGCGCTGTGGAAAGCGTTGTGCAGACGACGCGACGCCAAGGCTACGCCCAACCTTCTCCCGTCAGTCAGAACGATGCACCAATGGAATACCTTTAACGACAGTAACTCCCATGAAGTCAACGGGGTTCAGAGTAGTGGGGCGGGGACATTTTTGTTGAAGGAAAGAACCAGCGGGCTTTGATTTGAATTTTCGCAGCTTTTCGGGGCGCGCGTGGCTCTAATATTTTGCAGAGGTTATCTTCGATGCCTCATCTATGCAGTGGGCTTGTTTTTCAAAAATGTCCGGACCCTGGTCAGTGGCCCTTTAATGTGGCTATCTCGATGTGCAGTTGAGAGCACGGATTTACTACATCGGGATAGATACTGTTTCCACGGGTTTGGGTGCGGCCGCGTCTGCAGCTGCCGCCATGTGGTTGCCTCTTCTCGGCTGAGCGAAGCATGTGGAGGAGGCAGGCACGCTCTAAACTCCCTGTAATAGTTTGTTATGGACTGATAAGTATCCAGCGTCTCACTGCGTGAGGACTCTGCTTCCGGGATCCCATCACCGGCTCGGCTGACAAAATAGCATATTGGTGAGTGGCCTTGTTCCCCGGGATGTCCTTGTAGGCCAGGACCCATGCATACCCTGCAGAACCAATGCCTTCCTATATTTTGGCACCGCACTAAGGATTTTGAATGTAGTGACGGAGATACATCCCCTCGTGTCGAAGTTGTGGAAGGCCGTTTTGGAATCACTGGAAATGGTAAAATTGGTTTTTGAGGAAACGAAATGGCATCTGTGTCAGATATTTTGGTGGACACCTGAACCGCACCGTAAGGGAAGGGAGGAAGGTGGGAGAGAAAGTAGAGAAAGAGAGAGAAAGAGGTGCCGTGTAGTGGAAGAAGCGTTTGCGGGTAGGTAGGCTGGAAACGCTGATTGGTCGATGGAATGCGCTTCTCCGTGACGTTTTTGACTTCGCCCTCGTTCTCAACCGGACGTGGCGTCAGCGCGCCTTTCTCGACCTCTCCCTAAGCGCCTGGGGAATCGCTAGGTGTACCCGCCGCGCCGCGCGTGCGTGGTGAGCGGGCATTCGTTTCGTGATCCTCGGCGCGCTCGTTTCGAGGCGTGTGCAGCTATGGCGTTCGTGCGTGGTGCGCTCGTCGGCGACAGCCAGCTGAAATTTCTGTGCAGTTTTTGCTTTCGCCGTTTCGCCAGGAGCACATGGCTAGTGTCGTGCTCGTATTTAAAGTTTTTGCCGCGGCACTACAAGGATCCGCATCAGGAGCGCTTTGAGGACCGCCGTTTGACAGCTACGCTGACGCGCTTGTCGGGCGTGCGCATTCTCAACCCCGAGGTAAGGACTGAACTACATTGTCGCAAGTTTTCTCGTGCATTGAGGGCTCACCAAATTTCGGTGCTTGTAACGAAACTTTTCTTTTGCAGCATCGTTCCCTGGATATGCTTCTCGGAAGCCGATGTCATTGTTCGCCGCGGACGCTGGGCCTACTGCTCGCCGCCACGCCGCTGTAGGTTGACGTTGAAGAGCTGCTCCAAACGGCCCTTTTCAGGGCCGCTTCATTGCTTCCTGGAAGATTGCGGGCATCCAATCTCGCGGCCGTGTTCCCTCTCTTTGTCGAAATCGGCGCCAGACATCAGAACCCGCGCTAGGCCTCGTTGCAGGGTTAAACGAGTGCAGTGTGGCTTTAGAGAAGTTATGACTTGCGCTTAGTCTAGCTATATCATTCACCCAGTGCAGTGTGCCTTTGCCTCTTTAGCGACTTCTCACGCCTTGTCGAAATCGGATTTAAAGCTCACGCCACGCCTCGTTGAATGGGTTAACCGAGTGCAGCGCCTAGCTTTGTTTTTTTTGTGTTCTAACCTGTAAGCAGTGCACCTTTCTTCGCTCCTTACTTTTGTTCTTTTCAGTCGTTTCCTGAATCCGTCGGAAAAGCCGGGCTTGCCGGATGATTGTTCGCCGTGAATGGAACCACGAGGCGATCGCATCTGCATACACAGCACGACTTTGTTCCCTCGTGTTTTTTTTAACAAGGATTGCTTCGACAGCTCGGGCAAAACGAGGACTGCGCACGCCGTGTCGTCGCTACTTAGTGAAGAGGCACAAAACGGATGTCGTCCTTACTAAAGGCCCTTCTCGGGGCCACCTCAGTGTTTCCTGGGAGACCACGCGCTTTCCGCCCTGTGCACATGTTCCCATCATTTCCAATCATTTGTAAGTTGCATATCAATGAATTAATAAATCAGTCAATGCACTTTATTTACCAGAAAAATCTGGCTGGTCACCCTGGGCTAAAAGCTGTGCACACAGCTTGAGAAGGCCCAGGGGACCATTAGATGACAGTTTTGAACGTAGGAAAAACAAGTTGGTACTTTAAAAGAACACGGAAAGCACACCAAACAATATAAGAGATAAACATTACAATCGCGCATTACAGTAAAGAAAACACTGACAGCAGACGTACAGTATCAATTTACACTATAATACATACAAAAATTACGACATTCAGCACTATGGCACGAAATATAAAAACAGCACATAAAGCAAAAAAGAATGCAAGTTACAATAGTATAGATAGATTAGCTGTTTACATTTACATATGCATAAAATTAGTCCTCGGCTCCTTGGGCCTCCTGCAAATCCTGCAGAAGGCTTGAATTTGCAACTGCTAATATCAAAGAAGATTTAGAAGAACTTCAGTTTGGGGTACATGGTGCATAGTACTTGAGAAAATAAACAATAGCGCCTACAATGACACACACAGAAGAAGAACGATGCAGCACAAGCGCTATCCTGCGCTCAACAGTATGGAACTGTGACTGTGAAAAATGAACCTTCACGTCAGTGAAATATAAGTCTTTAGGCTGTCTACAAATCGTTATTACAGAAAGAAAGAAATGTTAGTGAATGTTGTGTAAGAGGCTTGCATGTTACTCTGTTTGTTTATTTATTTATGTTACCCCTCAAGGCCAGTGGCATTACCCAGGGGGAATGGTAAATATACGAAAACTGAGAGAAAAATACAGTTGATTACATGAATATTAAACAGCGCCTGAATATACAATGTTAGCTAGTGCTACGCGGAACTGCTCATAATTTTCAGTGCCGGCAACTTCTGCGGGAAGGTGGTTCCAGTCGCATAAGGTTCGCGGCAGGAATGACTGCGAGCAGCATTTTCTGTTGCATGACATACTTCCGACTTTGTGATCATGATCAATGCGGCGGGATACAGAAATTGTATGGGGGATGAGGCGATCGCGAAGAGCGGGATGATGGTACAGCTTGTGGAATAGGGTGATACGAAACAATTTTCTACGCGATGTCAGTTATGGGAGGCAGATATTATACTTCATAGTAGTTTACTCGCTGTGCGGTTGTAGTTAACAAGGATTAAACGCACAGAGTTATTTTGCACCAGCTCAAGATCATTAATGAAGTTGTCATGAGCAGGGTGCCATACACGTGTTGCAAGCTCGAGTTTTTATCGTATTAGTGTTTGATAAAGCAATAGTTTCAAATCGGAAGAAACGTTAAAGACGTTGCGAGGTAAGTAGCGAAGCATGCGATTAGCATTTTCAGTGGTGTTCTCGGTATGAAGAGGCCAGTTAAGATAAGAAGTAATGTGGACGCCGAGGCAATTATACGACGAGATTGATTCCAACGAAATTTTATCGATGTAGTAGTGAGGTGGGACGGAAGTTTTTCTAGATACACGCATGACTTTGCATTTGTTCATATATAGCTGCATTCACCATTCTTCGCACTGAAGTCAGTGGCGGTCTCGTCAAGTAGTCCCCTGCTTTGTACGTTCACCTTGTTAGCGGCTGTCTTATTTCACACAATTCCACGTTCTACACGTTGATAGTTCGAAGAATCGTGTTCCTGCCTTGTCGCCACCGTTGTCTTGCCATGCCGCCGGTGCGGCGGCGACGGCGGTGCCATTCACCTGCGGTTGCGGTGGCCAGCAACCTCGTCGGCGGGGGAGGGGGGGGAAGGGAGCCACCCATTCATGTCCTTATCCCACCATGGGACACAGCGACCCCAGCGAGGGGACCATCCCTTTCTGGCTTGACAAGGAGCGCCGACCAGCCGCCTTGAAGGAGGGGACTGAGGGCGGAACAAAGCCACTTCCCAGAACTGAGAAATGAAGGCCGCTAACCCCACTGGTGAAATGTCCGGGCAGGTGCTTTGACCTTAGTGGACATGTCGTGGCGGGATATCTCAGACGTCGACTCTATACCTTTCGCCATTTATTTTTCAATAACAAAGCGCAAAAAAATTTTTGTGCAAATAAAATAAAAAATCGTTGTTTCTATTTTTTCTTTTTTTATATACAGCAGTCTGTCCGCTCCCCCTAAACCCACTCTCTGTGACCGCCACTGACTGAAGTAATGTAAGGTTGTTAGTGTTGGTTATTTCTCTAAAAATGACGCAAACATCAGCGAATAGGTAAATATGAGAATCCATAAGAGAGCGGGGATCATTAATGTTAAATCAGGAACAGTAGCTAGGGTCCAAGAACTGAACCTTGTGAATCTCCGGAAGACACCTCTGTAAAACAGGTGTTATAACCGTTAGCAAAAACTAATTGTGAGCGATTAAGTAGACCTTCAATCCATTTCAATAAGTTACAGTCAATATTCAGATGTTTTAGTTTGTGAGCCAAAAGGTTGTGACATACTTCGTCGAAAGCCTTCGAAAAATCCAGAAATATACAGTCAGTTAGTGATGGTAGGTCTAGAATACAGTGCAATGCATGTGTAAACTATATTAACTGTGTTTCGCAAGAGTAAGGTTTTCGAAAACCATGTTGCACTGAGATAAAAAAGTTGTTCAATGAAAGGAAGTTAACAAGGTTGGTGAATATTATATTTTTGAACATTTTGGGTCAAGTATTGGTAAGGGATATGGGACGATAATTAATAGGGGATGCTTTGCTGCCGGATTTGTAGACTGTAACCACCTTTCTGATCTTCCACTCAGTAGCAGCGTTGACAGGTCAATGCTGGAAAAGTTTGGTTAGTATAATGGGCGAATAAGCTGCAGTGCTTTTTAAGTAACGCAGTCATAACCCGGAGCGGAATGAACACTGAGTCCATCAATAAGCTTATTCACACCAGGAGCAACAGTTATAGGTGGCATGAAAACATAGTTGAAGTGGTGAGTTGTAGGCATATGTATACATCAGATATGGGTGTAAAGTTGTCAGTGATTGCGCGGTTAAGAATCGTGACGCAAACGTAGGAAGGGATGGGGTCGCCTAACGGGTCAGATAACGCAAAACTATCGTCGGTGGAAGGATTAATGACCCGCCAGAATTTTTGACATTGGTGGTTACATGTGAGTGGAAGTGCTTTTAGCGCTTTTGAGCGCCTGAACATACATGTTGGAAGCCGCTGAATACGAAGTCCGATCACTCACTAGTTGGCGAGAACTTTACGATGCGGTAGAGGCTTTCTTTTTGTTAGATAAACGTTTAATGTGATTATTACACCAGGGAGCTATTGAGTGGGTGGTGGCAGTGCGTTCAGGAGTGTATTGTTCTGTGAGTTTGGTGACTATAGCTGTGAACATGCTCCAGTTGGTTTGAATGCTGCGGACACCAAAGCTATGGGAAAGCATCGATAACAAAAATAGTTCATTATTTATCGCCTGAAAATTTGCTCCGTTGTAGTCTCGTATTATTATTTTTTTTCTTTTTGTTAGTGTTCGGAGAGGCTAGATCAGGGGTTCTCAAACTTTTTTGCTTGGAGGAACCCCAAAAGCCTTCAATAAGTTCCAGGGAACCCCCCCCCCCCCCCCCCCCGCTTTCACTTACCAGCAATGTTGTCGAGTGCATTTTTGCAAAGAGAGAGTTGCAAAAGTGCAATGTTTATTGCACAGATTAATACAAATACTAATGTGATAGGTGGTACTGCTTCCCTTTTAAGAGCAAGTCAAAGCGTGGCTCAGTAGCACTCAGAGCCAGTCTCATATCAGCTGCCGGGTCAGGGCCGGTGAGGGTTCTCGCGGAACACAAGAAGGCAGCCCGCGGAACCCCTGTGTTCCGCGGAACCCAGTTTGAGAACCCCTGGGCTAGATTAATGTCAGAGTGCATTAGCAAGTGGTCGCTGATGCCTGGCAGGTATGTAATAGACCTTATGCAAAAATGCTGCCATCTACCGGAAGAAAAACGAAACGAGCAAGCGACGCCATGTTGGGGGCTTGTGGTCACGGGGTCAACGTAGTTGCTTGGTGCGAACTGTTCATATTTAAAACTGCGCGAACAAAACAAGGACCGAGCAAGAACACAGAAACACACACAAGCGCAGATCGGTTCATCTGCGCTTGTGTGCGTTTCTGTGTTCTTGCTCGGTCCTTGTTTTGTTCGCGCAGTTTTAAATATGAACGATTCAGACCAACTAGCCCGCCAGAAGATACTTGCCAAGTGTGTGCGATAGCTTTATTTTAAGTTTTCTATTTTTTTAATTTTATTTTAAGTTTTTATTTTAAGTTATTTCGTGTTTTCTTTGGCTTGGAGATTGCACACACTGATGGTACAGCCGTGTCGTTAGCATCCTGCGCCCACTAGCTAGCTATGTTCCTCAGGAAGTCATTTTCTGTGAAATGCTTTGAACAGATGCCTGCAGTGGCAATAATGTACGGATGATCCCTCTTTATAGCGATTAGTCATGCTTTGCACATCTTCGGCTCATCTGGAATGCAGTGGAAAGATATCTGCAAAAGAAAGACGCACAGTAAAATATGCTGCATGCCTGGAAATAATGTTTTCTGCATTTGGCTCAATGCATGCTTTGCTCAACATCTTGTTTACATTGGAACTAAGAAGATATTTTGTAGTTATGGTTTCTGAAAACTGCTGCTTAATGCACAATTGCACGATAACTTCGTGTACCATGCTACAGTGAGGCTATTTATTTGAAATAAGTCAGAACAATTAGTCAAGCATTAGGGACGTTATGAGCTGTTTTCAAATTTACATAAAGCCTAAAATGTCTGGTGATAGCACAGCCACCTGATCAACCCGTTGCGGTGGCTCAGGGGCTAAGGCGTTGTGCTGCTGAGCCGAAGGACGTGGGTTCGATCCCGGCCGCAGCGGCCGTTTTCCTGATGGAGACGAAAAACGAAAATCCCAGTATATCGAAGTTTCCGCGCATGTTATAGATCCCCAGGTAGTCAACATTAATCGATGCCCTCCACTACTGCGCGCCTCACAGCCCAGGTGCTGCTTCGGCGCGTTAAAATAAAAACAAACGACCTAAACATCTGTGTTGCTCGCATTTCTGCGCCCCACGATAGTAGGTATTCGGTAGAGTGATGGCCCGACCATGGCTGCCGACGCTGCACTGTGGGTCACACCATCCCTTGGAAAATACGATCTTCACAAAATACGCGACGATCGAGCAGCCGACCACGAACGGTAAATGATCGATTTACGCTGCCTACTGCGTACGCTAGTTACTGACACGGGCTACGCGAAGGTCCGCTGCGGATCCGTTCGCCTGTGACACTTCGCAAATTTAAGATTGCAAAGACTTGCATAAGCAAACCGAAGGTTCAGGATAAAAAAAAAACGGGCACATGAAGACGAGCGGCAGACGCAAAACTAATCCCGTGTGATAAACTACTAGCTGACCGACGCAGTGCGCCGTAACTGCTAGCACGCAGGAGCGCTCCTCGGCAAATACAAGATGAGCGAACAGCCTTTTTTAGCTCTGCAAATGTTATTTGTGTTCTGACTTCGTCTACACTCTAACTATTAGCTCTCGAAAAGCACTCGACACCCGCAAGAGGCTTCCCGCTGCCTCGCATCGTGCTCCAGGCGAGAAATAAAAAGGTGCCCGAAGCTAGCACTCTTACCTTTTTTCCTTGGTTATCATTGAGTCCTCTTTGTGTACAGCAATGTACAGCAATATTTGGGCATCTTGGACTACGGTAAATGCCAACGTGCGCGCGCGCGCGGTCAACGCAAGGGGGCGCCAGTTTTTGCATAAGGTCTATAGGTGAGACTATGTCAGATCGATTTGTCAGGATTAAATCTAGCGTATTAGCCGCGTTGGCTGTTATAGTCCCTTGTGAGCACAAATGCACTAACGAGAATACTGAGCGCACATCTAAAAATTCGCGACTTCGAGACGAGAACGGTGACATGAAAGGGGAGTTGGTATTCCATGTTATCTTCGAAAAAATCGGCAAATAAAACAATACTGAAATAGATCATGGTGCTTTGTTTTTAAGTGTTTCCATAAAAAAGTATGGCAACAGATAAGGAAAGGCTTAGGTGATCGTGATCGAGGAGGTTAGACTGAATTATAGTGCAACAGCTTGAAACAGGTCTTCACATCATTCATATATACTAGAACATTGCAGGAGCCCGGACAAAGCAAAATTACACAAATTACGTTTGAATAGAGATCATGGCAGGAAAGTGGATGAAATATAGCTAAAAGAAGAATTGTGAACCGAAGCAAAGTATGTAATGAGCCAGAAATATGCATATCAAAGAAGACACTGCACTTAGAAAATGGACAGCATGAAATAAATGAGCAGCACAAGTGCAGCACACAGGCCTTTATCAAAGAATTTATTTTTTGTTTATTTACCACGTCCTGGTAGTGTTAGCTCCATAAAGCATTATCAAAATTATCACAATTTTCAGTTTTATTTGCTTAGGAGAACGTTAGAGCAATAAGAACTTGGTTCATAAATGCACTTCAAATATTGCCATAAATCATCGTACTCTTCGTCCTGGGCCACAAGAGCTGGGGCTTCATGAGATAATTATTACGGTGCATTAACGAAAATTTCAACATGCCGTCAGCATGCAAAGATTTTATACTGGCGCTGAAAAAACCGCATTTTTTAAATTTTCGCTGGCAGGAGGGAGTAACTTTCTTGACTGCGCTGCTTTCTTCCTAAGCAAATGAAAGACGTGTATGCCGAGCAAAAACAATTCGAAAATATGTAGCGTAAGATATAACACTAATGCACTGTGAAGCTTGATGCCTTATTGGTCCAGTAGAGTGGAGAGCTGGGCGAGTTAATTGGTTCACGATTGTAGAAAGAAAACCAGCGCAAAAGACGGGGACACAGAACTGGGAACGCAGAATACAGGAACACAGAACACAGCGTCGTCCTGTGTTCCTGTTGTGCGTCTCCGTCCTTTGCCCTTGTTTTTTTTTCCTTAATTGGCCATGCACTTGTGGCAATTTAAGTGCACTTCCTGTGAATTTTGCACAAAAGTAGTGTATTTTTGCATTCACCTTTTTTACACGCTGAGTTGTTTCATCTTTTGGTCACTTCAGAAGGGAGGAGTTAGTATAGAAGTAATTTACTTGGAGAATACAAGGAAATATATCTTGCGATGAATTTTCTCATATTTTAATTCTGCCTGATGGGAATGCATTACGCGCCATACGGTGTTACTCACAACCAAACGCCCAGGGCTCTAAGCTGGGCAAAGCATGTATCATATATGTGGAAGTGCGAATATGGCTGTGGTGCGCTGGGCGTCTTGCATGCACAGCAGGAAGTGATTTGTGTCTAGACCATCCCGGAGGGAATGTACAAGGACGGGAGGATAGTACAAACGCTAAAAAAAAAAGCTAGCTGGGGCTGGAAACGCATTTTTCGTTCTAGCAAGTACCAACGTTGGGGCAAAGCAACCAGTTTTGGGCGCCTTGTAAGAAGAAAGGATGGTTCTGGGAAGCGGAGGCAGGGCTGCGTACGGCGCACGCGAGGTCGCGGGGTCACGGAGTCGCGCTGCAGCAGCACATCGGGAAAAGGTTAAATTCTTCCACTCGCCACTCGCAGCGCACCGCAGAGCCGGCAGCCTTCTCTCTTGTCCGCCTACCCGGCAGGAGCTACTCTCTCCCGTTCCGGCCGGGGAGACGGTAGTCGCGGGCGAGGGCGAAGGGGGGGCCCCCACCACATGAATTGCATTAGAAGAATGTCACTGGCGCCTCCACTACGGCTCAGCTCGTACTATTCTGGCGCAGTGCTGCGTTTCGCCGTAATCGCTTGTCAGCGAAGTGAACACAGCACCGTGCCTTCCCGTGAATAGTAGAAGCAGGGACGTCGCGGCCACATCGGCATTCGCAGGATAGCGCCGCCCTGTCGCTTATTTGCTCGCTTATCCTCTGACAAGTCAAAAAGTCTTCCTGTCGTGGCACGCCATCCATGGCTTACGACACCACGTCTGTCATTCCCCTTCGTACTTCAAGCGTTTCTCTTCTTGCTATGAAAGTATTAGCCGTTGCGGCCACAAATTCAAGCAGCGAGAAAAATTTCAGCGCCGCAGGATTCGTAATGAAAGAGCGCCTCTCTTGTTTCGATCAAGCCATCATCAATGAACAACTTGCATATTTAGAGTGATAAATCTATACCTTTATGCGTTGTGCGTGTATAATCCCAAACTGTGATCTGGAATGCGAGGTCAAAATTTGAATGTCATTGAAATAAACTCATTTTCCTGAAATTCTCTTTTTGTGTCGTCGCCGCTTTGCAGGTCGGGCCGAGCACAAGCGTGCTCAGGGTTCTTCAGTGTCGGGCCGGGCTTCCTGTCGGTAGGTTAAGTCCCGGGCCGGGCGCAGGTTTGAAATTGCGGCCCGTGCACAGCTCTATTCAGAAACCTAATCACATTTCCTTTTGTGAAAAAAGAGCTATGTGCAGAGTTTAAATGGTGCAAGTATGAAGCTACAATGAAGTCAATTACAGACTTCTGTGCAACAGCTAGAGGAATTTCAAGAGCATGCTATACGTGATGCTAGTTGCCTCAGTCACAATTGATGCAGTCAATTATTATTTCGTATATTTTTTTTTACCCAACAGACATGAAATGTCTGAAGATGAATATGTACCAAACACATCGAAACATCAGTTGTGATGCCTGAAAAAAGTTGTACTGCAACATATAAATGCTCAAGTCTCGATAAGCAGGAATACTGAAGGGGAATAAAAACAGTTTTCTTTTGTTCGGGCTCACGCACCTGCTACAAACATATTCTTTATACATAGCAATAAAACTTGAAATAACTGTTTAAGAAGCCTTTTGGTCAATAGTATAGCTAAGTATGACTGAAAGGAGTCCGCAAGAAATGCACGGAAGCAGGCATGCAGTGTGACAGCGCAGCGCGACAGGTGCGCTTTTTAATCTCGCGCGCGCACTGAAGAACATGGGTTTATGGTTTATTGTGGTTTTAACGTCGCAAAACGACTCAGGCTATGAGGGATGCCGTAGTGAAAGGGGTTCGGAAATTTCGACCACCTGGGGTTCTTTAACGTGCACTGACATCACACAGTACACGGGCCTCTACGATTTAGCCTCCATCGAAATTCGACCACCCCGATCGGGATCGAACCCGCGTCTTTCGGATCAGCGGCCGAGCGCCATAGCCACGGAGCCACCGCGGCGGGTCGAAAGACATGACGGGGACACGCCGAGGAGGCAACGCTGCAGTGCACGCTGCCTCCTCGCCTCTCGGCTCCTCGCGAACAGCCCCATCCGCTGACGAGCGGTGGCGGGGAAAAATCTACGGAAAACATGCCTGTCCCCAACCGAACATGACGTCATTAAATATCACGTGACCTATGACGTCACGCGTATGACGTCATATTTTTTTGACCAATCAGCGTTTCCAGCCTACCTACCCGCAAACGCTTGTGTAGTGGAGGTCTCCGGAATAATTTCGACCACCTGGGGATCTTCGCAATTTTCGCAGCTTTTCGGGGCGCGCGTGGCTCTAATATTTTGCAGAGGTTATCTTCGATGCCTCATCTATGCAGTGGGCTTGTTTTTCAAAAATGTCCGGACCCTGGTCAGTGGCCCTTTAATGTGGCTGTCTCGATGTGCAGTTGAGAGCACGGATTTACTACATCGGGATAGATACTGCTTCCACGGGTTTGGGTGAGGCCGCGTCTGCAGCTGCCGCCATGTGGTAGCCTCTTCTCGGCTGAGCGAAGCATGTGGAGGAGGCAGGCACGCTCTAAACTCCCTGTAATAGTTTGTTATGGACTGATAAGTATCCAGCGTCTCACTGCGTGAGGACTCTGCTTCCGGGATCCCATCACCGGCTCGGCTGACAAAATAGCATATTGGTGAGTGGCCTTGTTCCCCGGGATGTCCTTGTAGGCCAGGACCCATGCATACCCTGCAGAACCAATGCCTTCCTATATTTTGGCACCGCACTAAGGATTTTGAATATAGTGACGGAGATACATCCCCTCGTGTCGAAGTTGTGGAAGGCCGTTTTGGAATCACTGGAAATGGTAAAATTGGTTTTTGAGGAAACGAAATGGCATCTGTGTCAGATATTTTGGTGGACACCTGAACCGCACCGTAAGGGAAGGGAGGAAGGTGGGAGAGAAAGTAGAGAAAGAGAGAGAAAGAGGTGCCGTGTAGTGGAGGTCTCCGGAATAATTTCGACCACCTGGGGATCTTTAACGTGCGGTGACATCGCACAGCACATGTACGCCTTTCGCGTTCCGCCTGCATCGAAACGCGGCCGCCGCAGTCGAATTCGAACCCGGGTACTCCGGCTCGATCGGTAGACGAGCGCCTTAACCACTGGGCCACCGCGGCGGGTATGGGAATGGTACTGGCGCGCCTTTTTGAATGTTCCCTAGCGATCATAATGACGATGATCATGTCCTCAGGCATAGTGCTATTCGGCCTCTCCCGCTCGGCCCGTGACCACCGGCTACCGCGGCCAACGTTAATGGAACTAAACGCGTATGACAGCTGTATGAGTGACCGCATTGCATGAGTGACCGCGGCTGCTGTCTCCCGCCTCGCGTTGGCGCCGTTGCTGAAACGGAAAGTCCGGATTTGCCTTTGAAAGGTTCGAAATAATTATCCATTCGGTGTGTGCATCTTTACTGGCAGTCAAGCGGTGATGCAATAAAAAAATCGGATATTTATTTGATAACGCCACAAGAAACAGCGCCATTGTGGCCCTCGTAGCCGCGCGCCACGCGCCGACGGCGCGCTGTTTCTGCCCCAGGAGCCTACGCCAGCGCCGCGCCACGCTGCGGCAACGGTTTCCTAAGCCTCACGGGAAGAGCAAAGCCCTCCAGAACACTGTAGCGCGTCCGAACCATTCGAACTTCGAACGAGTGTGCGTTGTGTGCGCTGTCACAGAGCGGGTATGGCAGAGGGTAGTTTCGATCTAGATTCTGCGCTAAAAAGGGCGGAAGCAGAGTTGTCCCGACTGGCACTTTGCGATGACAGCCTGAAGCAAGTGCGCGAAAAGACTGATGCCGTCATCACTGAGGTGACACAGAAGCTTGATGGACTGCTTCCTCGTAGAACCGCCGATGGAACCACCGAGTTTTTCAACGAAGGTGAGCTGCGCTGCCTAGGGGCTGAAAGAAGTCTCTGCAACAAGCTGCGCAAAACGGCTAAAATCACTCCACCAATTTCACTGCTCCGAACGCGCCCCGCGGAAAGCGCTGGCGTGCCCTCGACGTCGGACGTTGACAGCTGTATGAGTGACCGCATTGCCGCAGCCGTCCTGGAGAACGGGGAAAATCAGTTCGTCGCACAGGGGCAAGGAGAGCCCTGCGCCGAGCTAGTTTGCACTTTACTCGGCGACAACTCAGCCGCTGACGGTCTGAAGGTGTGGACCGCCACTACGTCCAGTGCACAAGACGTAGCGCGTTCAAGATCTCAACTGGGACACACGCGACTCGACCTGATCAAGCTCAGCGCGGTATATGCTGCTCTTCCGCGCCTTGTTGAGGAACGTGTTCGCGCGTTTCTAGACAACGGCGAAAAGTCGGGTGCATCACCAACGGAGCAACAACTTCCCAAAGAGTTGGCCGAGCGTGTGCTCCTGTCGGCACGGCTTGATACGATGGACGCCTCCTACTGTTCGGATATACTCAAGCTGTCGGAAAGATTCGACAAGCGAGTGGCCATTGTGCGCCAACTGCTGGACCAAAATCACCGGCTGCGTGGCATCATGGCTTCCGAAGAAACGCGCGAGTTGCGCCTCGATGATATCCAGAACAGCGCTCACCGTCTGCGCAACATCCTCGTATCGCAACACGAAAAGTGCAGGTCGCTTAAAGCCAAAATTGCTGCCGACGCTGGACCGTGCGATGGAGCCGCCGCAGCTGCAGCAGCGCAACCGGAAAAAGCAGAAAGTGACCTACCAATAGACTGCGGTGCCGCACTGCAAGAACGCTGCGTAATGCAGCTTATTGCTGCCAGTGACAGTGTCGTCGCGATGGAAAGGATGGAAGACAAACACGCGGCCATGCACTCGCGCGCCGAAAGCCTCGCCGCTCGAATCGCCGAAAAATGCCAGGGTAGCCCGGAAACTTGGTGCGAGAAGGTGAGGGCTGCTACCCACTGCGAAAAAAAGGCAAAGATACTGTGCGAGTTGTTCAAGGAGTTCCACACTAACCCCACTCGGTTTGAAAAGCGCATGCACAGTGTGATGATGAGAGGCACTTCCGGTGAGCGGCAAGGCAAAGAAGATCAGTAGCTGAAGACATGCTATGTGAACAACACCATGGAGCAACTGACAAAAGAAACATTTTTTACAACTGGCTAGGCTTTGCTTGCGTTCATGCTCAAAGCTTCCATCAATCTTTTTTTTTGTTTTCAGCTTTGTGCACAGCTTTTTTCTGTAAACAGTAGCCATAATAAATGTGCTAAAGTCATGCCCTGCCTCAGAGCAAAACACAGCGCAAGCCTGACCTAAGTCAACCAGGATGTTGAAATACATGCACAAGGCATCACGAAGGCCAGGGCATCAGTGTGGTTGTTGGATGTGCTGTTTGTTAAGTGCTTCACCAAGCACACTGAAATGCAGATTGTTATGAGGTAAATTTTGCCGTGTGTCTTGGCCCTGTTATGCTTAGTTTGCCGTATCGTTTCTCACTAGAATAAGGTATCAGCTCAGGCCATGGTGATGTGACATAGCGGTGACTACACAGCATGAAAGAAATGGAACACAAGTGAGAGACATGGTCTCTCACTTGTGTTCCGTTTCTTCCGCACTGTATACTAGTTGCATTGTTTCTTAGATTAAATATTTTTTGCTCACTAGCAAATTTGTGAACAGGTGCCTATCTTCAGTGCGTATCTGAATATAGTTAACATATGATTATTTTACTTTGCCTTACCAATGCATATATAATCAGCATATATAAGAAACCAGACATAATTTGGGGGACACTTAAGTTACATCTTAGGATATGATGCGACAGTGTTAATGGTTATTTGCTACCTTCTTAACTAGTACCTCTTTCTAATTACACAAACTCATTAGGATACATCAGTAACCATATCAGACCATGTGATACACCACAAGTTGTACAAGGTCTCCCTTTAACCGAGTTAAATGAACGTTCGCCTTGGTGCGGGGTTTACGTTGCGCAGCATCGGCCAACTGAACGGTTTCCAATTCTTGACGCATGTGTACTTGTTCCGCAGTTTTGATGTACTGGTGGAGTGCAGTGTACGATCGCATGAGTGTGTCCTCATCGTGGAATAGTATGTGGGTACGTAAAGCATTTGGTCGCTCAGCAGGTTTGATTTCCAATCAATAAAGAAAAAACTAGAATCTTTACTACCTTTGAATCTGAGCAAAAGCATGTAGTTGTGCTTCGTAGAAGACTTTTTTTTTTTTTATTCGAGAAGTCTGCCATGAGGCATAAGTTAAGAAAAGGGGGAGTGGAATGTAGGTTACAGAAAGTTAAAAGAAGGAGTGAAGACCAGTTTCGGCGAGGTACTCGCATAGGCTGCTGGTGAAGTGATTGTCCATAGTCCACTTCACATAGTCCATGTCGCGGTTCCACCACAGGCCGACCTCCCTGAGGACAACGCAGGCAATGCACAGCGCGAGAGTGTGGTGCAGTTTAACACGCGGTGTGTTGGCTGCGGCGATAGCCTAGTGGTCTCGCTGAGCGGCCCTTAACGAAGATCTGATCGAGCAGCCATGGGTTTGACTCCCAGTCATGCGTGCTGATTCATTTTCTTTTTCTCTTTTTCATGGTTTGGCCCCTAACTCAGGTGAAGGTCAAAATTACACGGTCCGCGATTGAAGCAGGAGGTCCCATAGTGAAGCTTTCGCTTGAAAAAGTGCCTCAATGGTCTAACGGTGGTGTGTCTAAATTGCAGCCGAAGGATGATGGGTTCAATTCCCGATGAATTATCAAAATTGTCTTTTCAGCATAATTAATTTACATTGCATCCTTACCTGTCATAAGGATATTACAGTCATGCTATGACCTCAGATTCACGAATTAACTCAAGTCTTAATAATTCTCATTCCCCAGCTTAAATTGTGAAGCCAGAACCTCTTGACCAATCTGAATTTTCTCAACATGCCAGCATCAGCAACTGGAGCATTTTTTCCATTGAACTGGAGTGTAAAACAGTAATCAGCATTGGTGCAGGTTCTTTCAAAAGCGTTGCACATGGAAGAGACTGTAATATGAAAAAAAAAATTTACCTCACATAGAAAAAATCTTGAGCTTGACTAAACCTTGTCCAGGGAAGTGTTTACTGGGGCTTTGGCTTTGAAAGACATCTCTGTAATGAGAAGGTGCACAAGGTAAGGAGGCTGCTTTAATGCGAGAAGTCTTTAATGTGTCATGTCAAACAGAAATGTGTGTGCATTTTTCTCAATCAAATATAAATATCGAAAGGCTGTACAGTTTAGTCTCAAGCATCTCATAGCAAGACAGGGTTCCCTTTGTGTGTGTAAGGAATGTCCATTAATGAGGCCTTACCCTGCACTTATGATGAAAATATGAGACATCTTAAATGGCCCTTCAAGTAATCTGGGAGATTCTAGCAATCTGGCAGTAATCTGGCAGATGAGTAATCTTGGTGGTTCTAACAATTTGGCAGTAATCTGGCAGATTTCTTGCCAGACTGTTTGAATTTTCTGAGCTTATGCAGAACAGATTTTTGCATGATGTGACACATGTACACAGCATATGTGTTTAGCATAAGTATATGCAGAGCGGTAATAGTGCACAGCAATGGGCCATCCCACCAGCAATGAAACAGGAAGTAAAGAAAGCCTTAAGAGCAATGCAAAGGAGGAAAGCAGCTGGTGAGGATCAGGTAACAGCAGATCTGTTGAAGGACGGAGGGGAGATTGTGCTAGAAAAAGTAGCCACCCTTTGTCCGCAATGCCTTATGACCTCAAGCATACCAGAAGCTTGGAACAATGCTCACATTATCTGAATTCATAATAAAGGAGACATTAAGGACTTGGAAGATGACAAACTGATTAGCTTACTGTCCTTTGCCAACAAGGTATTTGCTATGGTAATCGCTAATAGAATCAGGACAACCTTAGACTTCAATCAACTAAATGATCAGGCAGGCTTTCGTAAAGGATACTCAACAAAAGACCATATTCACACTATCAATCAGGTGGTAGACAAATATGCAGAATGTAACCAACCCTTATATATAGCCGTCATTCATTATGTGATAGCATTTGACTCACTGGAAACCTCAGCAGTCATGCAGGCATTGTGGAATCAGGGTGTAGTAGAAGTGTCTTATGTGAAAATACTGGAAGATATCAATAACGACAGCATAGCTACCACAGGCCTCCAATAAGCCAGAAATATAATTCCAATAAGGAAGAGTGTCAGGCAGGGAGCCATGATCTCACCAATTGTCATTGAGTTGCTCATTCAGTGACATCTGCGATACGTTCAGAATTCATCTTGGGGCACAGACTTTACAAGGAATCATCATCATCAGCCTGACTACTCCCACTGCAGGGCAAAGGCCTCTCCCATGTCTCTCCATTTAACCCTGTCTTTTGCCAGTTGCGGCCACCGTATCTCCACAAACTTCTTAATCTCGACCGCCCACCTAACTTACTGCCCACCCCCTGCTACACTTGCCTTCTCTTGGAATCCTCTCCGTTACCTTTAAGGACTAGCGGTTATCATGCCTTTGCATTACATGCCCTGCCCAAGCCCATTTCTTCCTCGCGATTTTGACGAGGATGCCATTAACCTGCGTTTGTTCTCTCACCCACTCCGCCCACCTCAGGTCTTTTAATGTTACACTTAACTTTACACCTATCATTTTTCTTTCCATAGCTCGTTGCATTATCCTCAATTTAAGCTCAACCCTCGTCGTAAGCCTTCACCTTTCTGCCTCATAGATGAGCACCGCTTAAATACAGGTGTTGTATACTTTTCTCTTGAGGGATATCAGTAAATTGCCATTCATGATCTGAGAGAACCTGCCATATTCGCTTTATATTTTCTTACTACTTCCAGCACCTCGCTACCAATTGCGAACTGTTGTTCCCTTGCTGGACTGTTGAACATTACTTTGGTTTTCTGCATGTTCATTTTTCAGCCCACCGTTCTGCTTTGCCTGTCTAACTCATTGATCAGGCTTTGCAGTTCGTGTCCTGAGTTTTCTTAGCAAGGCAATATCATCAGCGAATCGCAAATTATTTCAGGTCTCGGAATTCCTCCTGTAAACAGGCGGTGAATAGCATTGGCGAGATCGTGTCTCCCTGCCTGATGCCTTTCCTTATTGGAATTTTATTGCTGACTTTATGGAGGACTATGGTAGTTGTGCAATCATTATATCTTCTAATATTTTAACATAACACTCTTCTACACCCTGATTCCGCAACGCCTGCATGACAGCTGAGGTTTCCACTTAGTCAAATGCTTTCTCGTAATCAGTGAAGGCTATATATAGGGGTTGGTTATATTCTGTGCATTTCTCTATCAACCTGATAGATAGCGTGAATATGGTCGAGTATCCTTTACGAAAGCCTGTCTGATCATTTGGCTGATTGAAGTCTAGGGTTGTCTGGACTCTGTTAGCGATTACCTTAGTATATATCTTGTAGGCAAGTGACAGTAAGCTAATCGGTCTGTAATTCTTCAAGTCATTCACGTCTCCTTTCTTATGAATTAAGATAATGTTAGTGTTCTTGCAAGCTCCTGGTACGCTCGGTCACAAAGCATTGCGTATAAAGGGTGGCTAGTTTTCCTAGCACAATCTCTCCTGCATCCTTCAACAAATCTGCTGTTATCTGATCCTGACCAGCTGCTTTCCCCCTTTGCATTGCTCCTAAGGCTTTCTTTACTTTCTCCTTCGTGACTGGCGGGATGTCTCATTGCTGTGCTCGACTGCTGCTCTCAGTAACATTCAGATTACATTCGCTATTGTATAAATTTGTGTAAAACTCTTCGGCTACTTTAACTATCTTATCCATAATGCTAATGACATTGCCCTATTTGTCTCTTAGCACACACATCTGGCTTTTACCTATACCTAGTTTTCTCTTCACAGCTTTTAGGCTACCTCCATTCTTTAGCGCACGCTCGATTTTCTCCATGTTAAACTTCCATATGTTGGCTACCTTGCACTTATTTATTAACTTCGATAGCTCTGCTAGTTCTATTCTGTCTGTGGAGTTAGGACGTCCTCATGCTTTGGCGTTTCTTAATCAGATCTTTAGTCTCCTGAGATAGCTTGCCAGTATCCTGTCGAAGCATCGTACCACCTACTTTTGCGGCACACTCCGTAACGATAGCTGTGAGATTATCGTTCATTGTTTCAACATTACAGTCGTCTTCTTCAGTTAAGGCAGAAAATCTGTTCTGCAGCGAAATCCTGAATTTCTCTACTTTCCCTCTTATCACTAATTCGTTAAAAGCCTTCCGTTTCACTAGTTTTCTCCGTTCCCTTTTCAAATCTAAGCTAATACGAGACCTTACCATTCTGTGGTCGCTACAACGGAGCTTTCCGATGACCTCCATGTCTTCTACGATGCCAGGGTGAGCACACGATATGAAGTCTATTTCATTTTTATTCTCACCATTGGGGCTCTTCCACATCCACTTCCTGTTTGCTTTTTGCTTAAAAGTGGGCTGCTATCACTTGTGTAATATTTTTCAAAGGCCTGGATTGGGACCAAATGGAGGGGTATAAAAGTTAATGGAGAATTTCAAAGTAATCTGTGATTCGCTGATGACATTACCTTGCGAAGTCACTCAGGAGATGAACTGCAAAGCATGATAAAGGAGTTAGACAGCCACAGAAGAGTGGTGGGTCTAAAAATTAACATTCAGAAAACCAAAGTAATGTATAACAGTCTAGCAAGGGAACAGCAGTTCACATTAGTAGCAAGGTGCTGGAAGTGGTAAGGGAATACATCTACTTGGGGCAGTTTGTGATTCTGATCTGGATCATGAGAGCAAAATAACTAGAATAAGGATGGGGTGGAGTGCATATGGCAGGCTCTCTCAGATCATGTATAGCAATTTACCAATATCCCTCAAGAAAAGGTATACAACAGCGGCATCTTCCTGGTTTGCACCTATGGGGCAGAAAAGCAGAGGTTAAGGAAAACTATTTGGCATAAGTTAAGGACTACGCAACGAGCTATGGAAAGAAAAGTTATAGCTGTAGCATTGAGAGACCGGAAGAGGGCAGAGTGGGTGGGGGAACAAACGCGTGTTAATGACCTCGTTGTCAAAATCAAGTGGAAGAAATGGGCTTGGGCAGGGCATGTAATGCGAAGGAAAGATAAGCACTGGTCCTTACGAGTAACAGAGTGAATTCCAAGAGAAGGCAGCGTAGTAGGGGGCGGCAGAAAGTTAGGTGGGCAGATGAGATTAAGAAGTTTGCAGGGATACTGAGGCCGCAACTGGCAAAGGACAGGGTTAATTGGAGAGACATGGGAGAGGCCTTTGCCCTGGAGTCGGTGTAGTCAGGCTGATGATAAAGATGAAAGTTGCAAAAAAAAAAACACTATATGCAGAAAGCTCAGACAATTTAAATACTAGTTCTATGATGTGCATTGCTTTTAGACAACAATATGATGGTAAAATGCAAAAGCATCTCCACACTTCACTTGGGAAGCCATATTGGGAGTCTTGCAAGCTTTGGCAATGGAGGTTACAGAAGACACCTTGTGCTTTGGAGTAACAAAAGAACTGATAAAAACAGTGGCATAAAATAGAAGTTTTCAAATAATTGTCATTCAGTTGCTCATTCAGGGACATCTGCGATACGTTTCGAATTCATCTCGGAGCACAGACTTTATAAGGAATACCTTTGTTTTAAGGTGGGCTGCTATCACTTGTGTAATATTTTTCAAAGCACTGGAAAGTAGCCATTTCTTAACGATTGGAAAAAAAGGCTATGGTGCCACTCTTTGAGCGATCCCAAATCCTCCAGCTAATGATAGCCCAGTCTCGCTGTGTTCTGTACGCTGTAAAATATTTGAGCATAGTTTATAGCAGCATAATTAAGCACTTAAAATAAAACAGTGCTTTCTTTTCAAACCAGCATGGTTTCCACAGAGGCCTGTCATTGGCCACTCATCTGGTAAATTCTCGTGAGCTTGTGGACGCTGCTGAAAAAGGGTTGTGTACAGATTCAAAGTTTACAGACTCTAACAAAGTGTTTGATTCTGTCTCACATGAACTATTACACTATAAAATGAGGGCTACAACTGTAATAACAAAGCCATAAAAGTAACTGAGGACTACCTCAGTGGCAGGTTGCAATGTATGTATGGTGATTGGAGGTAAAAGTTCATTTTGTTCACTTTAGGGTGTGCAGCTAGGCTCACTTCCAGGGCCATTGCTCCTTTTAATTCATATAAATAAGATTGCTTCAAACATTTCCTCACAAATCAGATTATCAGACTAGTTTGTAGCCAGCATCATGCAAATGCTCTCTAGTACAGCAGGACCTGAACAGCGTAGTCTCGTGGTGCCAAACCTAAGAACTTGGCCTGAATACTAAGAAATGTTACCAGGTGATATAAGAACACTAATGGTTGTAGTTATAAACTTGGGAAAACCATTCTCAGAAAGGCAAATGAAATTAAACACTTAGGCTTTCTACTTTCCGCTCGCCATTTTCAAGCTACATCGATATGGCTGTCAAGAGAGCTGTCAAAATGCTGAGCCTAGTTATTCGGACCCTTGGTGCTGCCCCTATATCCTTGAAGATGTGGCATACAGGTCACTGGAAAGGCTGCACTTAGAATATGCAACCTTAGTGGGTTATCCACAGGAGCAATATCTGATGGATAAGTTCGAGGAAATACAAAACCCTGCAACCAGATTGCTATGATATCAAGACAGGTCAGCATAAATGAAACTAAAAGAATGCATCAGACTGGGGCTGCCACATATAAGGTGTCAGAAGCAAGGGTTCAAATTTCTGCACTCAATATAAAATGATTCAACGGGCATTGACACACAAAAATACCTCACAGCACTCCACTGTATTTCAAACAAAAGAGACCAGTTTCAAACTATGCAAAATTAACTGCTGAACTAACTATGTGAAGTACTCAATTTTTCCATATGGTACCTATGGTAGAAATAAGTTGCAGGTTGAAGCTGGGTCTGTAGATCGAGACTCTTTTATTAGGCTAATCATTTAACTGTGAGCATAGCGTTCGTTCATAGTAATGTGAAAGTATGTTTGTTCTTGTTTTTGAATTACTTGCTCATTTCACCTGTCTTGCTGCATTGCTCGTAGTCCTTCACTCTTTGTTTGTAGCTTTGCACCATCCTTTTTGCCTTTTACTGTGTCGCGCCCCCTCCCCTGTTGTAATGCTCTGGTGCTGTAGGGTGTTCTTTAAAGAAACAAATAACCCTAAAGGATTTATTTTCTCCCACTTGAAAAGTCACTTGGAGGCACCACCTGCACACAACAAAGACATCAGCTGCCGTGGTGGCTCAATGGTTACAAACGTGCATTGGCAGTCGAATTTCAATGGAGTCAAAATGATTGAGGCGTGCATACTGTTTGATGTCATTGCATGCTAAAGAACCCCAGGTGGTCAAAATTATCCGGACCCTCCACTCGCGCATCCCTCATAGCCCAAGTCGCTTTGGGACGTTAAACCCCATAAACCAAACCAACAGCACAGACATTCATGAGAATTACTTCCTGTAATCTGATGAACGCACATCGTACATCTTGCAGGAGCTTTAGGATTTCCCATGGATATCTGGAGTGCCCCTAAAGGCGATACTGTGCACATCCAGCAGCAGTGCATGGTTGAATGGAATATCCGTTACCTTCACCGACAGTTATCTCCCAAGTCTAAATGGATTTCATTTATCTGTGATTAGACAGAATTTAGGAGCACTTTTATTAAGCTGAAGAGCTGAAATCTGATGTAACTGCTCAATTTGCAGAATTATAGTCATGCCTGCATCTCTGTCAACATTCATGTCTGCATCTCTGTCGACATGCGGAGACACTTGCAGAAACACCTAACATTCTTTGAACAACTCAAAAAAGTTAGGCAGGGTTTAATAATGGTTATACCCGAAAGTAGAGCGAGAGAATTTTGGCAATGGTCCAGGCCAAATTTGGAAGGTCACCATCATGTTGGGCATGCTCAGTTATGGTGGGACATCGATTTTGGTCCAAATGTTGTTAGTGGCTACTTATTGGTAATAAAAAATAAAAATGGAAGGAACAGATGTTGCTAGCCGTGGCATCTGCCATCAAAACCTGAAGCACCCGAGCTGCAAGGTCCAAATTGGCCAAGGTCAAATTTGGGGGTTGGCCCGGGCCAAATATTGGAGGTCGCCATCGTGTCAGGCATGCTGAGTTGTTGTTGGACATTAATTTTCGTCCAAATCGGCCAAGGTCAATCTCTCAAAGTCAATCTGTTGCTATGCTTCTCAAGGTCAAATTAGGCACGGAATGGTGAGCGACGTTGTGTTCAGTAGAGCTACCGCTTCAAAAACAGCTCACTAGACCTTGGAGCTACAGAGGGGAAGAATTTGCACTGGAGTGCATTTGCTTGAGCAGTGTAGAAAACCTGTGGACAGTAGATTATGGCACTGTTTCTTTGTAGCATATCTTGCCAGAACTTGGTTTGCAGGAGAGCTCTCCATTGCTGCTACACCTTGACATAAATAGCTGAGCCTTGCTTGCAGCTATATTTGTCAGATTATTCCCCATGGCTGCACAATTAGTTTCGATGCCATTTAACTACAGTGGTGTTTTGCTCACTGCTGACTGTTCCACTTTCTGTGCTGCGATAGTTAGTCTGCTATATATTTTTTGTAGCAGTGCTCACAATAGATTAGCTGCTATTCCTAAAGCCCAAGTCCTCCATGAAAGTGATCCTGTATGTATATCTGTTTAACTTATACTGTGACATTCTAAAACTATGGTATGTTGTTTTGCTCAGCGTTTTCGCACTGCGTGCTTGAGTCAGCTCACTGGGCACATAGCCTCGTACAACTTTACGGAGCGCAGCACTCAGCACTACCTTTTAATTATTGTAAGTTGTTGTGATTTGTCATTGGGTAGATATCAGTGACTGGTCTTTCATCAAATTTGCCACGTATATAGGTGTATGCACTCTTTTTCAACGTATGTTGAACACACACCATGTCATTATCCACCATTTCGTATGAACTCACTGGTAATGTATGTAGTTTCCAGTACAGCGTTACAATAGAAAGTGTTATTGCTCTATTCAGGCGTCCTGCAGTACCATGTGTCACAGCATGTGAAGGCTTCCCAATCATCCTGGTCAGAAAGTTGATGGTGGCAGTTCGGAACATTAAAATGGACCCACTGCCATCTTCTAGCACATCTTTGCGACTTGTTTGCTGTTCAATAGTATCGAAGGCAGAAAACATTTTCCACATTTTTGGATGGATGCAATGAGTATATAGTAAAAAAGGCTACATCTAAGGCATACTAAGATTCACAACAGGGTAAGGTTACCAACTTCTTCTCCTTCTCAGTGGATGTGCATGTTATATCATAGGTGTTCACACAGTTACCTCGCTATTAATAGCTTTTTTAAAGCATAGGGGTCAAATACGTTGAAGAATAAAGGTGCGATACGAATCAAATGCGAACTACGCGAAACTTCCATATTCGCCCACCTCTGGGAGGATGAGAGAGCTGCAACATGCAAAACAGTCTCCCAGGAGATCTGGGAATGCAGGCGATAGACCCACGCACCTTGTGCCGCACTGGTCGCGAGCCTCCCCTGCTGGCCAAAATCAAAAGATATGTTTAAACACAGACGAAAATGATTTATTTGTGTCAGAAAAAAAAAAAGCTACAGAGCCACAGAAAGGGTGCATTGTACCAGTCATGGCTGCACAAGACTAACAGAGTAGATAAACAATCTCGCAGATATTAACCACATAGCACGCACCCTTGTTTCTTCAACAATGATTAAGAAAGGGTCGTGGTAACTCCGTGACTAGATAATGTCGGATAGATTGCAGCTCACAGATCAGCGGGGCACTCGACGCTTGACTTGACAGAAGCAGCGCCATGCCATATTACTTTTGCATTTTTGTGCTTATTTTCTGATGTGGCCACAGTACTGGGACGCCACAGAAGACAATGAACAATGACACGAAGGCATCAGCGGTCACATATTCGTCAGGGCTTCAAATAAGGTTGTCGCAGCCACACCCAAAAACATCTCCTTCCTCCTCTGATTACCCCTGTAAAAACAACCAGGCATTCAAATGGATTTGCATGAAGTTTGCAAGACACTATTTTCCAGGCTGCTCTGAACATATAAAAGAAGCAAAAATCATTGAAAGAAAAGGTCAAAAAGCTGCAGCTTGAGCCTGGGCATACACTGCAGCCATTACATTTTATCGCATTTTTTACTTCATAATCATAACGGTGTGGCACAAGCACCAGTTTTAATTGACAGGCCAAAAGCTGCAACACTAGCTGCAGATGGAGCTACACACATGAATGAAATGTGCGCATGTGCGGTGCGCAAACTTTAACACCCCACCTTACTTGAAGCTCTCCTCTACCAACAGCAAGCAGTCCATTCATGGCCTCACCAATTTCATTCTGCTACAATTTCATCAAATCGATTCACAGACACTCTAAATGTGACAGAAGAACTTTCACTCCATTAAAGGTAACAAAAGCAAGTAGTACAATGTGACTGCCTGCCAGACGGCATTCAGGATCTAGAGGCATATCCTCACAGTGCCAAGTTTTACAAAGGCACAGCGAGACAGGACCCAACACCAGCAAACAGTTTCCAAGGAATAAGTTTGAATTTGAAGCACCAAAGCCAGATCAGGTACCAATGAATGCCACTTTCTGAGTCACTCACTTATCCACGCAACAAACAAATCAAGAAGTTTGCTCCTTCAAACCTAAGATGTTCTTGGCATGGATTTTCTTACACAGACATGCACTACTTCACTTGCAGGCCAGCTTGTAGAAAAGATAAAACCTCGGGAAACAACTGAAACTTCATGCTTGTTTACAAATTTCGGACCAACTTAATTTGCGCAGCTACAAATTATAGCACAGCCTTGCGCGGTCATGTAAATGAGACTCCTGATTTTGTTTTGCATAGCAATGTGTACATGCATGCGTGGTCTCAGTCACCCTTGCGCAGAGTGCTCGGACGGCGCACTACCCTGCAACACAGCAGCACCTCGCCGGAGATGCTAGGTTCTACAGGCTGTACTTGCAGGGAAGCAGAACTACATATAGTACCAACAAACCAGGTGGGCATGGGCACTTCATCGAAAACAATGAGTTGCAGGCTGATTTCAGTTTTTAAGGAGAAAGCCTTTAATGGCTCATACTGTCGTGACATAGACATGTTAGCAATGTTGTCCTCGTTTCAGATTGGTCAAAATGGTTGTGACGTCACTGCGCACGAATTGTGACGGGTGTCCACCGAGATATGTGAGACAGTTACTGCGTAATTTCTTTTCCTCAAACACAGTTTTCAGTTTCTTCATTACGGCCCCTCTTTTTCTTTCACTCCACTTCCTCCCTTCCTGTACGGTGCGGTTCAGGTGTCCACCGAGATGACAGAGAATTACAGCGCCATTTCCTTTCCTCAAAAAGCTTGGACAACGCATCGTGCCGAATGGGTGGTGGCGTTCCGTGGACGCCCTGGCAGCACTACAACACGCTGTCGCATTTCACTCCAGAAGGCGAAGATTAAGCATCATTAATTGGCAGTTAATTAATGCACCAACAGAATGTGAAGTGAAAAATTGCGTAGCAGAATGCAGCACTCAGGCTTTAGCCTTTCACCACTTTAGCCGCTAAAGTTCCTCATAATTTTTCTATTCTGGTGTGTACTGCTTGAGCGTTCTACACAAGGGTGACACAGACTGTACAGCCACCAGTCATGGATGGTCTGGCACAGAACTGTGACTTCCAAATATTCCCGCCTAAATTTGACAGTCATATGAAAACAATGGCTGCCTTCAGTTTTGGTCCTTTTAAGGCCGCATACTGTATCACCGCTTTGGATGCACAATGTTACTTTTGGCAACGCAAGCCAGTACAGCGTGTGGGGCCCTTATGGTTTGCACATTGCACCATGAATGCCATGGATACCACTGAGAACTTATATTCTGCTCTTGCAAATAAATAAATAACGCCAGCACAGTTTTTCAGCATGCTTGTGTTTCCGAAAATGGCAGCCATTGGAATGGCACTTGTAGCTTATTTTTTTTCGCAGTCTTGTTGAGTAAAGCAGCCTATAAGCCTACAGGTGCCTATGGCCTATTGCTGCTCAACAGGTGACACAGACGCAATGATGCCAGTTTGAACACGGTTATTTTACACCCGCGCTTTAAAAAGGTATACAGATCACAAAGATTTCTGGAACTTATTCTTGGAGACTACTGGCCAGCTTTCTGCTCGCGAAAGAAGCACCCACATTTCAGGACAAGTGCCAGACAGAGACGGAGGACCCAATCCCACACTTTCTGTGCACAACAAAGGGAGGACATTAAGGCAGGCAAGCACGCCTTGCAAACGTTAACTACACAATGATTCTATCATTGTAAAGTGGCTAGGGACAAGGGTGCAGCAAAGCTACCTTGACAGGACGGATTGCACTGAAGATTACAAAAGCACAAGTAGTTTCACCAAAATGTGCTGGTAGTTTCCATTACAGAACATGGGTTCACTGTACTCAGCCAAGCAAAATAACAATGGGGAAACAAAGAAAATCAACAAAAGAAGTTATGCTTAAAGCATAACAGGACTTCAGGTTGTCACAGTGTATTGCAAACCACTTCGCATGAACTTGAAAGTGATGAATGCTACAGTAAAAGCATGCGCCATGCAGCATCACCAATCCCGTGCGGTGGGTCTTTGAACAGCTCAAGCAAAAATTACATGCGCTCTTCTGTGCACTGCACTACCACAGACCACTTGTTTATCATGCCACTCCAGACGCTATTCTTGGAAATTACTTTCTTTTTTCCTAGATTCTAAACAGAGGTACTTTAGAAATATTACAAAGTTCACAGATAGTGTTTTCATAAATGCTAACAGGCACTGTTGTAACATAATTACACTTGGCCTTCAACTGTGGATTCCTTATTTTTCTCGCACACAAAAAAGGCTAGTCCCCAAAGATGCTTGCCACAAGTTCAGTGCATAACATAAGAAACACACATCAGACATTGTGCCATGATGGTAGGTTTGACATATAAGCAGTGCAGCATGCTAGGCATGTATAAAAAGCAGGAGTGATTCATCACGGATGAACACAAGCTAGTGTGCTCAGAGTGGCCAGAAATGACGTGTGGGGGAGCAGTTCCTCAATAAACACCCTCTGCAATTCACCACTTGAGCTTCACTGCAGGTACAGTGCATGAAACGATTACTAGCACAGTAGCAGCAGTTGGCCTGATGGCATTACATTACATATACATATAATAACATGCGTGCCCACATGTATCTATTGGCTCAGATATGAAGAATGCTCGCTTCCACAGAAAACCAACCTGAAACCTTTGCACTGGTGCACTCAATATCCATGTTTCTGTTATGCACAGATACAGCTGTAAGAGGAGCCAAACAGCATTTGTGTTATGTTGTGAAGCCTTACAATATAGTTTGTACTGTTAACTGTCATCAATGGCTGACAATAAAATGTGCAAAATAATACTTGTGACAGCGTGAATATGCATAAATACCTTATTTTATCTATTTGTGCACTTCTGAAGGAACTACCAAGGCAAGCAGTCTTGTGGGCTCCTCATGGTTTCAAGCTAAGAGGCAGTCGGCATTGACTTTCAATTATGTGTCAATGATTCTGGCCAAGAACTCTAGCCCATCCCTAACCCGTAGACTTTTCACGACCGCTTCTGCCTAGAAACCTTCACCACGAAAAGATAGCAGTGCCTTTCTAGCAACATCAACTGCTCAATGACTAGCTTAATAAACAAGGTTTGTTTTGTTAAAAGCATGTGTTCTGTACCAGAAGCTGACTATGACCCTGCCCATGGACCTGAATTCGCCGAGTCAGTGACCAAGAATCTGTTCACAACTGTGGCCAGAGTGCAAATCACTAAAGAAAAGGCATCTTCCAGAGAAAGAGTTGGTCTACCAACAAAAGGCACACCAAACCCACTTTTTAGCAAAAAAATAAAAGGCACTTCGCTTATTACAGACTTTTCAGTCTGCATCTTTCTTTGCACAACCAGAAAAGAAAGAAAGGTGCTCTACAAGGCTGCTCTGAGCTTGTCTGTGCACTCAAGCATTTGCCGCTTACATGGCGCAATATTCTGCAGCTGATCATGAGAACAGCAACAAAACAAAGACACGCCTTTCAAGGTGCATTAGTGAGCAAAAGGTGTCACACTGCGCACATGTGCCTCAATTTTAGTACATTAATGCAATTCTTGTTAAATGATGAGAACCTCCCACCATACAGGGCAGCACAAAATTTGCTCACACATACATTCAGGAAGGCATACAAGAACACAACCTTCTGCATCAACTGACAACAAGAACTTCTCGCAAAAGATGCGAATCAGCTGATGCCATGTTGAAACAGGGTCTTTGGTTTCCGAAAATACTGCTGTAGTAATCTTCATGGTGCTAGTAAGAGATCTGTCAGCTAATAGGTATAATGAAGCGTTGTTTGGAAACAGGAGGTGCCCATTAACACCGGGAAATATTGATAATGACTGAACAGACAAGAAGTGCCTCTCCTTGATATATTCAACTTGAAATAGTAAACCCAAATAAGAAGACACTTCGCAGCAGCCTATTAGTCAAAAAGCTTGGCACCAAAGGAGCTGCCTCATTATCTTGCCGCCTGCTGTTCCTTCATGCGGGTTTGTAGCTTGTGCCAAGACAGAAGGCGTTGTGGAAAGCGTTGTGCAGACGACACGACGCCAAGGCTACGCCCAACCTTCTCCCGTCAGTCAGAACGATGCACCAATGGAATGCCTTTAGCGAAAGTAACTCCCATGAAGTCAACGGGGTTCAGAGTAGTGGCGCGGGGACATTTTTGTTGAAGGAAAGAACCAGCGGGCTTTGATTTGAATTTTCGCAGCTTTTCGGGGCGCGCGTGGCTCTAATATTTTGCAGAGGTTATCTTCGATGCCTCATCTATGCAGTGGGCTTGTTTTTCAAAAATGTCCGGACCCTGGTCAGTGGCCCTTTAATGTGGCTGTCTCGATGTGCAGTTGAGAGCACGGATTTACTACATCGGGATAGATATTGCTTCCACGGGTTTGGGTGTGGCCGCGTCTGCAACTGCCGCCATGTGGTAGCCTCTTCTCGGCTGAGCGAAGCATGTGGAGGAGGCAGGCACGCTCTAAGCTCCCTGTAATAGTTTGTTATGGACTGATAAGTATCCAGCGTCTCACTGCGTGAGGACTCTGCTTCCGGGATCCCATCACCGGCTCGGCTGACAAAATAGCATATTGGTGAGTGGCCTTGTTCCCCGGGATGTCCTTGTAGGCCAGGACCCATGCATACCCTGCAGAACCAATGCCTTCCTATATTTTGGCACCGCACTAAGGATTTTGAATGTAGTGACGGAGATACATCCCCTCGTGTCGAAGTTGTGGAAGGCCGTTTTGAAATCACTGGAAATGGTAAAATTGGTTTTTGAGGAAACGAAATGGCATCTGTGTCAGATATTTTGGTGGACACCTGAACCGCACCGTAAGGGAAGGGAGGAAGGTGGGAGAGAAAGTAGAGAAAGAGGTGCCGTGTAGTGGAGGTCTCCGGAATAATTTCGACCACCTGGGGATCTTTAACGTGCGGTGACATCGCACAGCACATGGACGCCTTTCGCGTTCCGCCTGCATCGAAACGCGGCCGCCGCAGTCGAATTCGAACCCGGGTACTCCGGCTCGATCGGTAGACGAGCGCCTTAACCACTGGGCCACTGCGGCGGGTATGGGAATGGTACTGGCGCGCCTTTTTGAATGTTCCCTAGCGATCATAATGACGATGATCATGTCCTCAGGCATAGTGCTATTCGGCCTCTCCCGCTCGGCCCGTGACCACCGGCTACCGCGGCCAACGTTAATGGAACTAAACGCGTATGACAGCTGTATGAGTGACCGCATTGCATGAGTGACCGCGGCTGCTGTCTCCCGCCTCGCGTTGGCGCCGTTGCTGAAACGGAAAGTCCGGATTTGCCTTTGAAAGGTTCGAAATAATTATCCATTCGGTGTGTGCATCTTTACTGGCAGTCAAGCGGTGATGCAATAAAAAAATCGGATATTTATTTGATAACGCCACAAGAAACAGCGCCATTGTGGCCCTCGTAGCCGCGCGCCACGCGCCGACGGCGCGCTGTTTCTGCCCCAGGAGCCTACGCCAGCGCCGCGCCACGCTGCGGCAACGGTTTCCTAAGCCTCACGGGAAGAGCAAAGCCCTCCAGAACACTGTAGCGCGTCCGAACCATTCGAACTTCGAACGAGTGTGCGTTGTGTGCGCTGTCACAGAGCGGGTATGGCAGAGGGTAGTTTCGATCTAGATTCTGCGCTAAAAAGGGCGGAAGCAGAGTTGTCCCGACTGGCACTTTGCGATGACAGCCTGAAGCAAGTGCGCGAAAAGACTGATGCCGTCATCACTGAGGTGACACAGAAGCTTGATGGACTGCTTCCTCGTAGAACCGCCGATGGAACCACCGAGTTTTTCAACGAAGGTGAGCTGCGCTGCCTAGGGGCTGAAAGAAGTCTCTGCAACAAGCTGCGCAAAACGGCTAAAATCACTCCACCAATTTCACTGCTCCGAACGCGCCCCGCGGAAAGCGCTGGCGTGCCCTCGACGTCGGACGTTGACAGCTGTATGAGTGACCGCATTGCCGCAGCCGTCCTGGAGAACGGGGAAAATCAGTTCGTCGCACAGGGGCAAGGAGAGCCCTGCGCCGAGCTAGTTTGCACTTTACTCGGCGACAACTCAGCCGCTGACGGTCTGAAGGTGTGGACCGCCACTACGTCCAGTGCACAAGACGTAGCGCGTTCAAGATCTCAACTGGGACACACGCGACTCGACCTGATCAAGCTCAGCGCGGTATATGCTGCTCTTCCGCGCCTTGTTGAGGAACGTGTTCGCGCGTTTCTAGACAACGGCGAAAAGTCGGGTGCATCACCAACGGAGCAACAACTTCCCAAAGAGTTGGCCGAGCGTGTGCTCCTGTCGGCACGGCTTGATACGATGGACGCCTCCTACTGTTCGGATATACTCAAGCTGTCGGAAAGATTCGACAAGCGAGTGGCCATTGTGCGCCAACTGCTGGACCAAAATCACCGGCTGCGTGGCATCATGGCTTCCGAAGAAACGCGCGAGTTGCGCCTCGATGATATCCAGAACAGCGCTCACCGTCTGCGCAACATCCTCGTATCGCAACACGAAAAGTGCAGGTCGCTTAAAGCCAAAATTGCTGCCGACGCTGGACCGTGCGATGGAGCCGCCGCAGCTGCAGCAGCGCAACCGGAAAAAGCAGAAAGTGACCTACCAATAGACTGCGGTGCCGCACTGCAAGAACGCTGCGTAATGCAGCTTATTGCTGCCAGTGACAGTGTCGTCGCGATGGAAAGGATGGAAGACAAACACGCGGCCATGCACTCGCGCGCCGAAAGCCTCGCCGCTCGAATCGCCGAAAAATGCCAGGGTAGCCCGGAAACTTGGTGCGAGAAGGTGAGGGCTGCTACCCACTGCGAAAAAAAGGCAAAGATACTGTGCGAGTTGTTCAAGGAGTTCCACACTAACCCCACTCGGTTTGAAAAGCGCATGCACAGTGTGATGATGAGAGGCACTTCCGGTGAGCGGCAAGGCAAAGAAGATCAGTAGCTGAAGACATGCTATGTGAACAACACCATGGAGCAACTGACAAAAGAAACATTTTTTACAACTGGCTAGGCTTTGCTTGCGTTCATGCTCAAAGCTTCCATCAATCTTTTTTTTTGTTTTCAGCTTTGTGCACAGCTTTTTTCTGTAAACAGTAGCCATAATAAATGTGCTAAAGTCATGCCCTGCCTCAGAGCAAAACACAGCGCAAGCCTGACCTAAGTCAACCAGGATGTTGAAATACATGCACAAGGCATCACGAAGGCCAGGGCATCAGTGTGGTTGTTGGATGTGCTGTTTGTTAAGTGCTTCACCAAGCACACTGAAATGCAGATTGTTATGAGGTAAATTTTGCCGTGTGTCTTGGCCCTGTTATGCTTAGTTTGCCGTATCGTTTCTCACTAGAATAAGGTATCAGCTCAGGCCATGGTGATGTGACATAGCGGTGACTACACAGCATGAAAGAAATGGAACACAAGTGAGAGACATGGTCTCTCACTTGTGTTCCGTTTCTTCCGCACTGTATACTAGTTGCATTGTTTCTTAGTTTAAATATTTTTTGCTCACTAGCAAATTTGTGAACAGGTGCCTATCTTCAGTGCGTATCTGAATATAGTTAACATATGATTATTTTACTTTGCCTTACCAATGCATATATAATCAGCATATATAAGAAACCAGACATAATTTGGGGGACACTTAAGTTACAGCTTAGGATATGATGCGACAGTGTTAATGGTTATTTGCTACCTTCTTAACTAGTACCTCTTTCTAATTACACAAACTCATTAGGATACATCAGTAACCATATCAGACCATGTGATACACCACAAGTTGTACAAGGTCTCCCTTTAACCGAGTAAAATGAACGTTCGCCTTGGTGCGGGGGTTTACGTTGCGCAGCATCGGCCAACTGAACGGTTTCCAATTCTTGACGCATGTGTACTTGTTCCGCAGTTTTGATGTACTGGTGGAGTGCAGTGTACGATCGCATGAGTGTATCCTCATTGTGGAATAGTATGTGGGTACGTAAAGCATTTGGTCGCTCAGCAGGTTTGATTTCCATTCAATAAAGAAAAAACTAGAATGTTTACTACCTTCGAATCTGAGCAAAAGCATGTAGTTGTGCTTCGTAGAAGACTTCCTTGAGCAGGCATTGCCGCGGGACAGAGCAGATTGAAGATGATGAGGACAACACAGGCAATGCACAGCGCGAGAGTGTGGTGCAGTTTAACACGTGGTGTGTTGGCTGCGGCGATAGCCTAGTGGTCTCGCTGAGCGGCCCTTAACGAAGTACTGATCGAGCAGCCATGGGTTTGACTCCCAGTCATGCGTGCTGATTCATTTTCTTTTTCTCTTTTTCATGGTTTGGCCCCTAACTCAGGTGAAGGTCAAAATTACACGGTCCGCGATTGAAGCAGGAGTTCCCATAGTGAAGCTTTCGCTTGAAAAAGTGCCTCAATGGTCTAACGGTGGTGTGTCTAAATTGTAGCCGAAGGATGATGGGTTCAATTCCCGATGAATTATCAAAATTGTCTTTTCAGCATAATTAATTTACATTGCATCCTTACCTATCATAAGGATATTACAGTCATGCTATGACCTCAGATTCACAAATTAACTCAAGTCTTAATAATTCTCATTCCCCAGCTTAACCCCTTCAGCGTTTTTTTATATCAACGAATTTCATAACAAAACTGCTTATTTTTTTTATTCCTGATTTCGATTACTATTGCAATAAAAAGCATGCATTCGATCTTTGAAAAATGTTTTGAGCAAACACAAAGTCAAATTAGCATATTGAAGTTTATTACTCCTCACAATACAGAAAACCAACTTGTGGTTGGTAATGAGTGATAAAAATTAAAGAATGACCATCATCAGGCTAGCTTAAAGTGAACGTCTTACCAGGAACTGCCAGAAAAGGAAACTGAGGGGGTTGTGTTGGAATGCTACTGGCGTTGATCTTCATCTACTGACGCGCGCCCTCAAAGTTCGCTTCTGAGCTCTCCTCTTCTTCATCTGAAAAACTGCTCAGCATAACGTCATCACTGTCGTCCTCGCTCCCTGAAACAATGTACACTTCGGTGTCTAAGTCACCATCGTCTGAAGAAGATGACGAAGAAAAGCGTCTTTTCCGCGAAGACGGGCCAGGAATACACGCGTCGCCTCCGCCGGGTGCCATTTTTAAAACCCAGGTTTCCATACGAAAAAAACGTTTATGCGGTAGAAGAAAACGAAATAAACAGGTCAGTGCTGCCATCTGTCCACCAAAATGCCATCTAAGCCACGCACGAGCGCTGATCGTCCGAAACGCTGAAGGGAAGAACCTATTCAGCGAGGACGAGCTACAGTCGTCCAAAACAGTTTGGGGACAGCTTGGCAGGGACGAGCCCAGCTCGTCCAAAACGGTTAAGGGGTTAAATTGTGAAGCCAGAACCTCTTGACCAATCTGAATTTTCTCAACATGCCAGCATCAGCAACTGGAGCATTTTTTCCATTGAACTGGAGTGTAAAACAGTAATCAGCATTGGTGCAGGTTCTTTCAAAAGCGTTGCACATGGAAGAGACTGTAATATGAAAAAAAAAAAATTACCTCACATAGAAAAAATCTTGAGCTTGACTAAACCTTGTCCAGGGAAGTGTTTACTGGGGCTTTGGCTTTGAAAGACATCTCTGTAATGAGAAGGTGCACAAGGTAAGGAGGCTGCTTTAATGCGAGAAGTCTTTAATGTGTCATGTCAAACAGAAATGTGTGTGCATTTTTCTCAATCAAATATAAATATCGAAAGGCTGTACAGTTTAGTCTCAAGCATCTCATAGCAAGACAGGGTTCCCTTTGTGTGCGTAAGGAATGTCCATTAATGAGGCCTTACCCTGCACTTATGATGAAAATATGAGACATCTTAAATGGCTCTTCAAGTAATCTGGGAGATTCTAGCAATCTGGCAGTAATCTGGCAGATGAGTAATCTTGGTGGTTCTAACAATTTGGCAGTAATCTGGCAGATTTCTTGCCAGACTGTTTGAATTTCTGAGCTTATGCAGAACAGATTTTTGCATGATGTGACACATGTACACAGCATATGTGTTTAGCATAAGTATATACAGAGAGGTAATAGTGCACAGCAATGGGCCATCCCACCAGCAATGAAACAGGAAGTAAAGAAAGCCTTAAGAGCAATGCAAAGGAGGAAAGCAGCTGGTGAGGATCAGGTAACAGCAGATCTGTTGAAGGACGGAGGGGAGATTGTGCTAGAAAAAGTAGCCACCCTTTGTCCGCAATGCCTTATGACCTCAAGCATACCAGAAGCTTGGAACAATGCTCACATTATCTGAATTCATAATAAAGGAGACATTAAGGACTTGGAAGATGACAAACTGATTAGCTTACTGTCCTTTGCCAACAAGGTATTTGCTATGGTAATCGCTAATAGAATCAGGACAACCTTAGACTTCAATCAACTAAATGATCAGGCAGGCTTTCGTAAAGGATACTCAACAAAAGACCATATTCACACTATCAATCAGGTGGTAGACAAATATGCAGAATGTAACCAACCCTTATATATAGCCGTCATTCATTATGTGATAGCATTTGACTCACTGGAAACCTCAGCAGTCATGCAGGCATTGTGGAATCAGGGTGTAGTAGAAGTGTCTTATGTGAAAATACTGGAAGATATCAATAACGACAGCATAGCTACCACAGGCCTCCAATAAGCCAGAAATATAATTCCAATAAGGAAGAGTGTCAGGCAGGGAGCCATGATCTCACCAATTGTCATTGAGTTACTCATTCAGTGACATCTGTGATACATTCAGAATTCATCTTGGGGCACAGACTTTACAAGGAATCATCATCATCAGCCTGACTACTCCCACTGCAGGGCAAAGGCCTCTCCCATGTCTCTCCATTTAACCCTGTCTTTTGCCAGTTGCGGCCACCGTATCTCCACAAACTTCTTAATCTCGACCGCCCACCTAACTTACTGCCCACCCCCTGCTACACTTGCCTTCTCTTGGAATCCTCTCAGTTACCTTTAAGGACTAGCGGTTATCATGCCTTTGCATACATGCCCTGCCCAAGCCCATTTCTTCCTCGCGATTTTGACGAGGATGCCATTAACCTGCGTTTGTTCTCTCACCCACTCCGCCCACTTCAGGTCTTTTAATGTTACACTTAACTTTACACCTATCATTTTTCTTTCCATAGCTCGTTGCATTATCCTCAACTTAAGCTCAACCCTCGTCGTAAGCCTTCACCTTTCTGCCTCATAGATGAGCACCGCTTAAATACAGGTGTTGTATACTTTTCTCTTGAGGGATATCAGTAAATTGCCATTCATGATCTGAGAGAACCTGCCATATTCGCTCCACCCCATTCTTACAGTTATTTCCCTATCATGATCCGGGTCAGCGGTGACTACCTGCCCTAAGTAGACGTATTTTCTTACTACTTCCAGCACCTCGCTACCAATTGCGAACTGTTGTTCCCTTGCTGGACTGTTGAACATTACTTTGGTTTTCTGCATGTTAATTTTTCAGCCCACCGTTCTGCTTTGCCTGTCTAACTCATTGATCAGGCTTTGCAGTTCGTGTCCTGAGTTTTCTTAGCAAGGCAATATCATCAGCGAATCGCAAATTATTTCAGGTCTCGGAATTCCTCCTGTAAACAGGCGGTGAATAGCATTGGCGAGATCGTGTCTCCCTGCCTGATGCCTTTCCTTATTGGAATTTTATTGCTGACTTTATGGAGGACTATGGTAGTTGTGCAATCATTATATCTTCTAATATTTTAACATAACACTCTTCTACACCCTGATTCCGCAACGCCTGCATGACAGCTGAGGTTTCCACTTAGTCAAATGCTTTCTCGTAATCAGTGAAGGCTATATATAGGGGTTGGTTATATTCTGTGCATTTCTCTATCAACCTGATAGATAGCGTGAATATGGTCGAGTATCCTTTACGAAAGCCTGTCTGATCATTTGGCTGATTGAAGTCTAGGGTTGTCTGGACTCTGTTAGCGATTACCTTAGTATATATCTTGTAGGCAAGTGACAGTAAGCTAATCGGTCTGTAATTCTTCAAGTCATTCACGTCTCCTTTCTTATGAATTAAGATAATGTTAGTGTTCTTGCAAGCTCCTGGTACGCTCGGTCACAAGGCATTGCGTATAAAGGGTGGCTAGTTTTCCTAGCACAATCTCTCCTGCATCCTTCAACAAATCTGCTGTTATCTGATCCTGACCAGCTGCTTTCCCCCTTTGCATTGCTCCTAAGGCTTTCTTTACTTTCTCCTTCGTTACTGGCGGGATGTCTCATTGCTGTGCTCGACTGCTGCTCTCAGTAACATTCAGATTACATTCGCTATTGTATAAATTTGTGTAAAACTCTTCGGCTACTTTAACTATCTTATCCATAATGCTAATGACATTGGCCTATTTGTCTCTTAGCACACACATCTGGCTTTTACCTATACCTAGTTTTCTCTTCACAGCTTTTAGGCTACCTCTGTTCTTTAGCGCACGCTCGATTTTCTCCATGTTAAGCTTCCATATGTTGGCTACCTTGCACTTATTTATTAACTTCGATAGCTCTGCTAGTTCTATTCAGTCTGTGGAGTTAGGACATCCTCATGCTTTGGCGTTTCTTAATCAGATCTTTAGTCTCCTGAGATAGCTTGCCAGTATCCTGTCGAACCATCCTACCACCTACTTTTGCGGCACACTCCGTAACGATAGCTGTGAGATTATCGTTCATTGTTTCAACATTACAGTCGTCTTCTTCAGTTAAGGCAGAAAATCTGTTCTGCAGTGAAATCCTGAATTTCTCTACCTTCCCTCTTATCACTAATTCGTTAAAAGCCTTCCGTTTCACTAGTTTCCTCCGTTCCCTTTTCAAATCTAAGCTAATACGAGACCTTACCATTCTGTGGTCGCTACAACGGAGCTTTCCGATGACCTCCACGTCTTCTACGATGCCAGGGTGAGCACACGATATGAAGTCTATTTCATTTTTATTCTCACCATTGGGGCTCTTCCACATCCACTTCCTGTTTGCTTTTTGCTTAAAAGTGGGCTGCTATCACTTGTGTAATATTTTTCAAAGGCCTGGATTGGGACCAAATGGAGGGGTATAAAAGTTAATGGAGAATTTCAAAGTAATCTGTGATTCGCTGATGACATTACCTTGCGAAGTCACTCAGGAGATGAACTGCAAAGCATGATAAAGGAGTTAGACAGCCACAGAAGAGTGGTGGGTCTAAAAATTAACATTCAGAAAACCAAAGTAATGTATAACAGTCTAGCAAGGGAACAGCAGTTCACATTAGTAGCAAGGTGCTGGAAGTGGTAAGGGAATACATCTACTTGGGGCAGTTTGTGATTCTGATCTGGATCATGAGAGCAAAATAACTAGAATAAGGATGGGGTGGAGTGCATATGGCAGGCTCTCTCAGATCATGTATAGCAATTTACCAATATCCCTCAAGAAAAGGTATACAACAGCGGCATCTTACTGGTTTGCACCTATGGGGCAGAAAAGCAGAGGTTAAGGAAAACTATTTGGCTTAAGTTAGGGACTACGCAACGAGCTATGGAAAGAAAAGTTATAGCTGTAGCATTGAGAGACCGGAAGAGGGCAGAGTGGGTGGGGGAACAAACGTGTGTTAATGACCTCGTTGTCAAAATCAAGTGGAAGAAATGGGCTTGGGCAGGGCATGTAATGCGAAGGAAAGATAAGCACTGGTCCTTACGAGTAACAGAGTGAATTCCAAGAGAAGGCAGAGTAGTAGGGGGCGGCAGAAAGTTAGGTGGGCAGATGAGATTAAGAAGTTTGCAGGGATACTGAGGCCGCAACTGGCAAAGGACAGGGTTAATTGGAGAGACATGGGAGAGGCATTTGCCCTGGAGTCGGTGTAGTCAGGCTGATGATAAAGATGAAAGTTGCAAAAAAAAAAACACTATATGCAGAAAGCTCAGACAATTTAAATACTAGTTCTATGATGTGCATTGCTTTTAGACAACAATATGATGGTAAAATGCAAAAGCATCTCCACACTTCACTTGGGAAGCCATATTGGGAGTCTTGCAAGCTTTGGCAATGGAGGTTACAGAAGACACCTTGTGCTTTGGAGTAACAAAAGAACTGATAAAAACAGTGGCATAAAATAGAAGTTTTCAAATAATTGTCATTCAGTTGCTCATTCAGGGACATCTGCGATACGTTTCGAATTCATCTCGGAGCACAGACTTTATAAGGAATACCTTTGTTTTAAGGTGGGCTGCTATCACTTGTGTAATATTTTTCAAAGCACTGGAAAGTAGCCATTTCTTAACGATTGGAAAAAAAGGCTATGGTGCCACTCTTTGAGCGATCCCAAATCCTCCAGCTAATGATAGCCCAGTCTCGCTGTGTTCTGTACGCTGTAAAATATTTGAGCATAGTTTATAGCAGCATAATTAAGCACTTAAAATAAAACAGTGCTTTCTTTTCAAACCAGCATGGTTTCCACAGAGGCCTGTCATTGGCCACTCATCTGGTAAATTCTCGTCAGCTTGTGGACGCTGCTGAAAAAGGGTTGTGTACAGATTCAAAGTTTACAGACTCTAACAAAGTGTTTGATTCTGTCTCACATGAACTATTACACTATAAAATGAGGGCTACAACTTTAATAACAAAGCCATAAAAGTAACTGAGGACTACCTCAGTGGCAGGTTGCAATGTATGTATGGTGATTGGAGGTAAAAGTTCGTTTCGTTGAAGTCACTTTAGGGTGTGCAGCTAGGCTCACTTCCAGGGCCATTGCTCCTTTTAATTCATATAAATAAGATTGCTTCAAACATTTCCTCACAAATCAGATTATCAGACTAGTTTGTAGCCAGCATCATGCAAATGCTCTCTAGTACAGCAGGACCTGAACAGCGTAGTCTCGTGGTGCCAAACCTAAGAACTTGGCCTGAATACTAAGAAATGTTACCAGGTGATATAAGAACACTAATGGTTGTAGTTATAAACTTGGGAAAACCATTCTCAGAAAGGCAAATGAAATTAAACACTTAGGCTTTCTACTTTCCGCTCGCCATTTTCAAGCTACATCGATATGGCTGTCAAGAGAGCTGTCAAAATGCTGAGCGTAGTTATTCGGACCCTTGGTGCTGCCCCTATATCCTTGAAGATGTGGCATACAGGTCACTGGAAAGGCTGCACTTAGAATATGCAACCTTAGTGGGTTATCCACAGGAGCAATATCTGATGGATAAGTTCGAGGAAATACAAAACCCTGCAGCCAGATTGCTACGATATCAAGACAGGTCAGCATAAATGAAACTAAAAGAATGCATCAGACTGGGGCTGCCACAGATAAGGTGTCAGAAGCAAGGGTTCAAATTTCTGCACTCAATATAAAATGATTCAACAGGCATTGACACACAAAAATACCTCACAGCACTCCACTGTATTTCAAACAAAAGAGACCAGTTTCAAACTATGCAAAATTAACTGCTGAACTAACTATGTGAAGTACTCAATTTTTCCATATGGTACCTATGGTAGAAATAAGTTGCAGGTTGAAGCTGGGTCTGTAGATCGAGACTCTTTTATTAGGCTAATCATTTAACTGTGAGCATAGCGTTCGTTCATAGTAATGTGAAAGTATGTTTGTTCTTGTTTTTGAATTACTTGCTCATTTCACCTGTCTTGCTGCATTGCTCGTAGTCCTTCACTCTTTGTTTGTAGCTTTGCACCATCCTTTTTGCCTTTTACTGTGTCGCGCCCCCTCCCCTGTTGTAATGCTCTGGTGCTGTAGGGTGTTCTTTAAAGAAACAAATAACCCTAAAGGATTTATTTTCTCCCACTTGAAAAGTCACTTGGAGGCACCACCTGCACACAACAAAGACATCAGCTGCCGTGGTGGCTCAATGGTTACAAACGTGCATTGGCAGTCGAATTTCAATGGAGTCAAAATGATTGAGGCGTGCATACTGTTTGATGTCATTGCATGCTAAAGAACCCCAGGTGGTCAAAATTATCCGGACCCTCCACTCACGCATCCCTCATAGCCCAAGTCGCTTTGGGACGTTAAACCCCATAAAACCAAACCAACAGCACAGACATTCATGAGAATTACTTCCTGTAATCTGATGAACGCACATCGTACATCTTGCAGGAGCTTTAGGATTTCCCATGGATATCTGGAGTGCCCCTAAGGCGATACTGTGCACATCCAGCAGCAGTGCATGGTTGAATGGAATATCAGTTACCTTCACCGACAGTTATCTCCCAAGTCTAAATGGGTTTCATTTATACGTGATTAGACAGAATTTAGGAGCACTTTTATTAAGCTGAAGAGCTGAAATCTGATGCAATTTGCAGAATTATATTCATGCCTGCATCTCTGTCGACATTCATGTCTGCATCTCTGCACTATATTCATGTCTGCATCTGTCGACATGCAGAGACACTTGCAGAAACATCTAACATTCTTTGAACAACTCAAAAAAGTTAGGCAGGGTTTAACCATGGTTATACCCGAAAGTAGAGCGAGAGAATTTTGGCAATGGTCCAGGCCAAATTTGGAAGGTCACCATCATGTTGGGCATGCTCAGTTATGGTGGGACATCGATTTTGGTCCAAATGTTGTTAGTGGCTACTTATTGGTAATAAAAAATAAAAATGGAAGGAACAGATGTTGCTAGCCGTGGCATCTGCCATCAAAACCTGAAGCACCTGAGCTGCAAGGTCCAAATTGGCCAAGGTCAAATTTGGGGGATGGCCCGGGCCAAATATTGGAGGTCGCCATCGTGTCAGGCATGCTGAGTTATTATTGGACATTAATTTTCGTCCAAATCGGCCAAGGTCAATCTCTCAAAGTCAATCTGTAGCTATGCTGTGCTTCTCAAGGTCAAATTAGGCACGGAATGGTGAGCGACGTTGTGTTCAGTAGAGCTACCGCTTCAAAAACAGCTCACTAGACCTTGGAGCTGCAGAGGGGAAGAATTTGCACTGGAGTGCATTTGCTTGAGCAGTGTAGAAAACCTGTGGACAGTAGATTATGGCACTGTTTCTTTGTAGCATATCTTGCCAGAACTTGGTTTGCAGGAGAGCTCTCCATTGCTGCTACACCTTGACATAAATAGCTGAGCCTTGCTTGCAGCTATATTTGTCAGATTATTCCCCATGGCTGCACAATTAGTTTCGATGCCATTTAACTACAGTGGTGTTTTTTGCTCACTGCTGACTGTTCCACTTTCTGTGCTGCGATAGTTAGTCTGCTATATATTTTTTGTAGCAGTGCTCACAATAGATTGGCTGCTATTCCTAAAGCCCAAGTCCTCCATGAAAGTGATCCTGTATGTATATCTGTTTAACTTATACTGTGACATTCTAAAACTATGGTATGTTGTTTTGCTCAGCATTTTCGCACTGCGTGCTCGAGTCAGCTCACTGGGCACATAGCCTCGTACAACTTTACGGAGCGCAGCACTCAGCACTACCTTTTAATTATTGTAAGTTGTTGTGATTTGTCATTGGGTAGATATCAGTGACTGGTCTTCCATCAAATTTGCCACGTATATAGGTGTATGCACTCTTTTTCAACGTATGTTGAACACACACCATGTCATTATCCACCATTTCGTATGAACTCACTGGTAATGTATGTAGTTTCCAGTACAGCGTTACAATAGAAAGTGTTATTGCTCTATTCAGGCGTCCTGCAGTACCATGTGTCACAGCATGTGAAGGCTTCCCAATCATCCTGGTCAGAAAGTTGATGGTGGCAGTTCGGAACATTAAAATGGACCCACTGCCATCTTCTAGCACATCTTTGCGACTTGTTTGCTGTTCAATAGTATCGAAGGCAGAAAACATTTTCCACATTTTTGGATGGATGCAATGAGTATATAGTAAAAAAGGCTACATCTAAGGCATACTAAGATTCACAACAGGGTAAGGTTACCAACTTCTTCTCCTTCTCAGTGGATGTGCATGTTATATCATAGGTGTTCACACAGTTACCTGGCTATTAATAGCTTTTTTAAAGCATAGGGGTCAAATACGTTGAAGAATAAAGGTGCGATACGAATCAAATGCGAACTACGCGAAACTTCCATATTCGCCCACCTCTGGGAGGATGAGAGAGCTGCAACATGCAAAACAGTCTCCCAGGAGATCTGGGAATGCAGGCGATAGACCCACACACCTTGTGCCGCACTGGTCGCGAGCCTCCCCTGCTGGCCAAAATCAAAAGATATGTTTAAACACAGACGAAAATGATTTTATTTGTGTCAGAAAAAAAAAAGCTACAGAGCCACAGAAAGGGTGCATTGTACCAGTCATGGCTGCACACAACTAACAGAGTAGATAAACAATCTCGCAGATATTAACCACATAGCACGCACCCTTGTTTCCTCAACAATGATTAAGAAAGGGTCGTGGTAACTCCGTGACTAGATAATGTCGGATAGATTGCAGCTCACAGATCAGCGGGGCACTCGACGCTTGACTTGACAGAAGCAGCGCCATGCCATATTACTTTCGCATTTTTATGCTTATTTTCTGATGTGGCCACAGTACTTGGACGCCACAGAAGACAATGAACAATGACACGAAGGCATCAGCGGTCACATATTCGTCAAGGCTTCAAATAAGGTTGTCGCAGCCACATCCAAAAACTCTCCTTCCTCCTCTGATTACCCCTGTAAAAACAACCAGGCATTCAAATGGATTTGCATGAAGTTTGCAAGACACTATTTTCCAGGCTGCTCTGAACATGTAAAAGAAGCAAAAATCATTGAAAGAAAAGGTCAAAAAGCTGCAGCTTGAGCCTGGGCATACACTGCAGCCATTACATTTTATCGCATTTTTTACTTCATAATCATAACGGTGTGGCACAAGCACCAGTTTTAATTGACAGGCCAAAAGCTGCAACACTAGCTGTAGATGGAGCTACACACATGAATGAAATGTGCGCATGTGCGGTGCACAAACTTTAACACCCCACCTTATTTGAAGCTCTCCTCTACCAACAGCAAGCAGTCCATTCATGGCTTCACCAATTTCATTCTGCTACAATTTCATCAAATCGATTCACAGACACTCTAAATATGACAGAACAACTTTCACTCCATTAAAGGTAACAAAAGCAAGTAGTACAATGCGACTGCCTGTCAGACAGCATTCAGGATCTAGAGGCATATCCTCACAGTACCAAGTTTTACAAAGGCACAGCGAGACAGGACCCAACACCAGCAAACAGTTTCCAAGGAATAAGTTTGAATTTGAAGCACCAAAGCCAGATCAGGTACCAATGAATGCCACTTTCTGAGTCACTCACTTATCCACGCAACAAACAAATCAAGAAGTTTGCTTCTTCAAACCTAAGATGTTCTTGGCATGGATTTTCTTACACAGACATGCATTACTTCAATTGCAGGCCAGCTAGTAGAAAAGATAAAACCTCGGGAAACAACTGAAACTTCATGCTTGTTTACAAATTTCGGACCAACTTAATTTGCGCAGCTACAAATTATAGCACAGCCTTGCGCGGTCATGTAAATGAGACTCCTGATTTTGTTTTGCATAGCAATGTGTACATACATGTGTGGTCTCAGTCACGCTTGCGCAGAGTGCTCGGACAGCGCACTACCCTGCAACACAGCAGCACCTCGCCGGAGATGCTAGGTTCTACAGGCCGTACTTGCAGGGAAGCAGAACTACATATAGTACCAACAAACCAGGTGGGCATGGGCACTTCATCGAAAACAATGAGTTGCAGGCTGATTTCAGTTTTTAAGGAGAAAGCCTTTAATGGCTCATACTGTCGTGACATAGACATGTTAGCAATGTTGTCCTCGTTTCAGATTGGTCAAAATGGTTGTGACGTCACTGCGCACGAATTTTGACGGGTGTCCACCGAGATATGTGAGGCAGGTACGGCGTAATTTCTTTTCCTCAAACACAGTTTTCAGTTTCTTCATTACGGCCCCTCTTTTTCTTTCAGTCCCACTTCTTCCCTTCCTGTACAGTGCGGTTCAGGTGTCCACCTAGATGACAGAGAATTACAGCGCCATTTCCTTTTCTCAAAAAGCTTGGACAACGCATCGTGCCGAACGGGTGGTGGCATTCCGTGGACGCCCTGGCAGCACTACAACACGCTGTCGCATTTCACTCCTGAAGGCGAAGATTAAGCGTCATTAATTGGCAGTTAATCAATGCACCAACAGAATGTGAAGTGAAAAATCGCGTAGCAGAATGCAGCACTCAGGCTTTAGCCTCTCACCACTTTAGCCGCTAAAGTTCCTCGTAATTTTTCCATTCTGGTGTGTACTGCTTGAGCGTTCTACACAAGGGTGACACAGACTGTACAGCCACCAGTCATGGATGGTCCGGCACAGAACTGTGACTTCCAAATATTCCCGCCTAAATTTGACAGTCATATGAAAACAATGGCTGCCTTCAGTTTTGGTCCTTTTAAGGCCGCATACTGTATCACCGCTTTGGATGCACAATGTTACTTTTGGCGACGCAAGCCAGTACAGCGTGTGGGGCCCTTATGGTTTGCACATTGCACCACGAATGCCATGGATACCACTGAGAACTTATATTCTGCTCTTGCAAATAAATAAATAACGCCAGCACAGTTTTTCAGCATGCTTGTGTTTCCGAAAATGGCAGCCATTGGAATGGCACTTGTAGCTTATTTTTTTCGCAGTCTTGTTGAGCAAAGCAATCTATAAGCCCACAGGTGCCTACGGCCTATTGCTGCTCAACAGGTGACACAGACGCAGTGATGCCAGTTTGAACACGGTTATTTTACACCCGTGCTTTAAAAAGGTATACAGATCACAAAGATTTCTGGAACTCATTCTTGGAGACTACTGGCCAGCTTTCTGCTCGCGAAAGAAGCACCCACATTTCAGGACAAGTGCCAGACAGAGACGGAGGACCCAATCCCACACTTTCTGTGCACAACAAAGGGAGGACATTAAGGCAGGCAAGCACGCCTTGCAAACGTGCACTACACAATGATTCTATCATTGTAAAGTGGCTAGGGACAAGGGTGCAGCAAAGCTACCTTGACAGGACGGATTGCACTGAAGATTACAAAAGCACAAGTAGTTTCACCAAAATGTGCTGGTAGTTTCCATTACAGAACATGGGTTCACTGTACTCAGCCAAGCAAAATAACAATGGGGAAACAAAGAAAATCAACAAAACAAGTTATGCTTAAAGCATAACAGGACTTCAGGTTGTCACAGTGTATTGCAAACCACTTCGCATGAACTTGAAAGTGATGAATGCTACAGTAAAAGCATGCGCCATGCAGCATCACCAATCCCGTGCGGTGGGTCTTTGAACAGCTCAAGCAAAAATTACATGTGCTCTTCTGTGCACTGCACTACCACAGACCACATGTTTATCATGCCACTCCAGACGCTATTCTTGGAAGTTACTTTTTTTTTTCCTAGCTTCTAAACAGAGGTACTTTAGAAATATTACAAAGTTCACAGATAGTGTTTTCATAAATGCTAACAGGCACTGTTGTAACATAATTACACTTGGCCTTCAACTGTGGATTCCTTATTTTTCTCGCACACAAAAAAGGCTAGTCCCCAAAGATGCTTGCCACAAGTTCAGTGCATAACACAAGAAACACACATCAGACACTGTGCCGTGATGGTAGGTTTGACATATAAACAGTGCAGCATGCTAGGCATGTATAAGAAGCAGGAGTGATTCATCACGGATGAACACAAGCTAGTGTGCTCAGAGTGGCCAGAAATGACGTGTGGGGGAGCAGTTCCTCAATAAACACCCTCTGCAATTCACCACTTGAGCTTCACTGCAGATACAGTGCATGAAACGATTACTAGCACAGTAGCAGCAGTTGGCCTGATGGCATTACATTACATATACATATAATAACATGCGTGCCCACATGTATCTATTGGCTCAGATATGAAGAATGCTCGCTTCCACAGAAAACCAACATGAAACCTTTGCACTGGTGCACTCAATATCCATGTTTCTGTCATGCACAGATACAGCTGTAAGAGGAGCCAAACAGCATTTGTGTTATGTTGTGAAGCCTTACAATATAGTTTGTACTGTTAACTGTCATCAATGGCTGACAATAAAATGTGCAAAATAATACTTGTGACAGCGTGAATATGCATAAATACCTTATTTTATCTATTTGTGCACTTCTGAAGGAACTACCAAGGCAAGCAGTCTTGTGGGCTCCTCATGGTTTCAAGCTAAGAGGCAGTCGGCATTGACTTTCAATTATGTGTCAATGATTCTGGCCAAGAACTCTAGCCCATCCCTAACCCGTAGACTTTTCACGACCGCTTCTGCCTAGAAACCTTCACCACGAAAAGATAGCAGTGCCTTTCTAGCAACATCAACTGCTCAATGACTAGCTTAATAAACAAGGTTTGTTAAAAGCATGTGTTCTGTACCAGAAGCTGACTATGACCCTGCCCATGGACCTGAATTCGCCGAGTCAGTGACCAAGAATCTGTTCACAACTGTGGCCAGAGTGCAAATCACTAAAGAAAAGGCATCTTCCAGAGAAAGAGTTGGTCTACCAACAAAAGGCACACCAAACCCACTTTTTAGCAAAAAAATGAAAGGCACTTCTGTTATTACAGACTTTTCAATCTGAATCTTTCTTTGCACAACCAGAAAAGAAAGAAAGGCGCTCTACAAGGCTGCTCTGAGCTTGTCTGTGCATTTGCCGCTTACATGGCGTAATATTCTGCAGCTGATCATGAGAACAGCAACAAAACAAAGACACGCCTTTCAAGGTGCATTAGTGAGTAAAAGGTGTCACACTACGCACATGTGCCTCAATTTTAGTACATTAATGCAATTCTTGTTAAATGATGAGAACCTCCCACCATACAGGGCAGCACAAAATTTGCTCACACATACATTCAGGAAGGCATACAAGAACACAACCTTCTGCATCAACTGACAACAAGAACTTCTCGCAAAAGATGCGAATCAGCTGATGCCATGTTGAAACAGGGTCTTTGGTTTCCAAAAATACTGCTGTAGTAATCTTCATGGTGCTAGTAAGAGATCTGTCAGCTAATAGGTATAATGAAGCGTTGTTTGGAAACAGGAGGTGCCCATTAACACCGGGAAATATTGATAATGACTGAACAGACAAGAAGTGCCTCTCCTTGATATATTCAACTTGAAATAGTAAACCCAAATAAGAAGACACTTCGCAGCAGCCTATTAGTCAAAAAGCTTGGCACCAAAGGAGCTGCCTCATTATCTTGCCGCCTGTTCCACATTTTTAATTTTGAGGTTTAAAAAGAACATATCATTATACTGCATGCAATAAAATGGTCACTATATATATAGAAAACTGATTCACCATATATAGCGCTGTCAAAATTAACTCCACAGCGCCTCGGATAAGAAAAAGTGCCTGAGGATTGAATTCTTTGAAACAACTGTCCAACAGCCACAAAACTGAAATTACACTTTTTTTTTTTTTTCAGAAAGAAAAAAGGATCAGTACATAATATATTTGCAGTAACTCCTGATGAAGGTGTATGTATGATATGAAAAATGCTACATTTGTAAACTGACACAGAAAATTAAGTTTAACGGAAGTGATGTGTGCTTGCCATGAAAGACATGGTGAATCCGCACACTGCAGCACTTTAGTAAACTGACTGAACGTAAAACCACAAAGTGGCAATGTGTAGACAATGTGTAGCAGAGAGCTTTCGTTAGAATTTTTTTTTTCAATTTTTGCAGTCTGAAAAGGAGCAACCTCTCCAGGGAATTTAACAGTCTGCTATTTACCTGCATTGTTTTACTTGTTACCAACTTATGCCATTAGTAAGTTTAGTCATAACTTCACAATATTTCTAAGGAGTGTAATATGCATGCTTTACAAAATTTTTTGCACAGCAAAAAAAAAAGTTATAATAAATGAAAAAAATGAAGACATACTTTTTTCTTCCCTCATTGAAATCATGAAATAACCAATGTCAATTTCAGACAGGCTTAATGGAAGTGCTTTCTACTTCAACAATAATACAACCAAGTTCCATTGCAGCCGGTTATACAGCACAAATGTCAACCTGGAGGAATTCCTGTCTGAACCTAAATGCTAAAATAGGAAAAAAAAAAAAGAAACAATGCCTAATATTTATTATGTAGAAAATTTCGCTTGTGACCTGGGAATTAAAAGATTCAATTCTCACTTGTTATTCCTGACAAGCATCCACATTGCTGGTACCCAAGGCTAAAACAACAGAAAAACCAGGCAACCTATACTTAAGTGGAGTTTACAGTGGCACTAGACTGTGAAATAGCAGTTCTGAACGGACTGTTAAATGGCTGCTTAACTTGCAAAGCTTGCAAATAGTCAAGCAACAATGATTCAACTTCACAATGCTGCTCTTCACATGCAACTGGCACACATGAAGGAAAAACAAGAAAAGCTGAATCACACAAAACAGGCACAGACACGAAGAACAAAAGGCCTTGCAGCTTTTCCAACAAGGCAAAAGCAAGAGCTGGGAAGCATGGAAGAATGTCACAGACATGCATCCATGTGTGCAGCATGGCCTGGGATCGCTCATTCATGGATAACGTGGAGCGAAATACTGCCCCTGGGCTGACATGGGGTCGGTCTATGGTCTGTCAGGATGAAATGAAACCCGTACATTCATGACGGTGAATTAAAAATGAGTGGCTGCCAGCACGGAAGAAATTTCAGTAGTAGCAGCCGTGTGCTGCCCCATCTTTTGAAGCTGCTTAAAGTTCAAACGCAACAATTTAAACAAAACTTCAGAATCAACAAGACATAAATGCTCTAAAATACACAAAGTATTTTCGATAATTGTACAAAAAAAAAAAACATAAAATAAACGAAATGAAATCATACCTAAGCTATTTATTCAACTTGAGTGTATCAACTTCTTTTGCAGTGACTCTATAACCCTACAGTTTCCCTCATCTAATCTACACTTCACTCATGATTACTCTCCTTCCCACTAAGTGGCCACAGTCAGCTCAAAAATTAGTTACACCGGGCACCCATTGTGGGGACATAAAGACAGCGTCTCGGAGACGTCTGGCACCCGTGGCAAAGCCCTTCCCTTGCAGGCCAGGGCGCCTCTTCCAGGCAGGCAGACAGGGAGAAGACGGCAACCACCAGCTGCCCTCCACCGCCACGGCACAGTGCGGTGCTCGAGAGGTGCCACGGCTGGTGACCTTGTGCTTGGCCTCTCCATTCTGCAGTCCATTCACTGCTGAGGAGAAACATTAAAGGCAGGTGAACATACAATGCCATCCGTGGTGCAATCACGAGCTAGCTTAGAACGAAAGTCTGGTGACTGAGCCCAGGCAGCACCTCATATCCGCTCGACGTAGTTGCCCGGAAAGGTGCCGAAGAGGCCTGTGCGCAGAGAGCTGCCAAGGTACCAGCCGTCGTCGCACTTCTCCATCACCAGCACTGTGTCGCCCTCCCTCAACTCCAGTTCGTCCTCGTGCTGAGGCCGGTAGCTGTACAGCACACGGTATCTGCACACGCAGAGGTGGACGGTGCTATATTGCAAGGCGGCTGACAAGCACACAGTCTGCGACATGCAGCACCAAAGAATGCGGACGTGTGGCAAAGGTGGCAGTTAGCTGCAAAACTGAAGCACACGCCATTGAAAGTATGCAAGGCACTTTGCAAGTGACCAGAGTCTGGGGCATGTCATGACACTTTTGCTGCGCTCCTCACGATCCAAAAGTTTTGTGGTGTGCTCCCCTCCCGACTTGCCAAGCTTTTGGTACGCCAAAACAGCTACATGACAGCCACTGCAAGCACCTGAAGAGTTACGAAAGCAAAAAAAGGCTACCAGGAGAGGGTCCTTTAAACAAACATCGAACTTAACTCTTTCCTGTCCGCGCCTATTCCCATCGATAGCCCGCTATCGATGGTTTCAAGTTCGTATTTTTCCGCTTTTTGAAGCGTTCCTGGACAACTAGCGCCTGCCAGTGTGAAATAAAGGAACTCTTCTTTCAGTTTCGCTTTTGGTTTGACTTTTTCCGCCAAGTGGTGATTTTTGAAGCCCCTCCGGAGTCAGCTGACCGGCGCTCCTTGTTTCCACCATGGCGTCGACGTCGCGCGCTGCTGCTGCACCGAAACCGCGCGTTTCCACAGAAATTGATGCTCCTGAGAGTTCGTTTTTGGACGAGAACAGCAGCAGTGAGGATTCAGAAGACGACTTTGGCTCTTCAGACTTCAGCACCGACATCGAAACTGCGTCAGACCGACCCGGAACGTCAACAGCCATGCCTCGGTAAGTTTCGCTTTCTCCCCCTAAATGTTCCGCTTTTGGTGCGCGCTTATCGGAAAAGATCAGAGTGTTCTGAAGGTCATAACTCTTATCTGCAGGGTGTCAACGTCTTTCGGGCGGGATTACTTGCCGCCGGCAGCGCAGAGAGTCGTGTTTTCGGCTCGAAGACAGCCAGGGGTCGACCTCGGCGTTGCGCGCCGGAGTGTCGCACGGCGCTCGGCGGCGCGATCGTCAGCAGCTTCATACTTTTTGACGCGCATCGCCAGGAGCATCCCGAAGCACCAGAATTGTCGAGGACATCAAGATTTGATCAGTTCGCGTTCAGACTTGAATTGATCGAGCAACTCCTCGGATTTGATGAGCCACATCCTGAGGACCCCAATGTTCGCCCTCTGTTTCCGCCTCGTGATTCACCTCAGGGGCTGCAGCACAAGCCGCAGAAAATGCAAAGTACCGGAACTGCAAATTGTGCTACGAAGAAAAAAAGGTAGAACAAAAAACAAATGTTTTCTGTGAGACATGTGCGGCCAACCTCTGCTTCACGGCAACAAGGAACTGTTTCGCGAGGTGACACAATAGTCACTAGGACTACTGTTTCCTTTCCTAGCCCAGCTAATACTGTTCGCAGCAAACTAAAATTTGCTGCAATGTTGCATCGATCCCTGTTGTAAAAAATGTAATTTTGAAATTTTTTTATGTTTTATTTTTGTGACGAAACTTTGATGTTTTTGTGTGTTTTTTCTTCGTAACTACAATTTTCTTTCTGATAATTTTTTTTTTCATCTCTTACTCAATAAACATGTTGGCTGTGACTAATAACAATGTGAAGAGAATTTCCTCCTCTACAATTCGATACCATACACTCCTGTACCAAGCAAGTTTTGTAAAAGGGACACTGAGGAGAAATTGAAGTTGACTTGCATCGACAGAATACCAGCTCCTGATTACAAAAACGCCATTCATACTGACAACAAAGCTCCTGTAACATAGAAAAGAGCAAGAACCAAAATACAGGTATCGCCGCCACAGGCCAAACTCGCAAGTACAAGCTTCATGTCGTCATAGGACAAAACAGTGTTGCTAGAACCAATAGTTCTAGCAACACTAGGACACGAGAAGCTACGAATCACTGAGGCGCAGCAAATGCATGCGCAAATCTCCTTGACGTCGCCAGATGGTGCCACGTACCTGATAGCTACGCGCGCTCCTGCAGCGCCGGGACCAATCAGCGCTTGCTCTCAGCGGTATGGGGGCTCCCGGTATTCCGCTAACGGTAACAAGGTACACGGTATGCTAAAGGCGTCTATTTGCGAGAACTTCGTTGACGACTTCGAGAACGGGATCCATTGTAACGCTGGCAAAACGCCGGTGCAAATTTAAACGAAGCGACAGCCGCAATAGCCGATAGATGCCTTCAACGTGCGGCCGGCGGTAGCTTTCTTTTCGGCTGCTGCTGGGCCGCACTGCTGGCCGCCAGAAATCACGGAGTCTGCGTACGTCATGTGAATGCCATGTTTCACGTCACTTAGTTCTGTGTCGTCATAGCAGAACCCCAAGTTTGAATCAGAGCGGCGGGAAAAACTATTTCAACTTCGAATCCAAATTTCTTAGAAATAAATGCATCTTTCGCTGCCGGCCAAGTGGCAACAAAGCCATGAAATGCCGAACTATCGGATTTTGCTATAAAAAAATACTAATAGAGCTCTCCTCAGTGTCCCTTTAAAGAAAAAAAAATATTAATGACATCACCTGAAAACCACCATTTTCCCCGCGGACAGGAAAGAGTTAAGTAAAACCTCGTTAATTCCAAGTCGTATAAAGACCGCAAAAAATCGAATTAACAGGGTTTTTGAATTAACCCACCATGACAAAAAAAATGGGACCGAGGCAAAAAATTTCGTTGTGGGAACAGGCTACTTTTTTATTGGACGAAATTTGCAATTACCGTACACTGCCATGTAAAAGTCGACTCGCCCCCCATCTGTTGCTTCCGCTGACAAAAAAAAAAAAAGTTGGCTCCAAATATAAGTCGACGCATCTCCCCACCTGCTTCATCCTGCTGCCACACTTTGTTTTGTAGTTTCCCGTGGCATGGTATCGGCACGCGCAGCTTGAAGCAATAAACGTGTAGTGATGCGATCACTAGGACAGCACTCTGATGCCAATGGAGATCAAAAGCGAAAACAATGGCACTCCACCCTGCCACCCAGACAAGATTGCGGCCCCATTCTCTAGTGGCAAACCGCACTGCAAACAGTCCTGCAGTTTTGGATTCCACTGCGACGTATGCCCTGTATTTAATCGCAAGTTTCGTGTTGCACCATGTACCGCTAGTCCAAGGATGCGATTGCCAGCATGAACTAGCTGGGTAAATGCCGCGCAAGTCAATTTTCTTTACCTGAACCAATCTGCATACGAACTGACTACTTTTTGATGCGTGGAGCCTCATGCGCCCCATCAGGAACAGGCATCGGCACAGGGCGTGTACTACCTGCTGCTAGTCCAAAACTACCTTCGACCCTGCAGTCAATCCATCACTGCCACGAAGAGCAAGAATGGTCACGTCGTGGGACACACATTGACTTTGCTAGGGGTGGGAGCAAGAATGTCGGCGCCTCCGCTATGCGCTGCCACCGCCTTGATGACGGCCAGGCTGGTAAGGAGCGGCAAGTGTGCGCACAGCTACCTCCACACCAATATGAAACTAGTACACACGGCTGTATTGCAGTGAAACCAGTCTTCTCCGCTGCAGGCACACACTTCAGCAGACCGCAGGCAGTACCATAGACTGATTTTTGTGCTGGGAGTAGCGGGGCTGGGTCGCTTCGCATATCAGTATCGGCATCGCTCTGCAGTGCTGCCTCGTGGCTTTGAGGGGCCGTCGCTTCAACAGTTGACAGCAAAATTAGGATTGGGCATTCCCACAGAGCACCCCAGATCTTCGAATTAACCAGGCTGGTGCAGGACACTGCTTCGAATTGTAGGATCAAATTTGCATTAGACATTACAGGACCGCAGAAATTTTTCAAATTAACAGAGTTCGAAGTATAGAGGTCTTACTATAGTTTTTTCTCTCTAGCGCACAGACTGATGCCACTTTACAGATGAGCCATGCATACCATGCAGTCCTGAGAACTAAACTAGGGAGAACCTGATCACTATTTCCACAGTAATTACATCCCACAGCAAGTGGCACACAGATGGTGAGCTGAATTGGTCGATGACCAACTCTTGGTCTTATTTTGTTGTGTTCCTAATGATCGTAATGACTAGGGTTGTATGAATATTGAAAATTTTAAAATACAAATTGAATACGAATAGAGAGAAAATGGCATCGAACATTGAATCGAACAGCAGCTATATGCTCAGTATGAAAAAAATATTTTAGAAAAGATAAAGAAGTAAATGCTGTTCTCCTTATTTCTTAAAAGTCTTATAGTCTTTGTAACCAAAATTAAACAAAACTACACTTGACTCAGCACCATGTAAAAAAAAATATTCACAGAAATGAATGCAGGCAACAGTAGACAGTATAACAGTGTGCAACCTGTAATGTAGTCATACAAAAGCAGTGAATCAACGAATTTACACATGACTACATGCCAATTAAAATAAAATTTAACAAGACTGGCAGCCACACTGCACAGTAAAATCTAGTTAATTCGGACTTCAAAGGACCAGAAAAACCCAAAGGTTATACCCAAGGGTTATACCCAAGGGTTACACCCAAAGGTTGAGCAATAGTTTTTTGGCACTGGCTTGGGCAAAATTTGGAGATCGTCATCGTGTCGGCCGCACTCAATTATGGTTGGACATTGATTTTGGTCCATACTGGCCAAGGCCAATTTGTTGCTATGCTGTGCTTCTCAAAGGTTAAACCAAGGTCAAACCAGGCACGGAATGGTGAGTGACTTTTGCGTTGAGTAGAGCTACCGCTCTAAAGAAAAATATCATGAGGAGGCTCCATCACACAGACAGCAAACAGCACATGATGCGTGCACTGCTATGCCATTTGGCGTGCTAGGAGGATGCAAGATCAATGCAGATGAGGGTACGCATATTGGCGCTGGAACGACGGGACTGCTTTGGAAAGAAAACAAGAAATGAGCAGCGACGTGCCAACTGGCATCCGAAAGCGGCGTGGCGTACGTATGCGCGGCCGATAGCCGCCATTACTGTGTGCTGGCGGCAAAGTTCAGAAAGCAAAACCATGCTGCCAGCTTTTTTTTCGCCCAGCATGGACGCTCGCTGATCGTCATCCCACCTGCTATTGTGCACGTCAGAGGTGCATGGGCTAAAATGCACCATTGAACAGGCGGGATTTTTACACAATCGCCTGCCCTGCCGCTGACAGCACGACCCGGACCCTCTTCGGGAGCTTCACATAGTGTTCTGCAAATGGGCTTTCCCGCATATCATAGCTGACCAAAACAATGTGACAGAGCTCACGCCAGAAGAGTTGTGAAGGCGACAGGGCGAGTGTCATGCGTGCTGCTGTTACGTATGCAACATATTATGGAAGGGCCACACAAAAAAAAAAAAAAAACACTTTCACGTTCTGATAGTTTGAAATGGGGGTCAACCATCTGGTTATCATGTGTGATATGTAGGAAAGCTAACTTTTGGAATTTCGCATGAGGTCCAAGCCCAGCAACGTCCAAATGTGACCTGTCACATGAGAAGAAGGCAAAGAGGATGAAAATTTCCTTGGCACTTTAAACTTGACCTTCAGATAATTTAGCCCGACATTAATAAATCCAGCCATGGCTGGATGTACGAAAGTGAGCGACATTCGATCACTGCCAATTATTTGTAAATTTTCAAACATCCATTTCCTGCATCGAATATGAAACAAAAAACAAATATGTTCGATTCACATTAAAAATTCCCAATATTCGCACACCCGTAGTAATGATGCAACATTCTTAATGAAAAGTGAAAGCACTGAGCTATACCGAGAACTATACTGCACCCGGCTCACATAGTTTGCTTCTCATAAAATCTTAATGGCAAAAAGCACTCCTTTGTATTTTGTATTACTTGCCCCGGTAGCACTACATACTAGCAAAAAATATGCAAAATGAGAAAAAGAAATAAACCAACACACCCTAGCCAGATGCTCTGCCAGTGCTAGCAGGGCAACAAATTACCATCCTTATGATTAAGCTTAAAGAAAAACACAGAGAAAGGACCAACCTGGAAAGATGTCTCCCCTTACAATAGCACCACTCTGCTTCTCTGGGCTCAAACTGCGCATTGCTCGAAGTGCCCGCATGATCCTTTCTTGCCTCCGCATTTCTTAAACAAAATGGCAAATTTTTTTCTCTCTGGATAGTGCTCACATCATACCCAAGTGGCTGCACACAAGCAGCGATTAAGGCTGCCAATCATGGGTGGCTTGTGATATCAGAAAAAAAAAAAAAAACATTCCAAGCATCAGGCTCTCACTGAGACAAGACCTCTTCAGTCAACTCCTTAGTCTCATGACCGCATGGTAGAACCTGATGACGTTGAAGGTTCAGTAACGCAGCAGTAACACAAGGCACATGGATGTTCACAAGTTTATAGAACCAATGTTCACTTCTAGTGCAGTCATACTAATTGTATGCTATCGTACCCCTGACTGCAATCCTTCTTTTGTCAACAAACTTCATTGATTACTGTTAAGTCCAGCAGCTACCACTCCCTCGTGGATTATATAGTTCATGAAGACTTCCACTCTCCTGACATTAACTCCTTCTTTCCCAACCAGCACGGCTTCTGCTTTAGTTACTGGTTTATGGTCTATGGGGGTCTAACGTCCCAAAGCGACTCAGGCCACGAGGGACGCCATAGTGAAAGGCTCCAGAAATTTCGACCTCCTGGGGTGCTTTAACGTGCACTGACATCGCACAGCACACGGGCCTCTAAGAATTTCGCCTCCATCAAAATTCGGCCACCGTGGCCGGGATCGAACCCGTGTCTTTTGGGTCAGCAGCAGAGCGCCATAACCACTGAGCCACTGCAGCGGGTTGCTTTAGTTACTGATGGAAACTTTGTGAATTCACTACAGATCTTAAATTCATTCTCTTCATTTTAAATTGGTTTCCTATTTGAATTTCTTGAAAGCTTTTGACCACATTCCCCCTCACTAAACATTCATGCCTGAGCTTTCATTCTTGAATATTAAGATGGATTCGTTACTTTCACACTGATCGCTCCAATTTGCTATTACTGGCAACGAGAATTCCCCAGCTGCTAAAGCTGTGTGTGTGTGCTCCGCAAGGCTTCGTGATCAGCTTACTTCACAGGACTCGGTTCTTTCTGTGCCCTCTTCTTAAAATGTAGTGCTGGATTACTTTTTCAAGAAAACAATGCCTCACCAAGCAGCCCCGCACTGTGTTTTGCTGATCCAACCTCATATGTGGTCAAAGGATGTCACTGCTGCTCATCCCTCAAAACAACTTGGGGTTACCAGGCAATACCTTGGTTTGTCCCCCTCCTTCGATCCAAAATCTAGTTGATAATACTTCTGTCTTGACAGTGAATATGGCACAGCTATTTGGAATCCAGATCAAGTCTGAAAGATGTCAAAAGCACGCCACCTGCTTTATTTCATCTGTGACACTTCCCACAGCGCCAGCTAATGGCAGATACTCAAAGTTGCTAGTTTGTATCCATTCCAATAATTGTTTTAAACTTTTTTCAACACTTTTTGCAACACTCAGATTATAGGGCCGTTTCTTCAGTTCCATGAGCATTCAACAGTGGCATGACTACAAATCCATTCAACAAATCGTCTTTCCCAGTTGCCATCGAAGAATCGAATTCACTATTTATCCATGCTGTCATCAATGCGACAGTTCTGACAATCTCTAATATCTTACTCAAAGTCCTAACAAGAGTTAGTCCAGTTTTGTTTCTTTTTATTGATACGTTCTTCCCAGCAGTTGTCTCAAACGTCCACAGTTCCTTTTCTTTTCTAAAGTGAATAGCTTTCTTCAGCTGCCATGGCAGTTTTCATCTGACCGAATGACATCGCCAGTGAGGCATGAATTTTTTCCCCTGTTACCTGCCACATTACAACTGCATTACTGTTGTGACCTTTTTAATATTATTTTGATGATGTTCACCCCCCTCCCCATGTGTATCTCCCATTTAGGGTTCATGGATAAAAAAAATGATGACAAATCTAGATGAACAGCACATCTAGTACAATGATATTCATAGGTTCGCAGAACCAATCTAGATGATAGGCACACCAACAAAGTTTTATATGATACTAAAACATAGCTAAATGCTACACAAGAGGCTTTAAAGGAGCATGCACTGTGTCACCCAATGTAAGACTCCTGATTAAAATGGCAGAAATGCATGAACTAGCCCAGTGTAGAAGAACTGGGCACCAAGAGTAATACGCCAAGCTGTGACTTACGAAATAGGTTCACAGCTGTCCACATGCAAGGCGCTTGATGTCAGCTGGGGGCTTTCCTTGCGACGACCCTGAAAAAAACGAAAAACAGACAGGAGAAAAATTATCCACAGCTTCGAACAAGATGATGAGTTTGACGAGTTGGTAGGTATGCACAGCAGAAAAGAGCAGTGTCCACTCTTTTTCATGCCGCATCATGAAATTAGTCTTGCATTACTCAAGTAGCATAATCTCAAACACGAACTTGAAACTCGTGTTCTACTGCTAGTAGTAGTTTGGACCAGCACGATTTGCTGCTGCATCCAGACAGTCAAGCTTTGACTGTGGCCTCGTAAGCGAGCACTATTTATTCCCTGTAGGCCGATCACTCATGCACTACTGTGTGGCTTCTGTATTCAGAAAACTTCTGCACGCACCTGCACGTAATGCATTGCATGGATGTTGGTACTTTGATGGTGTCTGGTATGTTGCGACACCATGAACGCAAGCACATGCAGGTCTCGCCCACCCCAGCCCTTTTACCTAGTGCATGGCTTAGCCATACCGTTCGCTACATCTTACAGATGGCTAACCAGGCCGAAACTCCTAGAGAACATTGACCTCCACATATATACATTGTCCCTTTCCCTTTCCTCCACACTTCTCTTCATTTTTCCCCACGCCACACAAGAGTTCAATTGCCAGAAGCTTTGTTATACCCGTGTCACATGGGCATTTTCAAAGGCTATCGAGCCAACAGCCTTTGAGATTTTCAACTGCTATCGAATTCGAAGGAGTTCTGCCATTGCTACACAGCAAACTAGATCGCCGTCAAGAGTTTCTATCATCTTATCACAAGGTGTTGTGGCATCACCGTCGCCACTAATAATGTTGCAGGCATGCTAGCAATGGCTAGCAATTAGCTTACAAGTTTAACCTGAAAAGGTTAAAAACAAAATGTTTATTTGTTACAGTAATATTAAAGGTGCACTGAAGAGGAATCTGAACACGTCTTTTTGCTGCGGGAACTCGATCTACACGTTCCTAGCATTCTTAGAAACTGCGACTTATTGCCCTGTGTGGCCGATTTCCCTAATTAAATCGAATTAACGTCCGGCTCCCGCCTTTTTTTTTTTTTAATTCTCCCTCGTACGGTGGGCGGAGTCGACCAACGCGTGGAGTGCCTTTCAGCCAGTCCCGTGGCGGCTTTGCTTTCGCTTCATTTTGTTTTTTAGGTTTCCGTGAATAAATAGTTTCATTTGCAGATAATATAACCGCAAATTAAGCCCGCAGAAATAAAAATACGCGTGGACTATTTGCTTCTACGGACTACTACGTATTACTCCGCCGATGGCAGAGCGGCAAGCCGCCACGGGACTGGGTGAAAGGCACTCCCCGCGTTGGTCGACTCCGCCCACCGTACGAGGGAGAATTAAAAAAAAAAAGGCGGGAGCCAGACGTTAATTCAATTTAATTAGGGAAATCAGCCACACAGGGCAATAAATCGAAGTTTCTAAGAATGCTCGGAACGTGTAGATTGAGTTCCCGCGGCAAAAAGACGAGTTCAGATTCCTCTTCAGTGCACCTTTAATGACTCATGAAAAGAACTTCATTGTCTTGAACATGTTGCAGTAGCATTTATGCACTTCTGAAGAAGCTGGTGGTGGTTGTTTTTGCATCGCTGGCAACAATCGTATTGCACTTGCTGCGATGCTTTGTAGCCTGGCCTGTCTTTTTATTCTGCAAACGTTGTATATTTTAAAGTGCCATGTTTTTCAGAGACAATACTGCAATGATTTTATTACCCAGTGTGTTGCTGCACGTGCTCCACGTCTGAGTGCTTGCAGCCCCCACTGCATAAGGCCCTTGAGACCTCAGTAGAGTTCCGCAGTGCTCCGTTGACCCGACAGACTATTGCATCAATGGTGATCAGAGCCGCTAGTGTGGCAGCGCTCGATTGTATTTTTGAGTGGACAGACTATCAATTCGAGGGCCTTCGAAATGACTGCGTGACAGGGATGTTAGACCGCTTTGATGTGGGTAAAAAATTTCCCCTTTTGTTAGCACTAAATATGCACACACAATCTGCAACTTTATGTCGCCTTACTGGCAATTTTCATGAACTATAGGCAATGTTGCAGTCGAGGAAAGACGGCAACTGCAAAGAGGACTCCACCTGTGATCAGCCTGAGTGCATTAACAAGTTTCCTTGATTGCACAACTGAATCATGTTTTTTCATTGAAGGTGAGTGCCTAGTTTTAGCTGAACACTTTGTATAATCAGTGTAATATACAGAACCGATGACAAAAAGGAGATCGTCAACCTGTGTCTGCAAACATCCGCCGTGCAGGCAGAACCGCACATGATTGTTTCCCTCTCCAGGATGTTTTTAGTGATGTTACATTGTTCCAAACCGGCGGGAAAGGCAGAAAAATGCAAGCACATCTTGTGTTTACCGTTGTGCTGTTAAGGTAAGCAGGGCTTTGTGATATCACTGCATAACGCTGAAAGCTAAAATGGCTCGCGACAGCTTCGCTTTCTACCATCGTGTGCTTGGATTTCAATTCAGGAAGCTGAACCCCAGGAGCATTTATGTACAACGCTCACTTCAGTCAAGCAAGCAATGCCCTTGTATGTACATTTGTGAGGAGATTTGTTTAGAATGCTGGAGCAATGTGCTGCAGACAAAATCACAGCACACAAGTGCTATGTTAAGGGCAATGTGATCGTTCCTTGGTTCTATTTCTGAGCAGCTCAGCTCCAGCATGAACACTGGACGTGAAACGCAGTACCTGCTGTAAAATTTTGCTGCGTTTGCTGTGCAGAGGACCACTCAAGCGCTCAAATACAAGCCTGTTCACATTTGTACATCACTCAGAAGAGCAAGGATTTTGGACTAGTTGGTATTGCATTTAAAAGTAAGAAGCAGCGCGAAGCAACACGGACACACGAAGACACAGCGCTCGTGTGTGTGTCGTGTCTTCGTGTGTCCATGTTGCTTCGCGCTGCTTCTTCCTTTTAAACACATATGTGCATTGCGGCATGAACTCGATACCATTGAGTCAGGGTGCACTCTCAGAGGCACGACAGCACGGGTTGCTTTGCTTTGATATTTTATTTTGTAGACCGCGAAACATGTGTTAGAATGAACAGACACCAATACGAAAACAAAAAATGCAGAGCAGAAAAAATTAAATTCCAGTGCTCTAGTTGTAGCTTGGGTTATGACGAGGTACAACTCTGCGAGCATTACGGTTGCATCGCAGCTGCAATTGCAACGACCAGCTACGATTATGACTTGAGTAGTTCAATTAAACCCAAAGAAAGCTATAATGGAAGTGAGTCCTTACCTCGAAGAAAGAAGTCATCTCCCTGAAAATGCCTCGAAAACACGACCATCAACACTATGGCCGGTTGCCAAACTGCACTTTTTGCACCCAAAGCTGCATTCTCTTCGGGCTCCTAGCTGTGTTAAATTAAGCAACAGAACTGTACCTCCCGGATTTTCCATCTCGATGTATAAAAAGGCACGCAGTAGTGCTGCTGAGCTTTCTTTTTGCCACGACATTCCAGAGATGACATACGAAAATGCTAGCTATGCAGCCCCACCACCACTTGGTAGAGTTCTCCAAAGACCGGATTGCAATGCAGCTGCAGCATGTGGTTTCTATGCCGTGAAAACCAACCAATATTTTCGCAGGAAAACTATGACAACAACGTCTGAATGCACCCACCGAGCACTCGCAAAGGGGCAAACTAATGCTTCTGAGACTAGTTCACGGCGCAGTCACAGCGTGGCGTTGATTTTGTGAAACATGCCTGTAGATACACACTCATAGGCCAGTAACTAACCACGCCAGTAAATGAATGAACAAACACATGACTCAGAATATGCGCATGCAGTGACACTGAGGCTGAACCCACCTGCTGTGGGCTGTAGCTGGCTGGACTCCTCTGGGACCGGACGTCACCCACAATGGGACCACTGGCAGGGGTAGCGTGCAAGGGAGCAGGCCATGTCAGCTTTTTCTTGCAGCCATGTGTCATCACAAACATTTATGAAGCTAACACGGAAAAAAAATTTTTGCTTACACCCATCGCAGCATGAAGCTATTTATTCACAATGCGAAGTTTCTAGGTGAAATTTTAAGCGCTTCACTTTTATTTTAACTTTGATAAGTGAGCAAACACTTGTTCATTTTCTCTTTCTCCAGTGACATTTTCACCACCACGACCATCACTATCCTTACTATTTCTGTACTTTGTGCACCGCTATATCAGACGCTAAATCTTCATGCTAAAGCACTGCATACCAAAAAGCCAAGGAATAAAGGTCTGCAACATTAGTTACACAAACTGTACCTGCAGCTAGAACTTGTGAAGTTAACGCTTCCCTAACCACACCCATAGAATGTCGACTACCTATGATCGAAAAATTTCAGCGGGCCATTTGAAAGCTGCCACAGAGTTTGTGAGAGACATTGCACCACCTGATGGGTATATCTTGAAAACTGAAACTTTGGTTTGTGTGTAGCAATTACTGTAAGGTAAATTTTATCCTCTTTACACAAATGTAATGCGAGTGTTCTTCCTCAGATTATCTGTTTCAGAACCCACCTCCCATTACATTAGAAACCAAGGTACGAATGTAACGAGATTTCTTTTTTCTGCTGCTCTTCAATATACCTACAGCAACCTTCACAACCAGACTCGCAAGCTGCTAGGAGAAGCCACCTTATTGATAACTCTGGGGCCGCACGGCACGAGCCCTTAAGAAAAGGGAAATAAGAGAAGGGTGAAGGATGCACGACTGGGCAGCACGACACATGAAGCGATAGTGGCATGACATTGATGGCAGCCGCTGCAGCATGGCAGGCAGTATACTTTAATGCGTCAGAGGCTTTGGTGCAGTCGATGGTGTTGCGCACATTACTGAAGCGTTGCCTGGCAAATATTAATGCGTCAGCAATAGAAGCCCGATCGTGAAGAAAAGCCAGTGTCTGTCGTATGTGTGTGTAGATGGGTGTGTGGTGTTCTGACCCTGTTTAAGTAAATAAATGAAAGCCTCCCATACTTATAGCTGTGAGCAGGATTCGAACCCCCACCGGTGTGAACAGATCAGCTTCGCTGGCCTTTCATCACACGCACTGAACTGCCAGGCTCTCGCGCTGTGCTCACATCACAAGGACTAGTTTGTGAAGCTGCACACAGAGGGTGCCACAAATCCATGACACATGCGCTAGTTTACGTCTGGAAGGAGTCCGGAGAGGTTTCCAAGCAGTTGCACTAATGGTCTGCCTTATGTGGTGTGGCAGTTTAAAGGGAAACTGCCTAGGTTTTAGAAATCAACGAGCTTAAGAGGGTCGAATGTGTGAAACCTGCAGGTAAAGCATGCGAAGTCTTTTTGGGCTAGCACTTGAAACAGTGAAGTGATCGCCGATTAAAATCCGGACGCCCTTCAAGCTTCTCCGCAGCGCACAACGCCAAGTGGGGGGCGCATGATGACGTCATCGAAGGTATCGGTACATTTCCAATCCACAAACGCCTGCTTTGAAGGAAAAAAACTAACACCACCGAAGGCGAACCCTGCCAAGAGTTGTTTGGCAGTGTCTAACGAGTCAGGACAGGGTGTGGCTGACGACAGCGGTAATTTGAAATCATACCTTCCGTGACGTCATGCTGAGTTTCCCTGCACTCCTCCGGTGCATTGAGGAAAAGCGCAAAATTAAATAGTCGATTACGTCACTATTTTAAATGTTAGTGCGAAAACACTTTGCGTGCTTTACCTCCAACCTATATAGATTCGAATCCTTGAATATCGCGAAATTCTCAAAAAAGTGCTGCAGTTGCCCTTTAACTGCTTTTGTTGGATAACAGCAAGCAGTCTAATCACAAAGCCAGACCAATATACCATATAATCTAATGTGAGGGCCGCACCCATGTATGGTCTGCACCCCGTTTTGGACTAGATAATTTATTTAAAAAAAATGTGGTTATGCGTCTTCAAAATTCACACCCGAATAAAAAGAAAGTGTGGCCCTTACACAAGATTATACGGTACCTTAGTTCTGAGAGTGACAATTAGTCTAAGTGTCGACAGCACATTTTATGTACACTTTAACTTGAGGTCATCATCATCATCATCAGCCTGACTACACCCACTGCAGAGCAAAGGCCTCTCCCATGCCTCTCCAATTAACCCTGCCCTTTGCCAGTTGCTGCCACTGTATCCCTGCAAATTCTCAATCTCATCCGCCCACCCAACTTTCTACTGCCCCCTGCTACACTTGCCTTCTCTTGGAATCCACTCTGTTACACTAGCATGCCGAGCTAGATTTTTCCAAACATAAGGCTAACTCCGAGCTTTGTACAGGGAGGTAACTCTTCTACACATGTCTACGCACAGATAAAAAAAAGGAAAGTAGAGCAATTCATGAAATAGCTGTCCGAGACAAAAACGGACCAAGACACAGGTAGGTGCTACTCACTACACAGGGCTAGCAGGTGGCTTGGGCGACACGGTTGTAGACACTGCAAAAGAAAACACACACATGCTGCAAAACATGAAAGAATTTCATTTGCCAAAAGATACACTGGCTACAAAAGTACATTTCGTGAGGCTTCGTTCAAAAAAAAAAGAAGAAGAAGAGAAACCAAGGGTGGGCTATTCAAGCAGGAGGAGGCACACAGTGCTGAATTAAGTACCCCAACACTACAGTAGCCTCATGATAACTCAAACTCGGATAATTTGTACTTTCGGTTAACTGAAACAAATATCAAAATTTTCGTTGCCCGAGTGTATTTCCAATGAGTTTTAAAGCCACTTAATACGTACCACAGTTTCTCTTAAATGCTCAATTCAAACTTTTTGTCTTAGTCCAATACTCCAAGCACGCAAAAGAGCGGTGGCTGAGGTTGGATACATCAGGTTTGTGGTGGTGCGTAAGGGGAAAATTTGGCCCGTCCAAAGACGAAAGTGGTCTGGATGGGGGGCCGTGCTGAGACCCATTCAACACCTTCAAGCTATTGGAGGCACCCTGTCACCCCGCACCGAATGTGCGTACCTCTCACTTCCGTCCTCGTGGTTCTTCCTGTGCGCCAAAAATGTGTGCTTATCATGAGTTACTAATTGTTTCTGTGGTGAAGCCATCCTTACATGGGCGCTACCACTTGTTGTTAGTCCCACCGCGGTGGCTCAGTGGTTACAGCGCTCGGCTGCTGGCCCGCAAGACGCAGGTTCGGTCCCGGCCGCGGCGGCCGAATTTCGATGGAGGTGAAATTCTAGAGGCCCGTGTGCTGTGCGATGTCAGCGCACATCAAAGAACCCCCGGTGGTCGAAATTTCCGGAGCCCTTCACTACGGCGTCCCTCACAGCCTGGGTCGCTTTGGGACGTTAAATCCCCATAAACCTAAACCTAAACTTGTTAGAAGGCCCCATCTTGACAGCGTCACACCTGTGCAGGAGGCCATGGAAGGCCCTGTTATTTTGGAGTAGTTCTGCTTTGACATTGCTGCATTAGTCGGTGCATGCACTGATATGCGCATAGGGAAGGATGAAGACGAAGCTCGTGAGTTTTTGGAGAAGACGACGGTCGAGCAGTGTCGGCTGGTGCCTGCAGAAAACGCCCGTTGTTTGAAAGCCCTGTCTTCCGCGTCCGCTCTCTGCAATCCCAAGCGGAACTACCCCGTAACAATATTCCTGACAGTTGACATGCAATACAGCACGACGGAATTGAAAAAAATTATCACTGCCATGTAGTTTTCACTCAAAAGCATCGAACCACTGCTTAATTTTTTTACCAATTAAATTTGCTCCAGAGCAAAACTTTTCCTTTTTTTTTGTAGTTGTTCGAAAATTCAACCTTCGGATAATTTGAATGTTATTTTAGACTCGCTTGAGGTCCCAAATGTTGTGGTTTTACAGTACTGGAAAACTAGTGCATTATAAACCAGTGTACTATTGAAATTTTTTCAACCACACAACCAGTTGGAGACTTCTGGTTGACTAAACATATCAGTGCCTTCCGCCCATATTTTATGTTGTGCTTATTTGCAGCAACACTTGCACCGTCAAAACGTCCCAGAATGCTTTTTGTATGCACAGATTTACCCATAAAAGCAAACCACATTTATTCTTGGATCATGTTAAAGTGCACCTCTGGTAACTCAAACAAAAATCTCTGGTCCCCTGATTTTTTGCATTAATGAGAGTCTACAGTACTACAGTTACGAAATTCCACCATGGATTAGTAACTGTAGTTAATAGCGGTAATGCATCTTGTACCACTTCACACACTGGAATGCAGTGACAAATGATACAAACATCCTGCTGTGACCCCCTTCCCATGCACTGCCCTCTCCAATGAAATGCAAGTTGCCAGTCTCTCCACATGGGACAAGCATTCCTGTCAGGTTGCCGAGCTTCATCATAACAGGCAGGTGCTGGCATAGTCCCCTGCCTTTAACCATTCTCAGCCCTCGTGCTTACTGGGTGGTGGTGTCCGAAGGCCTACTGCCCCAGCTGCAGGGCATTGAGCCCTGTGCAAACATGTCAACTGTGTGCTGATGACAGATGCTGCTCAGACTCCGCATAGTGTGCAAAACTGAGCCGTAAGGGGGAGCCGTGCACACACCTGCTGCGAAGCAGAGCACCCAAGAATGAAAGATTTCACATGTTTTCCACTGCTATTCTGCCGCTTTGCCTCATGAGGTAACTAAGTCCAATGCGAACAGGGCAACTATTGATCTTGTACACTCGGTCAGAACAACAGACCACATTCAAGGCTCCTAGTTTCCCACAATTCCGCAAAAAAATTGCGGATTTAAGTTTCTTTTTTTGCCGAATGGTGTGTTAGCAGCCACGCTCTCTTTTTTGATGCTATTGCTGTTACTGACATCACCAGGAATGACAGTGTGAAGAAAAATTGACTATTTTGCCTTATCTGCGTGAATATAATGCAAGGAGGGAGCCTTAGAACTAAAGAGAAGTTAAAAAAAATATTAATAATGCAATCTTGAACTCTTCAAACCAAACATAGCTGATGGCCCTCAAAGTAAACCCAGATGGCACATTAAAATACAGAAGGAATGAATACGCTAACATTATTTTTGAGGCAACGCTCCATATGTGGGCGCCACAACTGAGCGAAGCCGATACCTTTAATGCACGCAGCCTCCCACGCAGCAGCAGGGTTTTGAGCTGCCTGCTCTGGCGCCTGTTTGCCTTTCTTTGCTTTTCATACTGCATTCAACTTTTTCAGTGCCTTCTCTTTCTCAGCGACCTGCACTGCCTTCTTTCTATATCCATCCATAGCCACCTTCTCCTTAGTGCTTGCACAGTGCACGATTTGTCCCAAGGTCATTAAAAAGCTGGCTTCTCCTACCAGCTTTCCAGGGGTGGTGAAGGTCACTTGGGTAGCTACCTTGAAAAGCTTGAAAAAAAAAAAAATCGCACTACATTCACACCTTAATTCTGAATATAATGCGGGGTGCATTTTGAAGCATTACTTGATGTCTCCTGTGGAATTAAAAAATTTCCGCCACAGAAAGTTAGGGGCCCCTTAACAATACTGATGTTGATGATTGACTTTCACCCACACACATAGCTGTTGCTGTAATCGCTTGCAACTTGCTTGTATTATCTGCAAAACGTCTTCAAATGAAATAAATTTATCTTTTTAATAAGTTAATGAAAGTGCATAAAAAGTTTCTAAACATCAGAGTTGGAAGATTGCCAACAAGACAAATGAAAACAAGAACAATGAAAATTTGCAATACCGACAGAGCTATGCTAGGCTAATAACCACGGAGACCTCTCCTGTATTCAATAAAGTCTCCCTCTCTCTCTCTCTCTCTCTCTCAGCAAAGTGCAGTAATGACCAATGCTAATGACCACTGGTTTCAGAAATCCATGTTGCCATAAAGTCTTTATCAGGTGTTATTGCGTCCTTTGCAAGCCTAATCCTAGCAGGTGGCGATAGCATGCAACAGCTTCACTAGCTTTTTCTTGTTTTTAATCACTTCTGGCTTTACTGAGCCATACGGTATGTAACAAATCAGCAAAATAGTTCGCTTAGGGCACATAGAGGGCTCCCCAATAAGAAAGAAAAGTACAAAATAGAATGCGTTCTTTGCCTATGTCACTATACTCTTTTAGGTCTTGCTGTAATCCACAAGCCAGCACATAAATGTAGCAAATCCTAAATGCAATTTGAAGCTTTTACCTATTTTCCAACATCCCTACTCTTTCATTTTGCTTAAATGAATTTTCACTCTCCAAAAGCGGTCAAGTTATTAAGACAAAGTGAAAATTCAACAAGATTATAAGCTATCCTCAACAGCAGCAGCCAAAATGAAACCTGAAAATTGCCCTGAGTTGCTTTTTTTAGATGTGGAGATTGACATCCCTTTACTCAGATGGCCAGACTCCCAGAAGATTCTATTGGCTGGATAAAGGAAACGATGTTTAGTTTAGTTTATTAGGGTTCTATGTACCAAAGCGACTCGGGCTATGAGGGACGCCGTAGTGAAGGGCTCCGGAAATTTCGACCACCTGGGGTTCTTTAACGTGCACTGATATCGCACAACACACAGGCCTCTAGAATTTCGCCTCCAAGGAAAGGATGGTAACACAGGCAATAAACAGGTGATGGAGAATGAACTTACCAATTTCTTGCGGCTCAGATATGACCTCGAGGTAGGCAGCAGGGCAGATACCACGCTTGGTGCCAATGCGGCCTTCATACCAGTTGGCGTCCACTCGTCGTACGAGCACCACTGTTTCGCCCTGAGCAAACGAGACACCACATTATTGCGGACATCAAAGGCACAGGTGGCCAGATCCTCACTCCTGTGAGTACGCGCCGTCACACAATCTCTGCTGCGACATGCATTTCAAATACAAATGGCAATCCCTTTCTTAATTCACAGGGCCACACTATCAGGGCCACAGAGGAGCATGAATGCCACACGAGAGAATCTTGTCGCAGGAGGACAGAGCTTACTCCCATATTCACAAAAACCACAAATCACATAACCACAAGCATACACTGAGAAGCAGCAGCTGGAAACAAAAAACACTGTGTAAAGTGGCCATCAAAGTTCTCTTCACTGTGGTGTTTTTCCGTTTTCCAGCTCTCACAGTGCTTTAAACTATACCACATTGTTACAGATTGGGTATTTCACCTAAATGCCAACTACAACTAAAACAAGCTTCTAAGTAGACTTGTGAGCAAAAATCTACAGTCTACGTGTCAAAAAAAGAAAACGCCAAGCTTCTCCACAGCCATGGCAGGCAGGCTGAAACTGACAAGTGCATTTGTCCAGCCATTTGCACTATTGCAGGTTGCATGCCAGGGCAATATAGAAGCTTGACATTTTGTTGAACTCACATCCCAGAGTCTTTTGCACATGAGCGTACATACCAGCAGACAAAAGACATGCCATTTCTTGGCATGTTACGTTTACACAAAGAAATAGCCTTCTGGGGTACTACCTACAGGGTGTTGTTGCGGGCTAGCTGGTTGAACATTGTTAAGAGGGAACAGCGCAAACACAGGACAAAGAGAGGAACGTACAACAAAGGCGCTGACTTACAATTGAAGCTTATTCGAAAGGTGCACACAGAATAAACAGTGTTGAGGCAAGCTGTCAGCTGAGTCAACATCACAGGCGGTGTAAAGAGCCCCAATAAAAACAATACATTCTTAAAAGCTGTAAAAGATTTGAACAAAGAAAAACGCCTATGGGGAGAGTGACATAAGAAAATGAAAACAACAAGATACATGAGAAGGATGGATAAAGGTGAAGGATACAGGTGAAGATACAGGTGAAGGATGTAAAAGGGTTAAAAAGTTAAAAGTGTTCTACGAGAGATAGGATCACTTTTTCAGATAGGCAGTCTCTTAGTAGTTAGATGGACGTACTGCTGACACATGTGTCACCATGGTCTTGAATTAGGTAAGCTTCGTGTATCTCATGTGTGCGCTTCCCGTGATATCTTTTCAACATCTTTGTCTTGTCGAGAGCTGGCACGCAACAGAATTTCTTACAGTGAATGGCCTGGTTGCTGCCTATGCCAGTCTGGAGTGAATTCGAGTGCTCCATCAGCCCAGCCCACACAGGGCTTTAGATATGGTGTCTTCAAAACCATGGTGACACGTGTGTCAGCAGTCCGTCCATCAACCTGTTATCAAAAGTCTGCCTATCTGAAAAAGTGATCTCTCTACTTTTTAACTTTTTAATCTTCTTACATAAAGTGCTTGTTCCTTGTTAAAATCTTTTACAGCTTTTAAGAATTTATCACTTTTATCCGTACCTTTACACCCCTCCTGACGTTGACTCAGCTGACAGCTTGCCTAGAGACTGTGTGTGCACCTTTTGAACAAATTTTAGCTGTAAGTCAGTGCCTTTGTTGCACGTTTCTCTCTTTGTCCTGTGGAGTGAGATTGGATTCAGAACTGTCATATCGCACAGGCTCAAATTCAAAGTAACTTCTAAAGAAAAAAAAGACATTTGATAACATCATTTGTTCACTGCCACTTGGCATTCACAATCAAACGAATGCGGGGAACTGCCTTCAGATTAATTTCAGCAACAACTACGTTGTCATGAAAGCAGAGCTTTTGAAGCACAGAGATGTAAAATTAGGTTGAAAGCAAGAATGCAAACATCAAAATCAATGCACACTGTTTTTTTCATCATAAAAATAAATATCACGTAACTTTACTGTACAATGATTAATATTTATTTACAAATATTATTAACCCTTTCAATGTATAGCGACGACCATCACTGCTCCAATCCGAAGAAGATGATGCCACACAGCTATTTATTGCGCCATATGGCACCCGGACCATGTGGACAAAAAAAAAATATACAATTCAGCTTCTTAGGCTGGCAGAACTCATTAATGTGCCTCCACAGCTGTTCCCCTTCTAGCCTTTCGGCAGTAGAAAGAAGCAGAGTTGCTTTCTCTTCGAACCTTACTAGCTGGAATCAATAATTTCCCCAGCCCTGGAGTTCATTTCAGTGTCTTCTGCATCAAACAATTCAAAACCACAACTAGACAATAAGCTCTGCTACCCATTGCTTTTCAACAAAGATACATTACAAGACTTGTAACAGCAACAGCCCAATGACACAGCCTTAGATCACGGAGGTCTGCATTTAACTCTTTCATTACCATGCTACTAAACATCGATCACCGGTGACTGACGGATTCGGGGCACGATTTCAATGCTACCAGGGCCGCCAAGGATTTGTTGCGCTACCTAGTTTGGGATTTCAAAACTCTACTTTTTTTTCTAGCAAGTTTGTATTTTTCTCGCAAGGCGGCAATTTTCGAAATGCCTCTGAAGTTGAGTTTCCGGCGTAGTGACGGCATCAGCCACAGAGACGACGTGCGATTCTGCTGCTTCTGCAGCAGATTTTTTTGGTGCTTCAAGCAGTAGTGACTCTGATGACAATACTGCATCATCAAAATTTGATTCTAACGAAGAAACTGTGCAACCTCAGCATGAAACATGGGCACCTGTCCACAGCCCGGAGGCTTCGTTTTCCGCTTCGTCTCTTTTTTTCACTCATGCAGCCGGTTTACACATCACACCAATGTCATGAATGATACGTCTGCTTTCTGCAGTGTTTCAGCATCATATGAGAAAGATTTACTTCCATCTGCCCAAAAAGGAATCGACTTCGGGCCTACTAGAAATCAGGACACAGACCTCAGATTGATGCCTCGTAATAGCCCAAAGTTGTTCGCCAAAGCTGTGGATGTCTTCCGACTGGCCCTAATTCATCCGAAATGTCTTCCGAAATAGCTTCTAGTATAATCAAAGCATTGTAAGCGTTTTCAAGCAATTTACAGTCAAACCTGGTTATAGTGTACACGAATATTACGAATTATTGGCTACATCAAACTGTTCCTAGATATTTTCAACAAACACATGCATTTCTTACTTTATAATATCGAATGCGGCTTACCACAAAACAGTCATACTGAACTGCCGAGCACCACACTGGGCCCACTCAGATGGCAGGCAGCAAACTTTGCCTCTCTACACAGGTGACTAGTGGTGGTGCGGCAAGCGTTAGTGCCAGGGTTTCAGCACCATAGAAGATATAGCAGCGAGAACAACTGGTAGCCAGGCAGCCAGCGCTCGTATGCACCTCTCGCACCTATCGATAGTGTACTGGAATCAGAGGTATGGTCGGTGGTTGTAGCTTTCTAGCAGCCATCCTCTGCTCATATCGACTGTCACGGAGCGGAGGTGGTGACGACGATGATTGCTTTATTCCTGGCGGTGATATTTTGCGCAACACTGCTGTAATGCAAGTAAGCCACCCTACCTGGCATTTGACCTGCCATCACCGCGTGCTGTAGTGCTTTGCAGAAAAGCCAACCTAGCCGACGTTTGTCGCTCGGTTTTTTGCAGCCTCTGCAATCGCCGCGAGAGGCTTCAAAACGGTGCTAAAGTTATGGAAAAGGTCTCTCCCAGTTGCTGTTCTTTTGATGGTTAAATTTTGCTCCTCCAGCGTGAGTTTCTGAGAAATTTTATAACAAATTTTGGCTATATCATGCCATTTACAGTTTACCAATTCACTATAACGAGGTTTCACTGTATTACTTTTTCATGAGTAAATCATCTCAAATGGTATGGAGGATATACTTTTTGTGTTTCTGCAATTTTTTTTTTTGCTTCTCTAAAAACATTTTTAGCACAAACTCATCACGTCGAAAAAGTACATTTAGCAAGCTTTATTTTGATACATTACATTTACTTTGAAAATAGTACATTTATCAAGCTATATTTTGATACATTACATTGTTCATTACATTACATTGCATTACATTACATCGCTCGTGAAAAATTCATATCACGGACACTTTGAAAACGGCCTTTTTTTAAGCAGTGTCAGAAGAAAATTTCCAGCTTGAACAATTCTTGAGTTATAAAATCAAATTTTTGGTGGCTAGCTTATAAACAAACTGGACAGATTTTGGATTTTCCAGAATGTTTTTAATACTTTTTTTCCAAGAGATATTGTCATGTCAATAATATATTTTTCTCAACTTTCAACTTTTTTTGTGTGTTTGTCGTTTTTTTTTGCAATACACACACCAAGTATTCGAGTTGAAATAAATGTCCTCAAAATCACATTCTATTGTCATCATTTTCATGCAAATTTTGCTTTGTTGCACCCTACATATTTTGCAGGAAAAAAAAATGATGTCTCAGAGACCGATCAAAAATAGCCATTTTTCCCGTGGTAACGAAAGGGTTAATGACCCTTGTCGAACTCCAAAGCTGCCATAAGCCAGGCAGCAGATGGCAGGTTGGGTGGGTGGTACGTACATACCCTGAACATGGACAGCTCAGCGGGTGTCTGGGCAGAGAAGTTGAACTTGGCCCGAGCCAAGCCCTCCAAGGCACGCCGTGGCTGCAGGTGTGCACTTTCAGCAGGGATCACCTGCACAACGACACCTCGAGCTCAGCTCTAACTCTTCCAGACCAAAGTTAATTTTTCCTAAATACAACCACGGAGGAGCAAGAAAAGAAAGTACCGTATGCACTTGCATAATTTGCACCCCCTGCGAAATTTGCGCACCCCTAAGCTATTAACCGGGTTCACCAAAAAAAAAACAACTTTCACTCGCACGTTTTACGCACAATGCTGCACCAGATCACCAGCATGCACGTGGGTGTGCGCAAGGCAAGCTTGAGAACATCGGTGCGGTTGCGTCACCGTGTGCAGCTGCAAAAGGTGTGAGTGGCGAGAGGAGGAGCAGCGCACCGTTTCCCCGGCTCGCTCACGCTGACAATTGCTTTTCCAGCCGAACAGCTGCACGAGCAAACTTCCGGTAAGCTCCGGCGAGCACTAGAATCAAACTATCAAAGCGTTTGCTGTTCGGTTTGCTGCTAGCCGGCCGGGCCACATGCGAGGGCACCGTTTTAACGCCTGTTATCTCAATTTGTCTCATACTGCTGGTTTTGCGATTGTACCGTTGTGCATTTACTGCATTGAGCTGTGCACGTGCTGTTATGCCATCCCACAGGGAACTACGTAATGTAGGGCGGGGCAGGAAGGAATATGCACCTTATATTTGGAGCCAACTTTTTTTCTTTTTTGGCCAGTGAGGGGTGCGGCAATATAGTGCAAAATATTGCGCATGTAGTGTGCCAACTGTGACGGGTTCCGCTACCGCCATGCGCCAACAACTGCGCTGCGCCTGCCGACGACGAAGTTGCCCCGCTCTCTTGGTGCTGGCTACGCCCGTCTACACTGCCAGATCCTGTACGGGCGTAGCCAGCACCAAGAGAGCGGGGCAACTTCGTCGTCGTCCGGCGCAGCGTAGTTGTTGGCGCATGGCGGTAGCGGAACCCGTCGCAGTTGGCACACTAAAGTTACACTACACGCGTTATGACCTTTGTGAGTTTTTAGGATGTGTTTGCAAAACGTTTGTGTAATTTGCACGCAACTTTTTTGAAGCCTTAATTAAAAAAAAAGTGCGTGAATTACATGAGTAAATACAGTAGCTGAAATTCAAACAAAACATCTGAAGCGATAACAAAGACAACACTGATGACATAAAGCATGAATGTTCCCTGAAAAATAAAAGCAAATCAAAATAATGAAGGGTGTACAACATGTCTGTGGAACTGCTGTGGTGATATCACAGAGGAGCCCAAACTGAACAAGTCCTCATTGGCAGCTAAGTATGGCTGTGTGGTGGTACAGTACCGCAAGCTGGGGAAAAAGTCTTCCTTTGATTAACTATGCCTTATCTCAATACCAAGCACAACAACGCTTAGGCAGTTGTATGATATTGGCATACACAATGCATGAGAGATATGCCTTATTTCACTAGAAGCATCTTCTATCTGGCTACAAAAGCATTTTTTCATAATCTACTACCACAGAAAAGACAAACACGCAACTGTAAATGAAGGCATGGTGACAAAACTATTCACAGAAGCACCCTTCTTTGGCAGCTAAAGCTATTCCACATAGCATCACAGAAGTGCCCTTGCTCAGGAGGTTGCTCTATCGCATTTAAATGATGATCATGGTGCCTCATAAGAAAACAGTGCACAGGGCCTTTGACACGTTGAAGCACCAGCAAAGCAAAATCCACCACTTGACAAAAAGTGCAGCATTACTCGCAAGTAGCGTTGTGTAGTGTTGGGTTTTACGGCACATAAGCAGCTTCAGGTATATTTCAACTATTCATCGACAATTAATACCAGCACAGGGCACAGCAGTGACCAAACAGTTAAGCACACTGTTTGCCACACTCAAGCGCCATCTGGTCGGATGCGCATTCTGCAGGATCACCCTGGGCACTGCTAACATGCACTTCTGCTCACCTCCACGTAACTGACAGGGAAGATGCCAACCAGGCCATGGTGCTCCCCCTCGTACCAGTTGGAGTCAATCTTGCGCCGAATGTACACAAGGTCACCCTTGCGCAGGTTGATCTCCCTGCCAATGCAAAAACAAAGGGTGAGGAGCAAACGCCACCGTGAACAGTGCTCACATTACTGAAGCAGGAACAATATCCCAGCATGCTCATTCCACTTGAGTACCAGGCAATAAAGTCTGGCAAAGCACACCGTGAAGCTAGATGTGCAAGGCATGGAGTAGTGCCTGCATTAAGCCCACCAGGTTGACAATGTTAAATCTTAATCCCACTGCAGCAAACTTTGAGCAGTATTCTGAGGTGGAATATTTGCTGCAGCGGAAATTTCCCTGAAAAGAAAGAACGAGCCTGCAGTTTTAAAACTCAGTAAATGTCACAGTCTGGCTCATTTTTGAAGATAAAATCATGCGCAATGCTAATACCTTCTGGTGTGTAGTGCCCACATGTGCCTACCTCGATCAATTTGCCGGCACTACACTGTGCCTTTACCTCAAAATCCTTGCCATACAAAACTGAACAGCTCAGGTCAATCGTAACTGGGTACACCTGCACCAAGTGCTAAGGGAGCCAATTAATTCAGTAGAAGACAGGGAGTCAGAATATTAAGAGGGTTCCCTTATCACACTACTTCATATCGCAATATCCCAGGCCAGAGAAGGACTTGTGCTAAAGGAAGATGTGACGGTGTAAAATTTTGAGACTTTTAAACATATCACGAGAATGCCACCAGATAACCTAACTTTCCTCTTCGCACATTTGCACCCCATCATAAAATTAAGAGTCGCTGCACTTATCATTGCTCCCCTCAGAAAATATGAGGCAAGTGCAATAAACTGTGTCTCCTCAGCTATGGCTCATTTCAAATATCAATAAAAGACAACAAAAGAAAACAGGGACTTACTTAGGTGACTGGGCAAAGAAGTTGTAGAGCACCTTGGCAAGGGTTTTCGGTTCGGATGGTCGATAAGTTCGACTTACAGTCGGCTCGAAAGAGTTCTCATACCGATCGAGTGGGATGGGGGACTTCTGTGATGGCCTGTAATAGGGAGAGAGTCAGAGCTAAAACACCCGCTGCTACGTCTTGTCACAAACCAACACAATGGTAGAATTGCAAACGCAAGTTTCACAGCTTGCTGCTGCTTCCTAATGAAATTGCTGCCAATACACATTTCCTGAAATGATGCTAATCAATTAGTAATTCATCAAGATTTAATTGCGGGAGGCCTTCTCCACAGCCAGCATGATCTGTCAATATCGAAGTTCAACCCCTTAACAGACGTTTTTTTTTTTTTTTTCAAAAATGCTACCAAAATGAATGTATAGTGCACGTGCTTCCATCTGTTGGCAAACCAAAACAACGCTTTCGACAAGCCCTACTTGCCTCAAACCGGACTGAGAGTGCCAGAAAGCACACGACAAGCTGGACTAGTCAGGAGCCGGAAACGACAGTCAGCTTATGACAAGCCTGGCTTGTCCCAATCCGCTAAGCATTCAGGACCTCTAACATGCATTCGAAAGCCTCCTGAGGTACAGGTGAGCAGGCAGCCTGGGGCTTAAACAGTGTTATCAATGTGGAAGTATGCTTTGCTAGTTTTGCTGCTACTCTATTTGTACAAACATTCGCATTTATTGCCAGGTGCCTTGCTTTTGAAATATCAGACTATTCTACCTAATGCTTCTACAAAATTCTATCGTGCACCAACGACTTAGCACACTACCAGCTTATACTTTGCTTCCTCATGACGCAACTATACCAAAAAAGTATAAAGCCCTTTCTACAGATTTTAGTCGGTGCACATTTCTCATTCATTTGGTAAAAACTTTGAGAACAAAGTAATGAGATGATAAAAACTACAACTCTCAACACATACAGAAAATGTCCTTGAAACAGCAATTGCTTGAGCCACAGCTAAAGTTTGCATTAACTGCGGCTGAGCTATGTAGTTACACAAGTTCAGCTAAACAATGTACAGTGGGATTTTGTTAATTTGAATTTGCTTAACTGGCGCTTAGCGCCCATCAACGCCACTTGTATTTTGATGGGTTAAAATGTCCGTTAAATCAAATGCATAAATGAATGCAACAGTTGATTTAAACAGGCCATGCAGCTGACCTGCCCCGGCCAGTGAAGCATGACAGCTCGGCAGCAGGCCTCCAGCCCAGCTCCAAGCAGTCGTGTGCCACTAACCATGGCAACCAATCATGTTACTACCTTGAGCACATTGTTATCACTGTGCTGCACACGCTGCTTGCCACCACTGCCCATGGCCATCTGCTCTCAGTGTGTTCGTGCTGCCCAGCATGCATGGTGCATAATGCCATGTCACCGCCATGGCATTTCTCACTGTAATCCCTTTTCCTATGTGCCTGTCACAGGGAGGGGTCTGGCATGGGAGGGGGATGCATCGACTTATATTTGGAGTCAACTTTTTTTTCGCCATCGAGGGGCGCGAGGCGGGATTGAATTATACGCGGCAATATACTGCATACATTGCACATTATGACCTTTGTCGAGTTTCTTAGAGCGTGTTCGCAAAATCTCTGCGTAATTTGCGCGCCCCCTTTTTTGGAGCCTTAATTTTAAAAAAAAAGTGCACAAATTACGTGAGTAAATACGGCAGTATGTCACAGACTTCCAAGTGTTCAAATCACTTTGTTAAAGACTGGCACTGAGGCACCGATTATGTCAAGCTTGTGGTTGGGCACGAACTGCTCGTCCTTCCCCGACTCATCAGGTGCATTGAGATACTATACCTTACTATGCACAGCTCACTAGTACATCTTCCCCTAGGTGTCCCACCTGACTCCACTTCAATAACAACCAGAGATCAAAGCCACTGATTGGCGGAACAGGCAGAAAGCCAATGCTATCTACGGTGAACCTCCACACGTTCGGGAGGTGCCTGACTGAATGCAAGAGAAATGGCACAGCTAGACACGAGCCATCGGTCAGCGAGAGGTTCCTGTTGGCCACTACCTGCCTACCTGCCTACCTGCCTACCTGCCTACTTGCCTGCATTGCAATGGGAGTCCACCAGTTTTAGAGGTTTTGAATCACCTGTTTGCACGTTGACTGCCCCTTGCACCCAAGTGTCTGGTTTTGTGCAGACACAGGCATGGTTGAAGTTAGTACGTTGGTCTTAATCCTGAGTGAAAAGGTACAGCCACAGTGATAGCGTCATTGTGCAATATCGCTTATGCAAGTGACCCCCCGCCCCCTCTTCAACATACTCTAAGCTAAGAGCACAGTCGCGCACTATGAAGAACGCCACTCACAGCAGGTAGTCATTGTGGCGCCTCATCTCCAACTCTGCCGACTGGCGCTGCTGTTTCTTGTGAAATTCCTCCTCGTAAAATTTGCGCATCTGCAAAGTCCACAGGTTACAATGATGCACAATTTGTACTGCCACAAGGCTCTCCCACTCAGAATAGGGTACTCTCTAGGAGATGACAAAATTGGCAGCATAGCCTTATTTATGATTCATGGGCTCCTGTGGTGAGAAATTTTTGCTAATTAGCTATTGTAATGCCTTGAGAGGATCACAAACAAACTTGACAGCAAATAAATAAGTAACAAACAAGCAACATTCCGAGAGTACTGCACGTTTTTAGGCAAGAGAGCTTATTTCTTCAAAAGTATAAATAATTTACCTCATTTCTTCAAGAAGAACAAAATAAACTGCTGCATTCTTGCACTACAAAGCTAAAAACCAGTAAGTTTGCGTTATTACATTAATTTATTCACAGAAGACCACTGAATCAAACTTCTTAGAGGCTCAAAGAAGCTGTCAGTTCAGGTTGAAAAGGTGCATCATGCCTTATTACCCTTGGCACAGAAGTATTTCAAAACCTCAAAAAAGAAGATTCATGCCAATATGAACCAAGGGACATGGGCTTCAAGTTAACGAGGTCCTACTGTACTGACATCATTAAGCAAATCCAGTCTCTGCAAATGTTACTTTGTTCACATATAACTGAGTGCCACATTCTATAAAACATGCAATGCCATGTGCTTTGTGGAACCAAGCTCGAGCTACCATACTCAGAGGGGCCACTTGATAAAAGTCAGATGGCCACTGATGAAGTACGTGCAACACTCACAGCAGCCTCCTGCCTCCGACGAAGCTCTTCCTCATCAACATACTCCTTCTCCTCAGTGCGCACAGGTGTACGGTAGTGAATGTTTACCTGTGACTCCAGGTAGCGATGAAGCTGGGCTGCAAGCCATTGTAGAAGGCAGTGATGAGTAATATCAATGACAGGTGTTGGCACGCACGCACTCAAAGCCACTGCCTCATTACCTACTGACGAGAAATGAAGGTAAAATGAATTACAGGCTACAAAAGGTGGCCTTCAATACAAACATAGGTAGGTATCTCTTCAGGTAGGTATCTCTTCCTCACCCTTTTTCTCATTTTCATTCTGATCCTTTAGTGGCACTAACCTCCCAAAGGGCACTGAAACTCCTTTGGACGTCCTGCAGATGTCCCAAACGTCCACGGAGTGTCCAAGGGAGTTTAAATACTGACTGGGTTATCATTCACAGTATCAGAACGACAAAGTGTTGCTAATAGTCAATTTGATTCTTTACACAAAGCTTACAACTGCATTATCACAACAAAAGACGCATAGCACCAAATAAATGGACAAGCACTGTATGCACCACATCAGGCAGAACTCCTGTAGCTTCCAGCACACCTGCGGTGCTGAGAGCAAAGGGAAGGAAAGGCTCAGAGGTAAAGAGATAGTAGATTTCTTAAAATATGGTTCAGGACCTTTTTAATGCCAAGTTCTGTCCCACAGCAAACAATAAGAGGTTCCAAAACTAGAAATGCACAAACATGCACATGAGCAGTTTATCTCATGGCACTTAGACAAGCTTGTTTTGAAGTATGCACTAATTAGGAGACTGTCCTTCCTTTCGTGCACAACTGCTGTGGTCTGGGAAGTGTCTGGCCACACCAAATTGTTCACTGTGCACAAGTTCCCCATGTGCTTCAAGAGGCGTGCTCAGCAAGCACTTCACAAAGTACCGGCATTTTGTGTCGATGGGAATGGATGGTAATGCAAGTGGTCACAGTTCACACTAACAGAGAAATGGAGCTACCACAAGGCCCTATGGAAATATATTAAAAGAAGAGGCATCAGCAGCTCAAAGTATGCAAAGAACAAAGCCTAGCCAGAAATTTCTTCTTTTTTATACCACTAACCAATGTACAGTGCTAATGAAAATCTCTCTGCTAGTCTTTCAGCTGCATGAAAATATCAAGCGAATGCTTAACCCTTCGGGGTCCCTAGACAGGATACTTCCGACAACGCAACAACACCATTCTGGTGTGCTGTCGGCACCACCCGACAAACTTTTCCATGGTTGAATTGAGCATGTTTTCCTCACTATGCAGATGTGCTATTTCTTAAACCACATGCTGACCAAATATTGCTGAAAGACTAGGGCACATAAATAAACGCCAAACAAATGAACATTCCATAGTTGTCCTTTCACCGTTCTTGTTGTCTTTCAATGTGCCCAAAACTGGTGATATAGTCTCAGACTGGAATGGCCGCAAAATATGTACACGTTTGGACCGCAAAGGGTTAAAACATAAAACTCAAGACATGAGGGGTGAAACTGCTGTTATGAACCAAGACATCAGGTAAGGAACAGAGAAACTCAGCTTCACGACTGACAGCAACACATGCTTCCCATCGTGCCTCATCTGCACATGCAGACACCCTTTCAACAGCTGTCATATTGCTGATGCGAGTCTATACATAAAATGTGGTAAATTGCGAAATGCCACAGTTGTACCAATGACATATCAGCATACGTTTCCACTTCAATGCTGTTACACAAAAACAAGCCACGAACTGCCACCCAACGCTATGACAGCAGTGTAGACTATGAGATGCTATCCCTGCAGGAGACATGAATAATGATGCACAAGCAGGTAGGGTAACAAAATAGGCAAATTATTACATGGCACTCAAGTTTAGCTGCTTCTATACTGAAAGAATACCAAATGTACTATTGTCCACATATTTAGCTGCTAAAGTTTGTGCTCTGCGACAAACTACAGGCTACATGCGCGTACAGGCATAACCAGAATAATACAGAGCATGCTGCAACACACTACTTCCTCTCGGGCATTACCTAGGAAAAATGAGCAATTTTGCTACGTTATTTTGAGTGTCACTAATGCAGCTATGCATACATACAACAAGGCCCCTCCCTTCTTTACCCCCCCTTGCTCCTTAATTAACATGCGAAAAAAAATGGAAACACTGAAGTGTGCTCAGTATTGATTCTGGCCATGCCTGCATGTACATAGAGCTTGCTCCCCTCACTTATCAGGAAAAAGAGAAAGGCAAGCAATTCCTGCTTTCACTTGTTCAACTGTGCTATTACATGCCACATGTGCAATGAACTGGTTGCTGAACATTTCTAAAAGAAGCGAGTTGCAGTGACAGGTGGTCTTGATTATTAAACGTTGAATGTTCCTGGTATAAAACGCTACTCTCTCAGCAATTAAAAAACCCAAACCGCAAAGCGAGTGCCATATACAAATGAAAAGAGGCAATGCTTTCCTAACTGGTAAGCAGCTGCCACCCCATGCTACAAGACAGGTAACGGGGCTAGATTCTTCCTACCTTCGTATTCGTCGAGGTCGGAATTGTCCGCTGGAGGGTATGGTCCAATGACGGGCTCTGTTCACAACGACACACACACGCACACAGGGTCCAGCCATTCAGTGATGATCCCCGAGCACCCAACAAGGCAGTGTCTCCGAAAGACAACTGCCACAATGATGTTTCTACGACTGGGCCACCAAAACGGGGTCTGGGCCGACAGCACCCCTCTGGTAAATCAGGTCATCACCCATGCAGGCATGCAAGGAAAGGGAGGCTGCGTGCAAGTGCTGTGCTGGCCACCTGAAGAAGCACAACAGTGTCGCTTCTTGTAAAAGAGAGAAGACAACTGACTTTGCACTGATTCCATGCTATCACAATTTGTCATGCAGCATTTGCACTGGTTTTGTGTTGCTGCACTTTGCAGCACTAGTGGCACTGGCAGCCACACCAGACAGCTTGGCCCTTTAAGAGCTCTGATTACACAATGCCACGTGCTTGTGTTATCGGTGCCAAGAGGACACATGCCATAAAAGTAAGCAAGGCAGTGAAGGAGACAAATGACGCATGGCACACGATTGTCTCGGCTGCGCCTAAAGCAGCACTACACATACAAAGCTCTTAACACCAACCAAGGTGCCTTTAGCAAACCGACACAAGAATGGTTAATTTATGAGCGTGACAATAGTATCTTGCCTTAGTGTCATCGGCCTTGTTCCGTCACTGAATGGTTTTGCAAAGCCTATTCTATTTTCCTGCAATAACTGCTTACGGCTACATGTAAACTGATGCTTGAATGGCCCCTTGAAGCACCTGCATAACCTTGACATTTTTTTGAACAATCAATCCAAATGTGCTATGTGCTAGAACAAGAATCAAGGCACAAATGAATGCTGAACTAAAATTTCTGCCAAATTGGGTGCGGGTTATGAGCCGGCTCTGTGCCTACTTCTTTGCTTCGCGGACGTCTGTGGCACAATCCCCACTAAAAAAAATCCAGAATAAAAGAGCTGCACATCCGATCATCCCTTGGATGCTACCATGCTCCAATCCAAGCACAAGAGGTGAAGGTGCATAAATTTGTATTTCTTTGCGTACTGTACCACAACACGCTTGCAATGGCAAACTAAAGGGCGTGCCAGATAACACACAACCAGTTTTCCTTCAGGATTGAGCCAAAAACAGTACATGTCATAAATATTGTTTCCCTCAACTCTGCTTTTACATGGGGACCATCCTGTAAAGCTGTTAAATTTCTCAAGTCATGTCAGTGCTGCTTATAATATGAGCTTGGCCCCTAGTGCAAAATCAGATGCTTCTTCCAGTGAACAATGCCCATGCAAATGGTTCAGTCATGCCACGTAGGAGATGAAGGCCAAAATGCCACAATGCAGGAGACGTAAAAACAAAAAAGTGCACGGAACAGGCACTCCAAACCAGCCAACAGGCAAGAAGACAATGCACAAAATCAGGTGCACAGCCATGCGTGAGAGCAGCTGTGTGCTCCTAGCAATAGGCAACACCAGAGGAAGCACGAACAGGACTTTATGCTACAGAGAGTAGCTCTCAAATATAAAACATTAATTTTAAATACAGCTTCAGACAGAGCTGCCTCACATGAACAACTTGGCTACTTGGCAAGTACTCATTATAAATATTTTGAAAAAAGATTAAAGACAGAAGAGGACAATACGCAAGTGTTGTCTTCTGTCCCCTCTTGTCGCCTTGTCTCCTGCTATTTATAATGAAACATAGCCTACCCTCATGTAAAGCTCAAATACACTCGTAATGGACATGTAAACCAGACAGACATGAGGAGGCAAAGAATCAATGTTCGGCCGCGAGATTAGTATGGCAATTACAGATATACGTGTGCACAGCTGCAATTTTTATATAAGCTAAGTTTATTTTCTACATTGCATTCTGCTCTCTTAGATGCTCCAAGACTTTCTGCTGCCGTTGCAGCTTTTGCAGCTCTGCAGCAAGTCCACAACCTGCTTATTCTGTACATGTATTCTGTACTGTTTTCAACTAAAGCCCTTTTGTGAGACACATAAGGTGCAAGGTATCAACAAATACTTCCCAACTAGAAGCCTGTTAAAGATGAAAGCAAACTGGTCTAATCCTTGGAGTCATTTTTCTGCTGAGTGCACTGACTGACTGTTCCTGCCATTCAGATAGCGCACTACTTTACTTGAATAAAATCATTTGGCTTCTCCAAAAGCCATTGTGATCACACAGTGTCAAGCAGGTGACAGGTGTGAAATAAGTAAAAATCATCTTAGCCTAATTATGAAATGTATCTCTTTACACTATCTATAATCTGATACAACTCAGGAACGAAGAGACAAATGTCCTTCAAAGCAGGCCCTCCAGCCAATGGCAACGACCAATTCTCGCGACGTCGTGGTTAAAGGCACACTAAGACGAACAGACTATTCCTTGGGAACACTACCAACGTTTTTTTCTACATGAAAAGGTGGCTGCATTGCTAAGAAATCTGCAAATGAAAGTCCCGAAACCCCTCCAGATTCAAAGTGCCTGCAAAAGATGAACTGCCACGATGTCATTTCCATAGCGTCTTTGCAATCCGACCAATCAGAGGCGCCACTTCCAAAGATCAGAAACGAGACTGGACACCAAAAACTGTAAGTGAACAGATCAGTGGTCACGGCAGCAATGTGCAAGTGCAGGCCGCCTCTGCCCTCTACTATTTCGATACGGACTCTCCGCGAGCTCCGCGAGTGCGGAAGAAACTACGTGAAGTTATCGATGGCAGCCACTGACCGTAGAACAAACTGCTGATCATGCTCACGCATGTATACATCGGAGATGACAATGTGAGCGTGCGGCCTTCGGCGCATTGCGTGCTGTCATGAAGTGCACATGTAAGCTTCGAGCGATCCTCAGAAGCATGCGAGCAGCTGTTGCTCTGAAAAACTGCACACACATTTCTCCTCAAACAGCGCACCGTGCTGCCGATTATCGCGTTTGCTGACTAACTATGCAGACAACCCTTGTGATCGACTTCACTGTGGTCACTGTGATTTCTATGTCCATGAATTGCTTCCTGTAGTTTGTAAGTGGAAATGAATCAGTTTGGGTGGAAGCCCAACTGTAGTCTGCCACCTGCCGGCTATAGCTGTCGGCAGGGGATGCATGTACAATTCTTACGAACACACATCAGCTGGTTGAATGTTTTTCTCATGGAAAACCCTGCCTCGCGTGTCAGCGCCTAATGTACTATGTGCATGATGACCTGCGCTGGGAAACTTTTTTATTTAATGAGCCAAATGAGAGGTGACGGCACACACTTATGGTACTTCTCAGATACTTTTCAGCACATCTGAAAGCATATCCGCCTTTCCACTGCGCAAAAAACATGGAAGACCACGTGCTTGCATAGCACCTCACACGTTGACGACAAGCATGCATGCACATGTCTACATGAGCTCGCACTAAAGAAAAAGGGAAAGCGCTCGCAGCGTGCACAAAGTAGTCAATCCGACGGCTGAAGTGACAATGAAACCACTCCATTGGCCCCATAACAAGCACACATAGTGTGAATGCCTTTGAAAGCTTCCAGTTCTGAACTTTCTGCACACAATGGCTACATACAGCCTGAGTGCACAGAATGCGAGGCGAAAGCCTCATCGCTTGTGTTTGCGACTAACCTTTCTCTCTGTTATCTGTCTTGGGCTGTTTTAATTAGAACACTCTTCGCACTCTCAGCTAAGCTTGCCATGCTGCTTTCCTTGTATTTCGACAGCAACTGCCCACAGAGACGGTGAAATAGCGTTCATTCATGAATGCGTCACTCGTCACTGCTGCCCAAATGTTCCAGTGGTGGCACCACGTGTACCTCACTTATGCGCAATTTCCTGGCTTATAAAAATGTTGTTTTCGGCAAAAATGACATATCTGCTATCACGTGAGCCTACCCTATCGTTCTAGCCTGACTTACTATTCCTCTTTAGTGTCCCTTTAATCCCCTTAAGCCTGCTAGCCCGACACTACAGACGGGGGCAGTTGAAAAGGGATTAACCACGACTTAATTGGATCAACTGCGGTATCATGAAAATCAGTCGACGCCATTGACTGCAGAGCCTCCTTGAGGGGCATCTGCCGCTTTATCCTTGAGTTGTATCTGACTACAGTTAGTTTAACGTGAATGACTAAAGGATAACCAACTGATCAGTGGTTCTCAAATTCAGGTGCAAACAAGGTCCTAAGGAACACGCCAACAGATTTCGCCAATTTTGAACATGGTCTTATGACAAATGCAGGTGTGACTTGTCATGTCAGATACATAGCGAACAACTGCGACTTAAGATACAAGGGCCTAAAAAACATAATGTGCAGGTTATACAACATGCTGGGGTCATGCAGTTATTTCATTCTCAACATAAACAATATGCATCACTTTGTGCTTCAGAACCATCCAGATTATGTGGCTTAAAAGATAAATTAGAATGCAGTGGGCCGATAAGATTAAATTTATTACAAGCTACAAGCAAAATGCAGTGGGGCAAAAGCATTTAATTTGGTGCAAGCTACAAGCCAGCTATATGCACAAATGTGTTAACCCAGTTGAGCTGAAGCTACAGCATAGACATTGTTTCCTGCCCAATGGATCAGTCAAGGCTTTTGAGAACATGGATTAAAAGGCTCAATTATTCATACGATAGAGCAAACTTTTGACCTTGTGGGATGCTAAGAATTGTACATAGGTATACAGTTTGTGATAGTTTCTGGAATTTTAGCCTCTTTCTTGGAAACCACTCCTGGGTTCCTTCTAAAACTTCTCTCTAGGACAAACTTTTGATGTTAAAAGAACACAATTTCGTGCTTTGGTGGCACTTGGATCCTTTTTGCAGTAAACTATGACTGTGACATTACCTTTATCAACAGTCAATGGCTGGGTGGCACACTACTGCTTTTTCAAAAGCTAACACTGTATGCTGACGATTCTGAAGCCCATAATGCTTGAAGACTGACTGGCTTATGGAGCCACTGCTTTCTGGATCAATGCCTCAGCTCAATTTTTAATGATGCTAGTACTGGACCTCGCAAGAGCATTTAGCTTCACATAGGTCTAAGCAGACAGCATTGTGAGGTGAGTGATTTTAGATTTTGGTCCACTGCCCATAGAGATGGCTAGAACGACTGCAGTAGGGATGTGCAAATATTTGAAACAGAATACGAATCGAATACATTTGTTATCAAGCTCATAAATTCGAGAAATTAATATTCGAGAACTTCCAAATACGTATTAGAAAATTTTCGAATATTCGGCAGAGATCCAATATTGCGTCCGACTTTCATAAAACCTGACCATGGCAGTCACAATACCTGGGCAAATTATCTGAAGATCAAGTTTTGAAGTGTCACAAAAAAGAAAAAAAGAGTAAAAAGGCACCCTCTCTCATTCCTTCTCCGTCATTTATTGAGTGGATCAGTCACATTCGGACCGCTTGTACCCTTGGAAATGCCGCAAGTGGGCTTTCTCGCTTATCGCATGTGATGAGAACAACACAGCCGACCTCCCGTTTCAAACAATCACAAGTTACATACATAACGCCCACACCCATGGCACTTGCCCTGTGGCCTTCACAACTCTCCTAGCATGAGCTCCGTCACATTATTTTCGTCAATAATGAAATGCAGAGAAGCCCACTTGCGGAATATTGTATGGAGCTCCCGAAGGGGTCAAGCAATTGAGTAAAAATCCCACCTATTGCATGGTGCAATGCAACGTGCACCTTTGACGAGTGCATAGGAGGGCCTCTGTTACTCTGTCAAAAAATAGCCTGGCCCGATAGTTTCGGTTTCTTAACTTTACCACCAGCCCACAGCAACAGCAGCTACCGGCAGTGTATTCGCCAGCCGTCCAAACCACGCTGTGCATTGCTTTCAAACGTTGTCTGGAGTGTCACTGGTCATTCTCTCTCTCAGTGGAAGCAGTATCACCGCTCTCACGTCAGTGTGCATTCTCCTCGCATACGTCTGCATTCTTCCAGCCTTCTCACAAGACTTTTTTTGGGGAAGGGGGGGGGGGGGGGGGGGGGCATTTCTTTTTTCTTCTAGTCCCTTGAAGTCCGAATTAACGAGGTTTTACTACCTATATTTAGCTGCCAGTCATGTGTCAGTTCAAGGATCTCATTTTGTGACATATTTTGCATGGCAACATTACAAGTTGCATGTTCTTTTTTATATTTGAGTCAGTCTAGTTTCAAAGAAACTTTTTTGCAAAAAAAAAGGAAGAGAACAGGGACAAAAACATTTTCCTAGTTATCTTTTCCTGAACATCTTTTTTCACACTGAACATTATTTTCTATTCAATACTCGAAAGCATTTTTTCATCATATTCGCATTCGACTCGTATTCAAAAGTGTCAATTTTTGCACTCCAGTAATTGACAGACTATGTTGGTGCACATTTGCTGCCTCTGTTAAATACCGGCAGCAGTACCTTCAGCAGCAAAATTATTACCCCACAATGCATCCTTACACAAGGCTATTTATAGTTAGCGTGAGGCTACGAATGATGAGGATCGCAGTTTAAGTAGAGCATTAGGCATCAATAATATTCTTCAACGCGCTGAGCCCTGCTAACACATAAAGGTGCCCATAGATGTTTTCAGAACTCGGAAGCTATCAGAAAACTGCTGAATTTCCACACTTCCTGAAAGAGCAGCAAGACATTAAGCAGTGCAAGAGGCACGTCACAAAGGGAAGTGCAGAGCACGACGCCCTTCAGTGTAGAGCTGCATGCTTACACTGCCAAGAAATTAAGCCTTATATTGGCCCCTGTGATTGGAAAACTTATGCAGCCACGTGTGCATTTCCCTTGGCACTTCTGCTGTGGTTACAATATAGCAGCTGGTTCCCAGTAAAACATTCACACATTACAATCTACCCTTTTCAGCTCCACAGGCACGCCATTGCCTCGCATCATTCAACAAGCGAAGTTTGAACACAAGAATTGCGAAAAATGGTACTTTTGTCTCGAAAATGAACGGGAAGATAAATCCAACTGCAAGGCTCAATGATGTTACCCACTTCACTGTCAATGCATACAAACAGAGCTAGCTCTCAAATATGAAAGACAGAGAACAGCACCATACCCTTCCCTTTCTATTGTGTCTCCGCAGAACACGCCACTCCTGTCTTCTCAAGTCTATATTGTAACGGCATACGACCTTTGCAACCAAGAGCGCGCTGCGGTATACAAATAAAGAAGAGGCGCGGGGCGAGCGCGAGGGGAGAGCGCGCGGCGCTAGCGCGTGAGGTAGAGAACAAAGGAGAATCGCCGCGGCCGGTTATGTCTGAGTCTCCTGTGTCTGAGTCTATGTGCCTTTCTCTGCGCGGGCCCGCCGTCCCGTAACAATATACAGGGTGTTTCACCTAAGACTTTCTGCAATTTTTAAAAATAATCTGTTTGAATTAGATGCGCGCTTTTTCTGCCATAGCATTGTCAGTGGTGTAGTACATCGTAATGCATCTAAGACGTGCTAACTAGCAGGCTTGTTAACCAATATTTAATAGTTAACTTTTAAACTATTACCGTTGGGCTCCTTAATTATTGAGAGGCATGCAGCCCACCGTAAGTAATGTCCATATCCGTTTTTAGAATTTCGAGAACGTGATTATCCTCGGCGCTGTGGCCCAACAAATTTTGGCTATTTCGACGAGTTACGTGCACTGGAGAGGTTGCTTTGCCTGCAAGCTTCTCAAACCACATGTATTTTGGCGCGATGTAGGCGAAATTTGTTGGGCCACAGCGCCGAGGATAATCGCGTTTTCGAAATTCTAAAAACGGATATGGACATTACTTACGGTGGGCTGCATGCCTCTCAATAATTAAGGAGCCCAACGGTAATAGTTTAAAAGTTAACTATTAAATATTGGTTAACAAGCCTGCTAGTTAGCACGTCTTAGATGCATTATGATGTACTACACCACTGACAATGCTATGGCAGAAAAAGCGCACATCTAATTCAAATAGCTTATTGTTAAAAATTGCAGAAAGTCTTAGGTGAAACACCCTGTATATATCACTATGAAAATCCATTGCCTACACATAACTGCTTGTACTGCTCATCTCCGCCTTCTGTTTTATTTCATCGCTCACAATCAAACAGTTGCACTGTGCACATTTAGGGCTTCACAAGGCCACGAGAGTCACGGTGCAAAATGGGTGAATGCACTTGGTTAGGTGCTGTCAGCGTTTGGCAGCTGGTCCCTTGACGACTTAGCAATCTGGCCTGGTATCACGGCCGGCTGGCTGCTGGCAAATTCCACCTAATGTTGCAGGGTAGCGGTAACTCTACAGCTCCCTGCTCTGATGGGAGCTCCCATCAAGATCAGCTGATTGGGATCATGGGTGCGATACAAATTAGCAAAAATATCAACCCATGAGTTCCCGAAAAGTTTAAAACAATAAGCATCTGTCGAACTAGCCCTTAAGAATTTAAGGTATGGCTAGCATCAACTAAGCTACGTCTGAAAATTATGTTTTACCAGCTCGCGCATTTTCGCCCAGTTTCGCCATTTTCGCTCACTTGAGCATATTGGCCAAAACAAATATGTAACGAATACCCTGCAGTGACACAACAGCTGCAACAAGAACAGGCCAGACTAAGCATCTGCTGTGCCCCTGAGGAATAGTCATCGACAGCCTTCCAGACTAGTGGAAGAAAAGAAAAAAGAAAACTGGGCAAAAAGAAGATGAATGCAAGGATCAATGACAGAGATCTGTCTCGCTTGGAATGAAACTAAGCAGAGCAGGAAAGAAATTAGTAGAAAGATTACTGCACGAACAAATCCTTCGGCCCTTTCCTAAGGGGGCAACTATCGTAGTTCGGAAACAACAATTTTAAAAGTGCTGGTTTGTTGTCTATGCCATTAAATGCACAGTCAGCCACGATTGCTGTCTGCGGTAATGTTATAGAGCCCGATGCAGGAAAAAGCTATGAAAGTGCTATTCCTAGAACTCTACTGCCACCCATGAAGAATGGGCCAGATTGGCTCTGAAATGTCAGGGAACTCTTGTTAGAAAATGGCTGTAGTTTCGATTTTGTTCTTTCTCAATAAAGCGTGGCTTCAAGGCGCATTATTGCAGAGCACATTTTCACTCGCTTTAAAAGAGCAAGCATGAGTGCCTCCCAGTGACACAATGCTGAATGCACACATGTGGCGTCTTTACGCATCAATGGCGCCTAATGGAAAGGAAAAACTGAGCGAGGAACTTTAGAAATTTTGCAACTGTTGTGAGAGCTCAAACATAAAGGGAAAATTGCCATGACTTGCTGCCCTATCTTGCCACTGAAAACTAATTTTTTTACCAGAAAGTAAACAGGTTTTGTTGAAAGAGAGAAGTGAAGCATGCAGACTATTTGGCTACTGCAAACAGCACAGGTGGCTGCCACCGCAAATCATATACTTTGCAATATGACAACTAAAGATGAGACAGCACTTTCCGCGGAAGAATACTAGGTAATCTTTTAGACCTTGTATTAATCTTGCAAAGTAGTCCAAGAAAGCAATCAATAATGAACTGTCACTAGAAGCCATTTAGTCAAGCAGCAAAAATTAAGCTACAAATGCAGCAAGATAAAAAAAATTCAACCATCACCGTGGAACAGCTACCTTTCCCAAATAAATGCGCTACCACTGAGAGTACCAGGGGTACCTCAGCAAAAATACTAGTACAATTAAATGCACACTGTATCTCAATGTTACAAACACGAATATTAAAAACCTGCTCCTGTGACTAGTTGTGGAGTTTTGAAGCCTAGCATGAATGTGTGTCCAGACAGCAACTTCTGTATGAGGCTTGTCCCTCCAGGTGAACACTGACAGTGAAGCAGCAAGCTCTGCCCTGTGCCTTGTTCAAAACAGACCTTCCTAGCAAGTGACAGGTTCAAAAAGCCAAGATAAATTGTAACTGGCACCACACTGCAGTACGAGTACTTGCAAGCACTACAACACCTGGTGGAAGAATCCTGTTGCAACCAGTCTCTAAAAAACAGTCATTCTCTGACTGAGTGCACAGTTGTACTATCGCGAGAGAACATTCGGCGTGTTCATCGGTTTCACATGCGCCAACTGTGGCTCAGACGACGTACAACAGGTGTGGCTGAGACAGACAGCAGAAGCACCAGAGCCATGTCCAGACAGGGAAAGAACAGGTAGAATGACGAGGCGCCCGCACACCAGGCAACAATGTAGTCATGGAAGCTTGCATAAGAGGAGAGTGGACCACACGAGGAGCAAGAGATGCACACTGAAGGTTTTGCATCGCTATTTACGACATGAAAAAAAAAAAAACTTTTTCAAAATCCACTCACTCATTTCTTCTGAATGCTAGCTTCAGAATGAAAATTTGACATCAGGAATCACTGCTGAGGTTATGGCTGCGGTAGAGCTTAGTCTGTTCGCAACAAAGAAAGATTTTATGCTAATGCACTGCAAAGTTTTGTGAATACGACATTGCATCTCATTAACAGGTAGTAGCGGTTTGCTACATAGCCTTTGATCACACAGGACTGCAGCTGATATTTCATTCCAATCCACTGCAAGTGAATTAGGAGTGAAATTTACACTGCAGTCACACAGGTTCATTCACTGCTCTCAGCACCAGATTCCACTCCTGCCCTCAGATTAAATGAGTGAGTGACTTTGAACAGATTTCTTCATTTTTTAATCCAAATAGCGAAGCAAAACTTTACTGCTCAAAGAAGCACAAGGGGAACAATGCACACAAAACATATGCAGCCAGGAAGAAAGTTTGCGCACACCCAACCCATCACTACGAGCACCGTGAGAAATCATGACATGGGCCCGCTTGTACAAACATGTGCAACCGGAATGTGCAACCACCGTGCGACACTACGTTTGTGCACAACACTGCAGCCTGGTGGTTGTCAGTGTACGCAGACTGCGAGCATGGCTAAACCACCCTTGGAGCTTTGTGAGTCAGCAGAGTCGGACTGAGATGACAGCGTCCAACATATTTTTACCAGGATACCCAATGTTCACTACACTCCATTAGGGATGACACCGCACTAACAAATATGCATGCAGAACTGGCAAGCACGTAGTCAATACACACTGAAAAACCATTCGGCAGCTGACATTTCTACATGCTCAGTCAGTACAACCCGAGCTCTGGTGGTATATGGTGCAGATGTACAAGTTTTTAAATTCTGGCATACAGTCAACCGAGCACAGTGTGTCACGTGGGCGTGAAATAGTAGTGGTTTGTGCAAACGGACCCATGCCTGCACTACCTAGTCAGTTAGTCACACAGGGCACCCACTGTTAGTGTTGCTTTCACCACTGGGGGCTCATTCCATGGCCACAGAAGGGGATGACAGCCCAGACCACATTCTGTGGGTCCTCCACACCCACAAGGCTTCACTACGCTCGAAGCCGAGCTCAGCTCAAGACTTACACGCAACAAAAGACACGAACTTTCTCCGCTCCTTTCTGTCCCACTATGCAATAAGACACATGCTAGTGGATGTGTGCACACATGCACACATGCACAGGCATATATATATCGCTTTCGATGGGACAGACAGAAGCCAGAGCTCAAAAATCGAGGCCGACTCTGCTTGACGTGCATGTATAAGTGTATATGGCTCATTAAAAACCCTCAATAAGTGATGCTATCAACATCAAAGCTGCTTTACTGCCACACACAAGAGTGCGATGATTTCAGCATGTGTGCCAGGCAGATGGCCATAGTACAACAATTTCTTGTTAATTGAATGTCATAAAAAATGAAACAAAAATTTCAAGCTAAATGTGTACTGAGATGCATGAAATACAAGAATTTTCAAGGTAATGACTGTATTGTAAAAATCTAAGCCTTGTACCTTGCCACGCCTTAGTTCGACACACATGCACGTCAAAAGCAAGAGTGCCTGCACCTCCTAGAAGCAAAAGTCACGTCAATAAATCATTGAAATGAATAAACGCTTGCACTTAAAAGACTAAAAACCTGACTGCGGTCTGCCGCCAAGCCCACAAGGGCCAAACAGCAACTGTATGGGAGCGGCCAAACTATTATGGAGCACACTTACGCATTTTAAATTTGCTAACGTATTCTGTAGAGAAGATATGCAGTTTATTGGGTTCACTGGCGAGTGCACCAGTGGCATGTTAGCATATGCACAAAGTACTTCCCAATTTCCATTAGGTAAGGTGTGAGAAGAGTTTTATCGCTGAAGCGTGCTTCATATTATCATGGCCGGGACTGCACATGATCTGCAAATAGTAACTAACCTACAACTGCAATTTTCATACACTTCTTTTTTTTTTTTTTAACTCCAGTGTTTCCAGCACCTCCCTTTGCAACATTTAGCCAAACGGCTGCGCTGACTTTTTCCAGTGCAGGATAATAATTACTACGGTGCAGTATTTAGAGGGTTGTATTCTGACACATTGTGAGAAAAATATATGCACTAACTCAATACGCTCAGCTTCAGCGGTGGAATTCAACACAGGGAGGCGAAATAATTAAAATTTTTTACTGTGTAGTATTTACTCATGAAACAACCAGTACACTCTCTACCAGTACCGAAACTCATACAATGATGCTATAATAACGACAGTAATTCTGAAACTAAGATGTGAAATCGAGGTTCTCAGCCTCTAAGTAAACAAGCAGTGATGCATTAGCTGTAGGCATATTTCCATTTTCAAGGCTTCTGAACACAGAACTAGTTATTAAGGCCCCTAGTTTCCTGCAATTCCGCTAAATGTCGTGGATTTTATCAATTTTTGCGGAACTGTATGTCAGTAGCCACACACTCTTCTTTTGATGGTACTGTGTTTGTAGGCATCAGCAGGATAAAAGAATGATGGAAATGTGATTAATTTAATCTCTGAATTCTCCTTAAACACAGAAAGTAATAACAAGTCCTGTTGGTGCCTTGATATGCTTGATCCCCTATCCGCTCAAGCAAGCCAGCACGTCAAGCGCTTCAGTTCTGGCAACAACACGCCTGCCGCTTCTGTGGGTGCCATGGCACTAGCGCCTGTCAAAAGCAATATTACCGCATTTTCACAAATATAATAAAGAGTTTTTTTTTTTTTCTTGAGTCATCTGCTTCAGAAAGCACCTCGCGTTATATCTGGAATCAAATCATGAACATAACACAATTTTTTTTTCGCTGTTTGTCGTGCTACCCACAGTGAGCTCACCCACTAGGCTCATGAGTTGCAAGAAAGCCAACTCCACAACGACCCTGGGCCATCGAGGCGAAGCACGCGACAGCCTCTGCGCAAATAGCGGCATGCACTAACGCGCGGGAGGTTTCCTATCGAATACTGCAGATAATTTGTTCTCACTTCGTGGAATTTAAAATTTTCCACTGCAGAAAATTAGGGGCCTTAAAAATTATTAATTATGCCACATAGCATACTGCTAAGCTAAAACCATGCATGCAACCACAGAAATCTGTCAGTGGACAGCACGCAAAAGGTTGATAAACTGCAGCTACTCTTAAACTGAAACTTACAATGTAAAGCGACATTATAATCACAGTGCTGTTTGAAGTATCAGAGAGCGTTAAAAAGAATACCTGGTGAAATTAAGTTTTAATGGGCTACTAGTGTATCCTTAAGAGAAATTTGCTCCAAGAGAATGAAATATTAAGACGCAAGTGCTTATAAGGCCATGCAACTTCAATACTACTTGGTAACCATTCAGTCTAATGCAAGTTTTTTTTTTTCACGAAGCATATTCAGTTGATCGCATAAACTATAACGAGACAATAGAATTCCTTTACGACTGTTCCAGCCGATGATTGCCACACACAAGTGTCCATACCTGGGGGCTTCTGGGGTGCTGGCTTGCCGAGCCCTTCAAGGGGGATGTCTTCCCCACGCTGCACAGCCTTGTACCACTCGCGCTGCTGGCGAGAGTCCAAGTGGTTCATTCGACTGCCAGTCTTGCGGATCAGCGTTGAATCGGACTCATACCCATCACTCAGCGTGCTGAAAGGAGTGTAAATGGTCACAAGCCACACTTTACATCGAGTGATATGCAATCACTTGCTCCGTAGCTTTTTCTCTTTTCACTGCAAAGGGCAGTACTAAACAGACAAAGAAGGAAGGCCAATGAGACAAACCAGCACTAAGTTCCATTCATCACCTTGCCCAGCTGTCAGCCTTGCCGAATTTCATTCTTTTTACTACGCACAACATGGCTACTAAATACCTCTGGAAAAACTGGAGAAAGTAAGCCCCATGACATAGCACTGCCACTTCTAGGGCTCACGAAAAGAGCACACACTGCTTATTCACACATTCCACCATTCCAGAGCTGAAAAAAAAAGTGATGACCAGAGCAAAGACATAATGAGAAACTTGAGGCATAACGAAAAACTTACAGGTCATATCATGCAACTAGGACCATATTCTAGTTTGCGATGGACAGACATTCAGTATTAGCTAGCACATGTTTCTGAAAAAAACTGATGGCACACAACTGATGGCACACAGCAGTATTTAGAGGGTTTTATTTTCACACATCTTGAGAGGATATATAAGAAAAGCTATCGCTATTTTAAATTCTTAGATCACTGTCCAATTCAAGTGGGCCTGTGCGAATACTCGATAATTTCGAATATTCGGTCGGACAGTAAAGTATTTGATATTCAATCTGAACCGAACGTTTGGTATTCTAAATCTTGACGTATTCGTCCCAAGCAAATAACATTTCTGGAACTCTTGCTTTGTACTCTGGGATTGCATTGCGGCATGCACACAACCAAAGCCCCGACTCTGCGCTGCACGCCTGTGCTCCCTCGCATATGCTCCGGCGAAGCCGGTCTATACATGCTCTCGGCAACACACGCAAGCAGGTGGAAGCATGGCGCCCAGATCTGTACTTGGCAGGTGTCTGCGGCCGCGCTACGCACGGGCCGTAACCGGAACGGCAGTGTGCATCAATAAATAGTTTTAGCATAGCGCCTACCGCTTGCCACATACCCTGCCTCGCCACTGCGCATGCGCTGATCACCCTAGAGTGCCAGATGGCGCCATGTCCCCGTCAACAGCGCACAAGCCTGCCGTGTCGAGACCAATCAGCCCATGCGTAGGGCAGGGCACGGTACACACTCTGCTAAAAGTATCTAATAGAGAGATTTAGCATAGCGCAATCCACTTTCGCGCACTGCTAGGGCGCACGTGCTGATTGGGCCCCATGAGGCAGGTGTGCAAACAGCTGGCCAGCACTTTAGTGGCGTCTAACAGCAGTGCTTTGTTTCAATTTGATACAGTCATGGATAAGTTGACCTGAGACGATATAGTGAGGACCAAAACGGCACCATGCAGCTATGAGAACATCAACCACTGGCAAGATAAACACTGGCATGAGAGTACTGACAAGCACACCTTTATCAGCATAATTAATGTTAGGCTTGAGACATGCTTTTATGGTTTATGGGGTTTAACCTCCCAAAGCTACTCAGGCTATGAGAGACGCCGTAGCGAAGGGCTCCGGAAATTTCGACCACCTGGGGTTCTTTAAAGTGCACTGACATTGCACAGTACACGGGCCTCTAGAATTTCTCCTCCAAAGAAATTCAACCGCCGCGGCCGGGATCGAACCCGCGTCTTTCGGGTCAGCAGCCGAGTGCCATAACCACTGAGCTACCGCAGCAGCTGAGGCATGCTTTTGGTGCACCTTGTGCCATTCCTACGATTCATCCTCGAACGTTTCCTGCTACCACAAAACTTTATATATATATATTTTTCTTCTGTTGCTTAATTTCATAATTGTGCCTTCTGCCTGGTTTGGTTTAGTTTGGTTTATTGGGGTTTAACGTCCCGAAGCAACTCAGGCTATGAGGGACGCCGTAGTGGAGGGCTCCGGAAATTTCGACCACCTGGGGCTCTTTAACGTGCACTGACATCGCACAGTACACGGGCCTCTAGAATTTCTCCTCCAAAGAAATTCTAGCCGCCGCGGCCGGGATTGAACCCGCGTCTTTCGGGTCAGCAGCCAAGTGCCGTAACCACTGAGCCACCACGGCGGGTTCTGCCTGGTGTGAGGCTGCAAGTGAGTAAGCTTTAGTGTTGTTTTCAGTATTCCAAAAGATGTGAGCATTTCCTGCGGGTATTGCATGCTCATTACTTATGCTGCCACACTCGTGAAAATGCTTTTCTTTATGGAATCAGAACAGCAGCCGGACAACAAGGGTGCCATATTGGATATTTAGATAATCCCCGATAAGTTCTTGTGCATCTACCTTTGACCATGCATAAATATACTGGCCTTTTTGCAGCGTGCAGTTCTGTTGCAATATCACCAGTGTGCTACTCAATACTTCCCATTATACAAACAAAACATTATTTCCTGGCTTGAGACTGCACTATTGCGACGCATTCACGCATGGTCAGGCCAGCACTGATGTAGTAAAAACTGGGTGCGTGGCAGCTGCTCTGGTAGCTGCCAGATTATTGCATTAATAATATACTATATTATGTTAATAATATTCTAAAATTAAAACAGAAAACAGTGCTGCAACGGGCAGCCCTGAAATGAACTTAAAATCTACTAATCACTATTCATTCGAAACGCAGGGCACTCAAAATCTCCAGTCTGATCTGCCTTCTGATTTAAGACAGAACTTCTCACAGATATCTTTAATGAAAACAGCACAACTTGCTCGTACTGCCCAGGTCTTTTGCTGTTAAGCCACGAAATAAAGAAGCTGACTTCTCAATATTTTTATATTTTTGTTCATGTACACTATGCGTATTATAAAAGCTCACCTAAAGCAGTAAAGTTCATTTGAAGTTTTAAGTAGCTTAAAAAAACGGAACATTAACCTTTTGGTGTCTTACTACCAAACGCAGTTGAAATGCATGTGGCAACGCCCTGTATAAACTTCTTGTCGCAAAAAAATGCAGATCGATATTTGTGGGATCATGTGATTAATGCAGAGTAAAACAAAAGTAAAGCATAAACACTATCCACCCTCATTTCTGGTAGTGACAAGTACAACTTATAGTAATCATGCAATATTATATCTGCTCTTCTGTTTCAATGTGGGGCTTGTTCTGTACGATATAGCAGATAATTCAATAAAACGTGACATTAAAAGTTCACTTATTCAGTATATTTCTGGTTGTTACTGTAAAGAAACGCAGAAAAGCAAGCGCGTGCCATAAAGGAGAAAAAACGAGGAAGCAAGAAACATTTCGTGACATGGCCAGCTGTCTGGATTGATATTGAGAAGATTACCAGGGAAACCAAGAGGACACAAATACAACACTGCCTGAACACTTGAAAATGCTTGTATCGACAAACGTAGGAATGTTTTTCTGGCAAACCATGTGAAAGTGAGGCACAACCGAGCTTTGGTCACCACCTTCACCACCACCACTTACAAGCCCAAATGGTTGAGCGACAAGTGCACTGCGGTCACCACCTCTCCTCTGCACCTACCTCTGGTTCCTTTAGCTGAGTGCGATAAATGCTGCAAAGGAAAGCTACTGCGAGCAAATCTAATTTCATTCAAAGCACGAGGGAAGACGGGCTGCCGCGCTGGAAGCATCGCAAAGCACTACAGGTAAGATGGCCGCTTGGTCGCTTCCGATAAGTGCGCACATGTGCAGTGCACTTTGTCAAATCGGCCCATTAAAAGGGGATGCATGCAGCCCTCTTGTGCTAGTGTGCATCTCGCTGCTGGTTTATGCTCCCGAGACTGCATGAGGCACTCCTAGTTTTTAGATGTCACTCTGTCATCACAGGTTAGCTTGTCCATGACTGCGCAATATACCAGTCTTCTTATCTTTGTTCTGGTTACCTGGAAAGTCTGCACATGTGTCATACCATGTCACAATTTTTTACCTTGTTGATCAAGCGAGTTCACCAGTGAAAGTCATAATGCACTTACTATTTAGGCTTGGGTGTGTCCAAAGGAGGCAAATACCGGGAACTCTGAAGAAATAAAACAGAAAGAAAAGCTTCAATGTGAAAGAAAATGCAATTGTCCAAGGGGACCTCAAGAAAACAAAGCTACAAAAGTATGAGGGGAAAGTCACTCACACTAACTAAAAGGAGCCGCCGCAGTGGCTCAGTGGTTATGGTACTCGGCTGCTCACCCGAAAGACACAGGTTCGATCCTGGCCACGGTGGCCGAATTTGGGTGGAGGCAAAATTCTACAGGCCCGTGTACTGTGCGACGTCAGTGCATGTTAAAGAACCCCCCCGATGGTTGAAATTTCCGGAGCCCTTCACTACGGCGTCCCTCATAGCCTGAGTCGCTTTGGAACATTAAACCCCCTATAAAACATTAAAAGCTCCCTAAAAGGTACTGATGATTTTAAGGAACTGTCAAAGAACAATCCCCAGCAAGAATTCTTTGAGAAGGTGCTGAAATAATTGAGCAGGAGGTCCTTGAAAGAACAGAACTTTACTTTGGCTGACTGCCGCACTTTTCCCTTGATGCTCGCAACAACATCGCCATGTGCCTACTTTCTACATACTAAACAGAGATGTGTTGGAATCCCATGTCGTACTGCCACTATTTTTTCCTTACAAATTTTTGCCACATAACCAGCCAGGGCTCCTGACTATGGAAGTTTTGTGCATTCCGTGTCAGTCAGCACGACCAGCTCCCTTGCAATTTCTTGCCACCAAGGGAGCGCACCCTAAACATGACATTACGGCAACAACCAGGCCATTCCAAGAAGTGACCATGAATTGTGTAAACACACTACACTTTTTTCTGTACATCTGCATCCCACAAATTTTTGCAACTGAAAGTACTGGTGTGAAAAGCCATGCCAACTGTGGCAGTGCTGTAAGCTAAGAATGAAAGAATGAATGAGTATCACAGACAAGGAGCACTATTCCATGGCTTGACACATGATGTTTATAGTGCTACGCGTTGCGGCTGTGTGAAGCATGCTTAGGCTGTCAAAAGTAAAGCCAAATGATCATCGCATATGGAAGTGTCCACGATACTACACATTCATGCCATACTTTTATACACAGGGAAGAAAGAAAAAAAACAGGTGTGGAAAGACCTTTTCCCCAAGAAAAAGAAACTAGCGCAGAAATGTGAACTCACACACCGCAATTCAATGCTGTTCATAGCAGTACTGTCAATGCTTTGCAGACCATTCCCTTACTGTCTGCCCAGATTTACAATGTTTGAGCTGCAAGAAGCTTGAACAACTGGCCAAAAGAGCCTTCCACAGTCCCACCCAGGTTGCCTCCAAGAGCCAAGGAGATCACTGTTAGGACTGTGATTGCAGTTCTGTACATTATAGGATGGCCATTTTACACAGGAATGAAGCGGCTCCTCCCACACAGCAGCAGTAACAAAACAAAGAGGGTGACAGTTGCAGCAAGTGAAACTTTAAGGACAGAAACACATAATTACACAACAAGCATAACAGAAGGTCATTGGGAAAAGCCTTTATTCTGCAGTAGCGTGAGCAGGTCCATTGCCCACTCCCTCCACTCTCACTGTGGGAAGATGCCCACACACTTGCACCTGTACCACAGCCAGTAGTTTGGAAGCCGTTCTTCACACAGCACTTGCAATTAATGTGCCCTCGCCAATGTTTTGCATTTAGATTGAGCATACTACGCTAGTTTCAGTTGTAATAAATATCATGAGCATGATGGCGCCGCAACCGCGGAGCGAGGAAGAAAGCCCACAAGTTGTCTCTTATGAGCAACGTCATGGATAAAAATTCGAAGATTACTTGCCCTATATGACCGAATGTCTTCTAAACCCAATGTCTGTCACAAAAGAGGTCCCCTTAAGGGGAGAGATAAGGTGGCTAACCAAGTGAGTGAAAAATGCCTTTTATTTCTAACTGTCTGTGGCATCGGTGGCTCCTATATAAAATGGGGTTCAACATACTTGAAACTCTAATCATTACGGCATTTAATTTCTGTTAATGAAACCAGAAAGTCACTTTCAGGCTTCTCTGGCTCAATCAAAAGAAAAAACTGTACAATACTCACAAAGGCAGCCTCTCTCTCTGCAATGGACGAATGACCAGGTTCATATTCTTCTATACTGCGAGGCTGAATCTTGTATGACCCAGGCAATGTGGACAGGCTAGATCACAAAGCATAAAGAAGAAATGGAGTCGGTTATTCAACGCGAAGAAAATGCCACAAAACAAGATTCACGGAGCATCCATTATATACGACCAGTGTTTGTGAAAAATGAGAAACTAGGGATTAATGGTAATAATGTACCAAACCAGATGTCTGTAAGTAAGTGAAGATCATCGATATCTCCAAAATAGGTATGTTGTATGAAGTTTAGGCCATTTATAGTCATAACTAGCAATGACTCCAGCTACTGTTTTGCATTTTGTTTCATTCCTACTACATGTGTAGCTGATGAGTCTCTCACCCTTATGGTTCTTCAAAAGAGTTTGGAGGAGAAATTCTAGAGGCCCATGTACTGTGCGATGTCAGTGCACGTTAAAGAGCCCCAGGTGGTCGAAATTTCCGGAGCCCTTCACTACGGCGTCTCTCATAGCCTCAGTCGCTTTGGGACGTTAAACCCCATAAAACCAAACCAAACCAAAAGAGTTTTCCATCAAACCATCTGCAGCTTTTGTGCTCACATCTTTTCCACAGATGGCATTCTATGATCTATTCTGAGTATGATGTTCGGTGACAAGACCCGCTTTGTTCAAGAGAAAAAGATTACCGTATTTTCCACAGTACGTCGAGTTTTTTTCTAAATTTTTCATTGGTGTGGTTATATAACGGTGCAATTTATATATGGTGAAAATTGACTCACCACCGTGCACCATCTTTTGCCATGCCCAGTAGCGATGTTTGAAAAGAAAATTAATGTGTAAATGAAAAAAAAAAAAAAATTGAGTTGTTCGAGAGTTTTAGCACAGCGCGATCTGTGTTCTGCTACTGTGATCCACTTGCCCAGAGACCCAGCTGCACCTACTCAATGGCACGTGTGCGCTCCTCAGCGCCATCTGCATATGCACAGATAGCTCCCAGCTGAAGCGGATCATAGAAGCAGAACGCAGATCACACCACTGCAACGCAGATCGCACTATGCTACAAAGGTTTTTTTTTTTTTTAATATTAACCTATGCGTAGAATCCCATAACCTCACTGCATCCAGTCCAGTAAGGTCAGAGTCATATTCTCGGAGGTTCCGGTTTCAGCATCGAATCCGTATGGCTATTTCACGTGCGTTGCGTGTTGTTCTTGCTCAACATGAACAGGTGAGTCTAATACACCAGTGCGACTTGTATGCGATTTTTTTCGGAAAAAATTGCTGTTTACATGGGAATGCGACTTACCGACCGGAAAATACGGTAATGCACTGGCCCTCTCATAATGAAAGGGACGAGGCAACATAAGACAGCTTTGCACCAGTTTGTCCCACATTCAAAACGCCCCCATTACACAAAGTAATACAATGCTTGCTGCAAGTACTTTTTTTTTTTCTACTTTCGTCATTTGACTTGTACTGTGTAGAAGATTTGAGGTGAACAAAGCAGCCAGGTGTTCTACCGAACGAATTTGGCAACAGTGCGAAATAACTGCGCAGGACTTTGCATATGTTACTGCAGCAGCATACACTCAAGAAGTCAACTCAGATGCTTCAAAGACTTGGCAGAACGATGTAACAAGCTGAAAACAAGCTATCTTTGTTGGCGACTAAAACTGTCAACATCATGGCGGTTTTATCCTGTTTCCCCTGCCTTTACCTGAACAGTCAATAGGATACAAAGCCTGGTTATTGCATTAGTGCACTTCTGAACTGCTTAGAAATAAGCAAGCAATAATGAATGCCCGTGAAATCAAAATGAGCAAACAGGCAAATGGGTTAAACAACCAACAGCAGATGCACTCGCAAATGCAAACCAGCAAAACAGCCGCTCTCACCCATTGGCGTAGCTCCTGTTGATTGCTCTCTTGGCTCCCTTGCCACCAAACATGGGTCGGTCTAAGCAAATAGAGAGAGAAAAAAAAGAAACCCAACTGATGTTCAAACACTGCACCCACACAGATTATAACTATAAAGGTTGGCAGGTATTGGACTGATGGCAGGTAGGCAGTTGTGTGTGCTCCGCTACTCATTCTTAAACCAGTTCAGCAGCGAGCACTGGCACAGCCAGGATAGTGACAAGTTTAGTTTTTATTAAATTACCTGTACAGAGAGATGGGGGCATTATGCATATTTACTTGAAACTTGCACTTTACAAGCCAGCTTGTCCTTGTACTTGCACATGTCAATCACTGCAGTGCAAGCACAATCTGTTTATACAGGCCTACGTTTCTATCCCTTTCTCTATTCTTGTTCAGAACCCCGCATCAACACTGCAGCCTTAGTTGATTTTATTTGTGAGGGACGGCTATATTATTCCTCTTGCAAGCTGACCATACCGAACTAAAAGCTGGCACATATCCACAGCATACATACTCCACCAAAACCACATGAAGAGAATCCTCAACACTTCAATGGCAAAAAGAACAAAATGGAACTGAACTGACTCATTAGTTTATTTTTGCATGGCAAAGGAACACTGCGTGCTATCAGGCACAAATGGAGTGGAGAGCTCCATGATGTTTAGGGTTCTTCAGCTTATGCTAAAATCTCAGTACACAAGCATTTTCGCCTTTCACCTTTGTTGCAATGTGGTTGCTACGACCAAGTTCAACCCTATGAACTGGTGCTCAACAGCTGAAAGCCATACTCAGCAACGTGCACCACGTAAGCTTGCACTGCCCACTACACGGCCCACTGCCTAGCAAGCAAAACCTAGTTCCCCATGATGGGGCATTTGCACCGCAGCTTTGGATTTTCTTGTGAGTATGGGCTGGCGAAAGGAGGTGGCAGAGTGGTGGGTACTAACCATCGTCTCTCGAGAAATCAGGCTCCGACATGTAACCGTCACTGTGCTGGTTGCCTGAATGCAAAGAGAAGGAACAGAGACAAAGAACGTGCAGTTCAGGAAATGGCTGTGACCAAAGCTGACGATGCTTCCTTTATGAACAGTGAGCTCATCTAAGAGGCCCGGATATGTATATTAGAAGAGGCATAAATAAATGCACACACCAAGCATTAGCGTATCCATTCCTCTCGCAGCTTTAACATAAAGAACTTCAATTCACTGAAATCAGTCATGCAACACATTTTTTTCAGTTCCCAGTCTTACTTCCACTGAGTACCAAATATTTTGATTTGCAACAAAGCAAAGTAATTTTTCACCCACTTTCAATTTAACAAAGTTTTTGCACACTGCATGCACTTGTCTCTAACCCTTATGACAAGAACAGAAGACAGGCGTTGGCTAAGACTGATTCACCACTTTGGCGCACCCTTTCATATTGAAACACTGAGTGCAAACAAAGCTGCAATGAGCGCATAATGGCCGAGTGAGAGGCACTCCTTATCAAGCCCGCACTGAGGTGCTTGTCCTAAGCAGTATGGCCAGCATGGGTTTCATACTTCTGTGATAAGGGGTGATAAGTGTGTGCCTCTGCTCTTATCATGAGCACACTCAACAAGATAAGCAGCATGCTGACAATGCAGTGATCTCAGACTCTCAACCCACTGGACCAGTTGTTCAAAGAATGTTGTGAACTAAATGGCAGCCTACTGCTGATAGACCGCAATGATTAACTCTTCGCTTACCAAGCCTATTAAAATCATTCAGTCTGAACAACAGCAAAAAAATGCCGCATTCTGAGCAATCTAGGCTGCTTCTGGACAAGCAACGCCATTCAGTATGTTGCAATACAACTGTATCTCAGTTTTGGAATTTTTTTTTTTTTTTCATCAGCTGCGTGAGGGAGTATTTTTAAACTTCGCACAAAACCTGTCAACACGGAGCGATTGTCCAAACATGGTGCCCAAGGTGGAGTCCCCTTCTCGCACTGACTCTGCCTAGCAAAGGTGTTCTCACAATTTCACAGCATCGACACTTGACTCTGTAGATGCAAGTGACATCTTTGCGGGAAAAGATGATGTCCATTCTTCTTATTTCAGCTCAGACGGAGATGACTATTCCTCCCAGCCCGGATTATCGACAGGCGCCCGAGTGTAACCTTCATTTTCACCCTTGCCGAGGAGATTCAATGCTTTCAGGGCCTCTTTGAAGGCACCAGGCATGTTCTGAACGATTCCGTGCCATCAGCAGTGTAGTGAACACAGTTATCTGCAAGACGGCCCAGTGTCCACCTCGGCACTGCACTGAGTAGTAGCCCAAAGTGCTGCACACAACAAATTGACTTCTTTTTGCTGACCGGAGAGCTCAGCTCGACGAATTCTGTTGAATGCTCATTTCTGGAATAGCAACGCACAAAACATGTACTCTAGATTTTCTATTCTCCTATTTTCCAAAAGTTGGATATACAGTAAAACCTCGTTGCAAGAGACACGGTTACAAGAGACACTTAGTTACTGAGGGCAACTTTTTTAGGTCTCTAGAGTAAATTCTTCACTATTTAGAAGAGACACGACCCAGATAGGCTCACGCAACGCGGGCGATGTCGTACCAACTCGTATGCCCCACACTTTTCATTCCCTTGCCTCGATTCTGTTCCTTTCCGCAGCTGGATGAGACACATCACATAGTTGTGATCACTGTCTCGCTGCATCAAAATTGTTGTCACAGACTGCGTGTCCGCATGCAGAGATCGTGAACTTCCTCAGTTACTTCACAGTTACAGCCCTGATGATGTACTCAACGGGGATGAGAGCGGTTTGTTCTACAAAATGAGGCCAGGAAAGACACTGTCATTCGTCCGATGCATGCCATGGCGGGAAGCAGTCGAAGGAGCACATCAGCATCCTTTTTTGTTACAAAATGTCAGAAACTGAGATGTCAGAAACTGTCAGAAAATGTCAGAAACTGTCTCCTTGTGATTGGGAAGTCGAAACGACCCCGCTGTTTCAGCCCCTAGCATCACATTCCCATCACGTACGAAGCAAATCAGCATGCATGGATGACATCCAGCATTTTCAACTCTTGGCTGCTAAAATTTGATCCGAAGATGAAAGCTCAGAATCATGATGCGCTTCTCTTTATGGGCAATGCTTCTTGTCACACCAAAGTCCCTGCGCTCAAAGCCAATAAAGTTTTTTTTTTTTCCCTCCAAACTCTACATCCCACCTTCAACCAATAGACCAAGGGATTGTGCACTTTGTCAAGTAGCAGTACAGAACAAGGTTGGCAGAATGTCTGTTGTTTGACATGCAGCAAGACCGGGCAACAGTAATTGACATGAAGTTTGCTGTTCAGGTGATTTCAGCCGTCTGGAATGGCCTAGGAAGCGAAGTTGTGGAAAACTGTTTCAGAAAAGCAGGCTTTAAATGTGGTGACATGATGGAAGAGGGGCCTGATATGGATCCTGTGGAAAACTTCCTTGAAAATGAAGCTAGGGCGAGCATCCAAAAGACTGCAGAGGTGCCAGAATCTTTCGAGCAGTTCGTATCTGCAGATGTGGACCTCATGTGCTCTGAAGAGCTAACAGATCGTGCAATCCTTGAGCAAGTAAATGGTACGTGTGTCATAGAGGATGAACCAGAGGAGGACGAGGATGATGTCGAGGACATTGCAGGGAAAAAAGTGCCAGCATTTGAGGCTGACGAGCATCTAAGAGCGCTGCAAAGGTATTGTGAGCAACAGTAAGGCCTGCAAAGCAAAGTGCTTTACCTCCAGAAGTTGGGAAGGAAGCTAATACACTCTGCACTCACAAAAAGACAAACTACTATGAAGGACTTCTTTAAGCCATCCTGAACAATCTCCAGTTAATGTGTGTGAATGTGTTTAAACGCACTCATATTCTGATGTGCAATAAACTTATCTAGTCCAACTCCTCAGTGTTTTTAGATTTCTTGGTTACAAGAGACCTTGGTTATAAGAGACATCTTTCTCGGGTCCCTTCAGTGTCTCTTGTAACGAGGTTTTACTGTATTTAATACTTTCGCAACTTTTTGTGAGAGTCGCAAATTTTATCAAAGATTTTTTTTTTTTTTCGTAACCAACATATAGTTTTTTTTTTATGAATCATTGAAAAGAGAAATCTATTATCTACACTACGACTGTTGCAATAAAGAAAAATTCTTAATGATGCATGAAAAAAAATTTTATATGCACACCACCATAAAATTGCCCCGGTGAGAAAAGAGTTAAGGCCCCTAGTTTCCCGCGATACCATGAAAGATCGCGGATCTAAGCATTTTTCACGGAATCGTGCATTTGCAGCCATATTCTTTTTTTTTTAACATATACAACTGTTGTGATGGACATAAGCATAGGAATGACATAACAATGGGAAAATGACTAATTTACCTTGTTTGCACAAATATGACACGAGGAGGGAGTTTGAGACCTCATAATAATTTTATAAACAACAGTATTACAATTATAATGCAATCTTCAACTATTCAGGCCAACCAGCAAACTGTTCAGAGACAAGATTACTGAAATGAGGCAAGTTACACCTGCAGTGGTAACAGTGTATATTTAGTACGCTTTCATTCTTTCAAGCGTAAAACAAAATGACCATGCAAAGTAAGGATACGTATTTATACTCAAAGGTTCATATAAAAGAAAACTGTTGCAAGTGCCAGCGTCATCCCCTGTACCTGCTGTCTGCCTAGCATTTATCATGAAACATGAGTGCAAGTCAACAAGAACAACTTTCAACGCTCTTAATGACACGGTCACTGATACAAATTATGCCACTATGGCAGTCATTAAGAAGGCAATTTAAACTGATTAGCTGCATAGTTGTCAAAGTTGCTCAGCCACTCAGCTGAATAACACAAGGAGAAAGATGTAAATTTGTACAGCAGACATAACCTTTTAAATCTTAAAAAATGCACAATGAGAAAACTAATCATTAACTGGGTCCTTCACAAGCTTTCATACACACCTCGTCTTTTGTAGTCGATAGTCTGGTAGTCACCTGCACAGAAGCAAAAAATATAGATCAAATTTTTAAAGACAACCTCCTGGGTGAGCTAGAACATCTTGAATGAAGGTGTTATCTAAAAAGCATAAGGACAATACAAGCTTCTGCCTATACAACAATTTCGGATGCTCGCTGAGAAATTAGTTTTTTTCTTTGCACACACTCCCAAAATTCTGCAACAGATTTCACAACTCATATGGACACGTATACTGGCATGCTTAGCTAGCCTTTGTTCCCAAAGTCTCTCTCCTGTCTGTCTACCAGCATAAAACATATCATAAAGCTTGCTGGCTACACATTACTAAATAAGTGTAATATATAATCGTCGTAAAAGATTTTAGGATAAGAAAGACTCAGTGGGTCGCCAAAATTCATTCTTAATGGGAAAATAATTACGCGAGCCCCCTTATGGGTTTTCCGAAGGTATATTTACTGAAATTCGCAATGCACTACATAAAACAACAGAACATACCTGCTTAGATATGCAATAAACAGCTTGTTCTGCAGCAAGGAAACAAAATTAAAACTGCAAACACCTTGCTGGCAAACAAGACAAGCAGCCACACCCCTGCCACTCATGGCTGCAAAGCTTTGTTGTGTCTGCTTTTCCATGTTCGTTCTTTATCACTGCCTCATCCCCATTTGTTTGTTGGGTGATACATGAACAGATTAACTCTTTCGCTACCGCGTCATAGACGATCGTTCGCATATGATCGATTCAAATCGCCCGCGCAAAAAAGCTAATTTTAGAGCGTTGTGGACGTGCTCCGCTATCTAGTTAGCGAGCTCAACAACTGCTCTTTCGATTGCAGCCTTGGTTTCAGTGTTTTGACATGAGGGGGCGCCGTGAAAATAAAACTTTGAACGGCCGCAGCACCGTCAGCCGGAGAAAATGGCGTCCGCGTCGCCGCGCGCTCCTCGGAAGCGAAAGCTGACACCGAGCACGTCGGCCGGTTTCGGTTTCGTTTTTTGCGACGAAAGCAGCGGTTATTAGTCGGGCAACAATGTACAAACGTTGGATTTCGGTTTCGGCAGCGAGACTTCGCCTCGGGAGCCTGGAACGTCAGCGCTTACTTGCATGCAAGTTCTGTTTTCGTTCGCTGTGTGTTTTCTGCGGTGCATACGGTTTGTAATTGATGACAGTGGTTTATTTTTGTGCTTCAGGGTCTTGACAACGTATGGCGAAGACAGTTTGCCAAATGCTCACGGTCGCGTCGCGTTTTTCAACCAAGATGACAGCTCGGTGTCCATATCGGCCCATCGCTGCGGAGCGGCGCTCGGAGATTCGCTCGACTTCTCGACTTTTTTTTGATGCTCTTCACGGCGGAAATGATGAAGATCGTGTGCGGAAACACTAATAAGTATGCATGGATGAAGATTTTCAGCAAATTCGGCGTGACGGCTCATGGGAAGACGTGAATCTGTTGGAGATTCTGATGCTCATTGGAATCATCATATACATTGGAATTGTTGACCTGCCACGACTGTATCTCTACTGAAATACCAGAATAATCTATTCTGGTCCTCTGCCATCAAAAATCATTTCTCAAAATTGGTTTTTCGCTTTTTTTGTTTTTGTTTTTTTTGCACGTAACGGACCCGGATGATTCAGTGGCGGCAGCTTTTATTGGCAACACTTGAAAAGTGTCCTGGCTTTTGAACCACATCGATAAAACTTATTTCATCGATCCTGATGTTTTAGAGCTTGCCTAAAATGCCAGATTTTATCAGCTGGTTTTCAGGGAGCAGCTCATTCAAGAAATCTTCGGGTATGATGAGGGAAAAGAAGTCCACGCCCCCAATCCTCTCATAGAATCCATTCAACACCAACCGAAAAGAATGAAAGAAAGAAGAAACTACAAGCTCGACTATCAGAGAACAAGGGAGGAACAAAGATAAAACCTTATGTGAAGCACTTGTCAGTCTACCTCTGCTTCACATCTTCACCTCTTATTGCTCTTCACAGTGGCACCACAGTCATGACCCCTGACTGGACAAGCCATGGAAAGTGCAGTAAATTTTTCTCATAGCTGAAACTGTGAATAATGACAGCTATAAACATGTGCAACAATTTGTATATTCCAGTTTTCCTCTAATCAAGTTCGGGCTTACTGCAGCCGGTAATTTTTGTTTTTGCTATATACTTTTTTTGTGTTTTTAGCAAATTTCACAAATAAATGTTCATTTACTTTTGCACACACAACTCTGGTGTTTGTTTCATTCAGAAGTGTAACTAATAAGCTACAATTTCATGCATTGCAATATGTGCTGGGTGTATTAGTTCTTGAGAAAAAAAAAATTTCTTTCAGTACGCTCCAAATCGGGCATTTTTCCGCGGTAGCGAAAGAGTTAACAGATTGCGTTGGAATGATGCTGACCACGTGGGACATCTTCTGTGATGCTCGTAATTCTTTTAGCCGCGCTATGTGGGAAGTTCCCAGTAATTTTTAAATAGAGTCCCATTGAGGACGGCAGTAATTTTGACCTCAATGAGTACCCAGTGCACTTGTTGCTATCGCCACTGCCAAGTTTGTTTTTCTGCGAAAGCATTATATAAGGCTCATCGGCAACGAAACCCGATGTCCAGAAAAAGTGACCTCCCAAAATCCACATGACCAGGAAAAGAATAATAAAATTTCTTCCAAAGATGCGGGGAAAATTGAACCCAGGACTTTCAGACTGCGAGGCAAGCACACAACCCATAGGCCACGAAACCACGTTCTTTCTCGCCGAACAAAGGTGAACCCAGTATATGCGTTGCCTTATGATTGTAAGCTAATGAGTGTGTCATTAGAAAGGAAGGGAGGAAAAATGAAAATAAAAGGAAATAAAAATCTAAAGAAAAAAATGCTTCTGCATTCAAAGCCCCGTAAGTAGCCGTGAGTGTCCTCTGTAATTTTTCTTTTTTTTTACTGGCACAAGTTCACCTTGTGGGTTTCTACGTGGACACAGGCCACCACCCACCGCGGGTTCGAGCTTCGCGCGAGCCAAGGGCCCCGATCAGCCGTCACCACACACACACTGGGACACCGATGCGGTGCACTCAACCTCCGCTGGGAGGAGAGCGATTCGCCGCAAAGAAATAGGCCTCCAAGTTCACAAAGGAGACGTTTATTCACGTCGTCCTTCAGCAGTACACACACACTCAATCGTCACCCCGTCCCGGGGGCGCGCGAGGAGCAAGGCTCCGCTGCGCGCACGAAGCGACTCGAGCAATATGCGCCGCTAGCACGCCGCTGCAGGAGAATGTCCCCGCGGCAGTGCTGTGATCTCTCTCTCGTGTCGACCGTTGGGCCGGTTGCGAGAGAGAGTGGGCAATCAACGCAAGGTACGCCTGTCTGAGGTCGCTGGACCCCGCTGGACAGGCTCGAGCCGCTGCAGGTCAGAGGACACGTGCGGGCGAGCTCGAGTAAGCACTGGTCCGAGCGGCAAAGGCCGGCAGGGACAAACAGTAACGTACGCACCTTTCGCTGTCTCGGAGGGATCCCTCTCTCTGGGCCCCGCTCGGACGGTCGCGCGGCGCGCGGCCGCCCAAAGCGGGGTCCCGAATTCCCGCCAAAAGGCGCCAATGGCAAAGGCCCTTGGGGAGCCGGGGCGGAGCTGTGGCTAAATGACAGTGATTAGTCACCCAGCCGCCTCTCCACCGCCTGAGGCGGGAGCAAGGGAAAGAGGGGAAACAACGCGGGCGGCCGGCACAGCCGCGCAAAGGCGACGGCGCAAAGCCAGGATTCCCACAACCTAAAGAGCACTTTTCGAGTTCAATGCAAGTTTTCCTTTTGCATCTCTTCTGATCTCACTGCCATTACCATTGCAGGACAATATGGAAAAAAATAGGTGCTGAAGCACTTACCAGTACCATACTTGTGCAGCCGTTTGAACATCGTCTTGTACCAGTCACTGGCATACTCATCCTTCACATTCTATGACATGAAAACAAAAAAAACAATGTGCCTTAGAACATACAACCCCTGAAAGAAATGCTTGTAATAAACCACATCCCTTTCTACAATGGCCCTGTGGCAGTTAATTTCGACTACACCTTAATTTTGGTGCTTCTGCCAAAAAAAAAAAACTCTACACCGCTTTCACTAGCATTCGAAACACTCTAAAGCTGAACGCAATTATAAAACAACCTGCTTATTTTGATTGCCCAGCCACTTGTGCAGCTGGAAACAGGGAGTGTGTAAGTTGGATGTGCTTGCCTGAAGACTTCAAGATGCAATAACAAATGCGGTAACAGGTTTTGCAGAAAGAAAAAAAAGGAAATGAGAGGCATGAACTTCGTTTTGTGAGCTCAAAGATGCCCGAGAAGTTAGCATGACCAATCAAGAGGCCATAACAATTGGTGCATTAATCACAAGCTGTTTCCCAACAGTACAGGGCCACCAAATAGAAACCTGAACAAGATCAAGTGGTGACCAGGCATAGAAACACAAATTGTGCCAGAAGTACAGTTACTTCACTGCTAGAACTGTCAGTGACGGATGTACACATTCTCTCTGAGATGTCCCAGGTCCATTCTCAGAATTCTTTTCTGCGCACACAAAGACGACACAATCAGACAAGGGAGACAGGACGGATTGCTATCAGTCCTGCCATCTTTGTGTGCACAAAAAAGAATTCTGAGAATGAACCAACTAGCCGCACAATGCATATTACTGTCCCAGGTACCTTTGACGTATGCCCAGTGCACGTATGCACGTGCACTGGGCAAAAAGCTACCCACCTAGCAAATATCTGAAACTGCTGCAGCATTGTCCGCATTTGTTAATAATGACCCTGTACAGTAGCCTCCCGGCTGCTTACTTAGCAGGCACTTCACAACAGAGACACCACTAGCAGTATTCATTCAAGCATAGTAGAGGTGTGTTAAAATCCACCTGCGGCCTATTGAGTGTTGTGCAAAAGTGGCAACACCGTGTGTCATGTGTCAGACTGCAATCCTGCAAATGCCTGCTACTAGCAAACAAGCGGTGGTGACAGGCTAGAGACCGTGGTAGCTGACCCGCAGTCTTCTCAATGCAATGCAACGGCTGTTTACGTGTATCCACTGCATGACATATTAATGCAATGGGGTACACGGCAGTGCACGTAACTAATGAGGACATGGACACTTTTGGCTCCAATCAGGCACAGCAGCCTGCAGGTGTCCTCGGGAAGCCTTTGCATGTGCCCAGTGCTCATGTGACAGGACTATCTTTCATCATGCGCATGCATGAGAGATGCAAACAGAACACAGCATCAGACGACAGGCATGACAGTGAGCCAAGCTTGCTTTGTAGCTGCACTGAACATACCTGGCTGACAGCACTGTCACACATGTGGTGCACACATGCGAAAGCTTCCCAAGAGCACCAGAGAACTGTTTTCGCTGCCAAATATTGCTATGTTTACGTCAACGGTACTTGACTGCTGTGTTTTTTTAGCCCCCTATCTTCAATTGCACGACACTACGAAAGTTAATACAAAGTGCAATCATTCCATTCACGTAAACATGGATACAGCATGGTCTGTATAAACACCGATTCAGCTACACTGACAGAAGAAAACAAGAGTGTGACAATGACAGCTTTAACAGTGTAAAGCTCTAACGTTGTACTTCTACAACTCAAAAGCAAATCAGCTACACTGTGCCCCATTCTTGATGTCTCATTCTAGCACAGACTCTCATGCTCTGGCCAAAAGGAATTGGGCATTTTGGTGCTTTTGGTGCCCTTTACATTACACTGTGTTTAATGTTTATCCAAGGACTAGACAGCCAAGCAAAAACTGTTGAAAAGCACAGCACCAGCCTACCTTTATGCCACAATCAAATCCCCGTAAAAAAATTTCAGAGCAAACAAGCAAGCAGTTTTTGACCACCAATTTTTTTTTCAGCCTCAACAATTAAGCAGACTTCAATAGCAGACGCTTGGTACCAACGGCTCCAAAAAAAAAAAACCTCCACAACTTCGATGGTACAGAGACTGGAGGAACATTCTTAGCAGTAACTACTGACCACGGCCGCCTCAAAGTGTGAATCACAAAAAGTGCTAGTACTGCCATCAGTCATGGTCCATTATTCCCAGGATATCCTATCTCCATTCATTACTGCCTCTAACAATGAAATGCAAGGAACGGAATGACCGATTCTGACCACATTGTGCCACCCACTAAACAAGATGTGTACGAGCCTAGATATTCACGCACGCACTAGGCCCAGATGGGCACTCACAGACATAACCGCAACTAGTTAGAAAACAGAGTAAGAAATAAAAAAAAAGAAGACCACACTGTACAAGTAACTTGGCTGCACTCAACAGAAGTAACTGCCAGCACAAACCATGCCCACTGCACTAAGCAAACATGTGCCCTGCTTACCCATCACAATGGCTCAGTGGCCTGCTGCTAAGTACAAGCTAATGAGTGCCATTTTCCACACTGACGGACACATTTGGAGCGGAAACGAAAATGTAACGCTGCACCTGTACTAAAATTTTGGCGCACATAAAAAACCTTAGGTGGCTGAACTAATTCCAGAACCTTACACTGCTCCTCACCTCCCAGCTTGGGTGTAGCTTTGGCATGTACGCAGGTGAGCACGCTTGTCTAGAGCGCTCGCGAGGCGTACGATGCAGCAAATTAATTGAAACTTTGCCAGGGACAAAATGCTTATGCTTGAACGGCTTCTACATCTTTTGAGCTGTGCTCGAGTACATGTTTCATCTCTAGAACTCGGGACCGACTATAAAATTTCAGTTCCTTTTCTTGCGGAGAGCTTGGCTCGAGCACTCTAGGGAAGTGTGCTCACCACTGTACAGGCTTTGTCAAAAATATGCAGCTCACAGATTTGCTTCTGGGCCATGCAGTGGGGCTTGTTTTGCATTTTCAGCACTCTGAACCTCTCGACAGTGAGAGGAACCCTTGTCCCTACCCCTCTGGAGCCCCGCTATGCAATTAAAAAGCTAACTCCACAGGCTGTACATTTGGGACATTTCAAATAAACAAGCCCAAGGTGCAGACTGAGCCATTATGATCATCTCTGCAGAATTTTAGAGCCATGTGCACCACAAAAGATAGTGAAAATTTACATCAAAGTTCATGCGTGCTCTCTTTTGACAAAGCCAATCTCCTCGTCCACTCCACTGCCACGAAAGGCTTGGCTGTGACAGCACATCAGCAGTGCATTCCACTAATCCGTCATTCTGATTCATGGGTGAATGGCGGCTAGTTGCTTTCGCTGTTTTTTGTTGTGCCATTCGTTTTGGTAAACGAGAAAAAAAAGATCTGTTCAAGTTTCTTGGCCTGGTTCATTTTCGTCCGTGTGTGGTGTGGGTATTCTGCCATTAGTTTATCATTCACCTCATTCATTTCTTCCCATTTTATCATGCACGTGGGCATACCTTCTCAGCAGAAAGCTGACTGCGTGTTACTGTGCCTTCACTCTCCAATACTGATAATCATGTTCCACTTATACCACGACAAACAATGAGGTCCTGCCTTAAGGCAACATGTTCATGCTGAAAATTGCATGGAAGCACTGCAGTAAATCCGCTGGAGAGCAAAAAGCAAAGAAAAAAATAAATCTGGTGAGGCGGGGCTATGATGTACATTTCCTACCACCTCCTAAACTCGGAAGAGAAATGGAAATTTCTGCTTGCAAAAGCTTGCTGCCTAGATAGGTGAGAGAAACAGACTTGGAGAGGGCACGGCAGACTGGAGCGTGGCAAAATTATTTGATCGCAACGGTCGCAACTGTGCTGCTAATTAGTCTTTTCAAAATATTTTAGCAGCCTCGGGTTCGAGAGACGATGACTGGCAACCACCAAAGTACACCAAAAATTCAGCCACAGGGTGGTTGGGGTCCTTCAACAAAAGCTTTATGTCATTAATTTTCCGCCAACCAATAAAACTATAAGTACAGCCCATGCCACTGCTCTCAGGTCAGAGGAAAGCAGTGACAGGAGCTGTCACGTGGCCCCACACAAGTGCCTGAATGTACTGATGTGCATATTCAGGCATGTATTTGCTCATCATACTCCAGAAAGGAGCCCTCATGAGCGCAGATAAAAATGAGAGAGAGAATATGCCAGCACTTTAATAAAAAGGTGCCCCAGGGACAAACAGAGTAAACAGTTTGTGTTTGTATACCTCCTGCCAACACAGTCTGGCATTCAGAAGTGATGGGATAGCCTGGTGAAAGGTCGTGTTAGCGTTAAAAAAATGGTGCTACGGAGTGAGTCCTTTTAAATTACTCGTTATTGCATGGTGCCTGTGAGGTTAAATGACACAGCATTCGATTCAGTTATGCACAAAAACACAAAACATCAAGGCAGGAAAAACCAAATGCTCAAGTAAGCAAAAAAAAAAAAATGGAGGGTAAGTAATAGGCAGTTTAGTTATGGGCACAGCCTATCAGCAAGGGTTACTGGCCTTGGCACAACAATGCAACCTCAATGCATACCCCAAGGGCAAGCTTGAATGTTTCACGGAGTACGCTACAAGGTAATCGGAAGGAAAATGTCCGATTCTGAGGCCACCACTGAAAACATTTAAAAGTAATACAAACTGGAGAATTGCGATATGAAAAAAGCTGATTTACGTGATGAAAAAAATGCCTTTCCTTTTGTTTCCAGCATCAGAACCACAAAAAAGTGATTGTGTCTGCTGATCATGGTCATTTACTTGACCTAGCCCCCTCTCAGTGCTCCAGTCAACACTTGTGCCAAATAAAACGAACAATCTCATGTTTAGGACTCCACAATGAAAATCCAGATCTGTCTGGCTTAACAGCAGAGTAGCCGTGGGTAAAACGCTTGAGGCACAATTACCACGAAAGTAAAAACACTGCTCGTCAAGAAAGTAGCAGAAGGAAGGCCAGCTCAGACAGAGGCAAGATACAGGAAACACTAGAAGGCCAAGAATGACTGAGAAGAGGCAGGTCTCTGCAAAGGTTGAGCTTACCTGGTACCTCCTCTCCTGCGATGCCGCGATAAGCGACCAGAATGCCATGAAAAAATGACAAGTGAGCACGGTTAAGCAATCGAGAGACAGTAGTATCTACACCTCTGCTCCACTGTGGACCATGCAGAAATTGCATGGAAAACTAGGGTCTATCGGCAGCGCATGTCACGAAGCAGTTGAAAAACAGGAACAGGAGAATGAGGATGGTTGCTGGAGAGAAAACTGCATGGCTGCTCAAAGAGGCCAGAACTTGGGCAGGAGCAAGCAGACACATGGCAGCAGAGGCAGCAGAAAACCCGCCTGAATTGAGACTTCGAAGAAAAACAATGGTGTGGCAGTCATCCACAGAGTTCGGCAAAGGTGCCAGCAGCAGAAAGATGCACTCGAGTCAAAGCGAGCCAGCCAAAGAAAACGAGAGAGAACTCAATGACAATGAAATATGCTGACAGCGTGAGCGCAAAAAAGCAGGAGGCATGCTCAAAGCAAAAGTGCTTCGACAGAATCAGTCGTTTCCTACAGTTCAGCATGCGAAAGCAATGTGGCCAAAATGGAGAAGCAAAATGCACCTGTCAAAGTTGTTACTAAGATGCGTGTCTTTTTCCAGCAAAAATCAAAAACATGCACAAAATAAAAAGCCAAACGCAATGCAGGCTAGAAGATAGTGATGTAGCTGACAACAAAACTTGAGGCAAAGAAAGCTCTTGCAAGGCAGAATGACACAGAAGCTTCGCAAAGCAACAAAATCTACTACAGTTGAACCTCGATATAACGAAGTCCTACTTGCAGCCGAAAATTTCGTTACATCGCGAATTTCGTTACGTCGAGGTTCCCATGTTTCAGCTGTCAAAATAAAGTATAACTGGTTCAGGAACACTGCTTGTTGATGGAAACTTGTAAATCACTTATTGAGGAAGTACACAAGAAAATCGAGTAATAGTATCGCTAACAAGGGCACCGGATGTTTTTTTCTACATCAGGAGCATAATGAGTGATAGCAAACACCGCGACGGCATCATTTTTCTCCGTGTGCGCATAGCAAAAGAACGAGCGCAGCGCCTAGTACTGAAAGCCGCCACAAGATGTCGCTACTGGTATCATCATCATCAGCATTGAACATTTGCAGCTGGGGACTCATCAGAGAAAAATAAAGAAAAATGTTCGCCTCGCTCATGCCGGCGCGGTGGGATTGTGCTCGCGGCGCGGTTATACTCCGACGTAGCGCGAGCGCGCGCGGCACGGCGACGTCACGTTCGCGAAACAGCGGCGCCCGATCGCCAGCGTGTTCGGCGGCTACCGGCGCGCTCTGACGGCGCCCGGCGCGGAATGCAGCCGGCTGCATTTCGCGCGGGCCGCGCCGAGAGCGCGCCTAAGCCGCCCACCCAGAATGCACCGCGCGCGCCTCCCACGCCACGCCTCCCCTCTACCCCCTTCGCCACTCGCCTCCTCTGCCAGGGCACGTTTTTTTTTTTTTTTTCGCCGCTCACCCGTTTTAAAGGTACGACCACACTAGCTCCACGAGTTTGTCAACACTGATGACTTTTTTTTGTTGTTGTCTACGAGGACATCGCACGCAAAAAAAAAAAACGAACGGACGCTGCAAGGAAATTCCGGTTTGCGCTTTCACGTTCAGAGTCTACAGCTCGCCAGTGGCGTCATGGCGCGGCGCGTCTTGAAACTTCCATGCCGCGGGCTTTGTATGCGCACGACAGATGGCGCGGCGGTACGTTCTCGCACACTGCCGGCAAAATTGGCGCGTAAAAGGGCAAATACAAACTGCGTTTCGTCTCGGCTAAACTTTTAGCTCTCATTCGATTGTCAAGGTAGCTCCTGGCACATGCATGCGATGCGCAAGGACTTCGTTACATCGAAAGTGCAGAGCGAAATTACTTCGTTAAATCGCGAAAAAAAATACATGGTTTTCAATGGGGAAGTGATTGGGAAATGAAAAAAATGCGTTACATCGCGAATTTCGTTACATTGAGGTTCGTTACATCGAGGTTCGACTGTACCACTATACAAAACCACAAGTAAAACATTACTAACATCAGTCACACAGAGTAATTAGTCTATTTTAAACAAGGAAGGCACATTACATGCTAAAACACAGTAGTACTAATAGCAAAGGCAATAAAACTTTCAGCCAAGCATTATGTTCTACAATAGAGAAAAATCTGAAAATTTGTGCATGTTATTCAGAAACCCCTTTTTCCTAAAAAAAAAACATGAATGGCTCAAAACTTCAGGAATTCATGCATGTTGCACACTTGCATGCTAGTGGAATTGCAGCCTTATCCTTATATCAAACACATTTATGCCCAATTAATTATTTTCCTTCTTAAACGAAGCTGTTTCCAATATGAAAACTCAGTTACAATGTCCTTTGGTAAAACATTCCACCGCATTAGAGAAGAAAGAAGTGACACCACCAAACAGCACTTCCTAAGCACACCATAGAACTTCACGATGCCCGTCTCCATTTTTTGTTTTTGAAAAGCATTTTCATTTCTAAACACGAAATTAGTCGGCATCACTGACTTATTGAAAACAACGCTAGATGCTTAAAAAAAAAATTTAAGTTGCCTGCACAAATGTAGACGCCATGCCACAAAGGGATCAAAGCAAAACAGCTTTAATACTGGAATAGCTTCTTAAGATATGCTTAGCAGTGAAGGTGGGATTTCACCTTTTCGCACGGGTAAAGGTAAAATGCAGATAAGGTGCTCACAAACAGGGTCTTAGTGCAAAAGTCACAACGAAACAAGCCTACATGTTACATATGGCTAAATAATATGAATGCACAACTAAATAAGGCTAGTGAAAATCAGCTCACAATATGGAGGGGGGGGGGGGGGGTTGGGTATTAAAGATAACTGCCATAGCCACAATATCTGTACACATTACTGATTAGTGACTCACACGAGCTGGTGCAAAAAAAAAAAATAGATCCCCAGCGCAACAAACAATTCTCACCATGCTACATGCCCCAAAACTAATTTTTTGCAAGTTAAACCCCCAGGAACCGGATGATTGCATCAGAGTAATGCCACTGGGAAGGATAAAAGAGATAATGCGAACAAGTGTTTGGAAGTGTAACCTACCCCTGTTTTTTCAAAGTGTAAGGGCAACAAAGCGTTAGTAAGAATGAATTCTTTCATGCTTTAAATTTCGCCGCAGGATGATTGGCCTGCGTCGTTGGCTTCTCTTCCTATTGCTCTGCTCAATGCTTTACCAGCAATAAGAAATAAGACACAAAGTACCCAACTCACATGCAAACTCTCCCACATAACTATGTCTTTTAGTAAATATGAACTTCATTACAATGCAAGCTTGATTTGAAGCATACTGTTGCTTCAAAAGAGACCTGTACCCCCAAGGTGCACTCTTGATTTCACTCAGCCTGACTCAGCGATACGAGGAACAATTTCTACAGTAGGCTATTTGAAAGGGACCCCGGCTGGGGCAGCAGCAAGAGCAGGAGCAAGGTCAGGGCTACTCACGGTACGCAGTCCAACGGGGATGCCGTTTATGGTGGGCCCAATGCCCTCGTACTTGGGTGGCGCCGGGATGGTGGCGCGCTGCCCCGTCGACACCTCCTTCACGGTGGGCATGGCGTAGTAAGTGTCCGTGTGCACCCTGTCACCATCCACTGTCACCCGCTGGTCATACACATAGGGTTCGTTTGGCCGCGCACCGGGTCGCCGAGGGTCTGCGGGCACAGAAAAGGCAGCAAAACACTGTAGCCTTATGTTTACGCCTTGTTTTCAGCCACTTTCCCTGCTGGCTTCTTCGTTAACAAAACCATGCGAGCACCAGCCTACAAAGTTGAGAACAAGTAGCCCATTCTGAAAATGAAATTCATTGCATGTCAGTTTGCCAGACAACCACTGCAGAACTCCCAAACACACAAACGTCTCTGGTAGTGGTGTAAAATCCCCCTTTGCTAAACACGCCCCAACAAGGAGACTGGGAAAAGAAGACTACCCCTTAACTGGCGCTACTTCAGTGTCGTCCAGAATGAGTGCACCATTACTGTTCATGAACTCAATGATGTTTACTATTCCAGATATAGTTGTAAGCCTGGAAGAGAAAGTCACCGGTGGAAAGGCTTAAGGGGGATGCAGTGCAATAAATGTGATTTTCATAAAAAATACTGGCACCTGGATTTCAATTATATCATAAAATAATATGGAACCTATCCGCGAAGTTCGGTCACAATGTCTGCAGAAAAAAATGAAGAAAATTTAGTTTTTTTCGGTGAAAGGGGCATCTGAGGTGTTGCTGGCAGAGCGCAAAAACGCAGTTTTCAACAAGCAACACAGTCGCAAAAAGGCATATCGCAGTTTGTTATTCACCCAAGGCCTGAACAGACTGCAGCGGAAACATTTCAAAACTGCAAGCAAAAAAGACATAGTCCTAGCCAGGAGAGCCATGATTGGCAGGCAAAATGAAACTAAGGATGTGATTAGCTGAAATGCATCACATTACCTTTGAAGATTAATTTATAGACTTTAGTTCTCATGAGACCTTGATTTTATTGCTGTCTATGCTGCTAACCTTTACCATTCAGCTTATTTTCATGAGTTTGTGAGCACAAAGTCACTCCACAGCCACCACGGTGGCTCAGCGGTTATGGTGCTCGGCTGCTGACCCGAAAAACGCGGGTTCCATCCCAGCCGCGGCGGTCGAATTTCCATGAAGGCGAAATTTTAAAGGCCCGTGTATTGTGCGATGTCAGTGCACGTTAAAGAACCCCAGGTGGCCGAAATTTCCAGAGCCCTTCCCTACGGCGTCCCTCATAGCCCGAGCTGCTTTAGGACGTTAAATCCCCATATAAAAAAAAAAGTCACTCCACAGTTCAAAGGCAGAAAAATAAGAGAACAACTAGAAGCCACTGCCACTGGGCAGTGTCGCATCGAAGAAGAAGGTCCTATCATGCAGCAAAGGCTTTTTAAATGAGAACAAGCCTGCGAAATAAAATTGCAGATGTTCAAATCTTAAATTTTGTTTTTCTCAGTTGCATTCTTGTGCCAATGCACATTTAGCAAAACTAGCATTCTTGCAATGCATAGCCAAAATTTACTTCGAAGGTGATTTATGGAGACAGATTTTGTGAGGAACAAGGCTATGACTTATCATGCTCAACAGTTCAGTTTTTATGGCACAAAATGTCAGCTTTTTATATGGCAGTGATAACAAACCAGTGCCGCTTTTAAAGCGTGCTATTCTCAGAAAAAGTGGTCAGAAAACAACAATCTCTTATCCTGTACCAGTGGCTGTTCTGGGATAATCTGTACCAAAAAAGGTGACTGAATTACCAATATTTTTAGAATACCTTTCTTTAACTGTTTTCATACTTATGACAAAGTATTTAAATTTTGGACAAACTAACTGCACAAGGATACAACAGCCCTGAAATTTTCATCAAAAATTGCCGTTGCAGTTCAGAAGTTTACCCTTTATCCCCGCATCTCCCCATTAACATGTGAACTGTGTCATGGGTCACCGGTGGGCCATATTCCACATGCAAGCTGTGCAGCCATGAATGTCGAGTCACAATCTGGAGCTGTGGGATAGCTCAGTAAGTTCAATGTGCCCACGAAAAGTACACATGTAAGACTGCCACTGTTGTTTGTTGGCAGCTCAAAGAAGCTGGCTTTGTCAATGGCTCACTGGTGGGTCACGCCACACCCAAGAAATTCAAGGGTGGCCCACCAGTGGGCCACATCACACAGGGATTAGGACTCTGAAAATCGCTGTTGCAGAGAGTATGTTAATGTACTACCAGTGTCAAATGAAAAGAGGAAAAGAAAACTGCAGTGCAAACACTAAAACAAGATATTTGCTCAGGAAGACTGAATACTAAAAACGCAGCCGACTTTCACTTCGAAGGCATGAAGACCACTTTTTGGAAGTGTTAATGGACCATTGCCCTGTAGTTCCAGGATTAAGACATTTTTTTCTTCTGGATATGGAAAATCTCAAAATATCCAACATTGCAAGGTGCCGAGCTCTGCAGACAGTGTATGCAGTGAAGACAAAGGATTTTTCATTCTTGGTTTCAGCTTCCTGGTGCAAAACTCAGCCACTTGTCGTACAGTTCCTCTTTATTCAATGCTGAGAAGCCACGCTGATGCACCTCAAGTGCAGTGAGACAGTCTCAACACACTTCATATGCAGCTGGTTCTGGATAACACCCTGCTTACAACGCCTGCCTTTTCAACTAAGATAAAGCCACCCAGGTGGCCTATTGGCTATGGTGTTTGGCCAATGAGCCCAAGGTCATAGGACTGAATCCCAGGGGAGCGTTGGGCCACATTTCGATGGAAGAGAAATGCAAAAACACATGTGCGCACGTTAAAGAACCCCAGGTGTCTTTTAGTCCGCAGCCCTCTCTCCTCTTGTAATCCCTGTGAAGCTTTGGGACGAAGATAGACTGCTATTCTGCACGGGTATCTGCAACTGGTTAGAATGCATTGCAAGACTGGACAGCCTTCATGATGTTCCTAACCACACATAAAGCATATAAGGCTATCAAAGTGAATTCTCTGAACTATTCTATGAAACAAAAATCCATTTCCAATAAAATATCTGCAATGTCACCAAAGAATGCAGCAATACTCAGCTTCCTTCTTGTCTAGCTTAATTGTCCATTATAATTACATGGTTATCTTTAGCTAACCAAAGCCTACCTTCATGTAAAAAGTACCATAAAAAATTCAAGGGATTTAAAGACATAATCAAGTTCACTTACCCTAATACACCTATGACAACTAATTCTCTGCTTTAACTAATAACAAATCGCAAGTAAGCAAGTGAATAATGGCGACATCAACACCAATTGCTGACCTTCCAAGCACCTTACCACACTATTGATAATACACACCATCCCAGAGCAAAAGGACTGGTCGAAGGGTAAACTGTTTGTGAGACAAAAAAAAAATATTAGAAAATAAATTTGGAAGTGAGGACATCTTCTGGCGTACAGATATGTTCTGAGTGCCATCTTTTTGTTCTACACAATATTAACTGTGAACCCTTTGCAAATGCCGTGTGAAACCTTACATGTTGTCAGTGGCTGCTGCACGTGCTGTTGCTGCTTTTTTGTGTTTTCAGGTCCTGGTGTTGATGTTCTGTCAAGTGAATTTTTGCCTTTTGTGTTCTCTCTGAGACGCTGTTTATAAGCTGCAAGGCAATGCAACAGAGTATAATAAATAACAAGTAAGTTTAAACTGTATGTTCATTTTTCTTACCTACTTGGCATTTTGTCAAGAAGGTAATAATGATGGGTTGCTAGATAAAGCAAATATGACAAGCAAATGATACAAAAGGTTACAAGTATGCAGGTATGAAAAAAAAAATGATAGCAGTAGGCTTGTGCAAACAGTGGTTTTTTGGTTCGAAGTGAATTCAAAGTGAATAAAGTGAATAACAATTTTTTTCGAATCACTTCGAAGCGAAGATTTAGAATCATGCTTGGCACAAAAAAAAAGAGACATCAAATGGCGCAAAAGCCATTTCCAAAATCACGTACTTTTCTCACACACAATGGCATTAATGAGAGCGCACTAAAACTTTGTCACACTAATTGAAACTATGCCAGCATATACGGCATTAAAACTCTGTTGACCTTTCGCAAAAATGGCTGCCCGATAATGGGGGAGTCGACCTACATGCAAGCCAACCTATCAGTGGGGTATGTGATTGGCTCATCTGAGCGGTAGGTATTAAGCGCCTTGTGCCCGTGTCCATTCCCATCCTGACTGGGGCATTAGCTGCACACGAAAGTTAGTCAAACCGAAACCCAAAAGCAAGTGTTCTAGAAATGCTACTTGCTTGAGACAAATACTTTGAGATTTATATTACCAAACATTCTGATCAAACTGAATTTTGAACACTTTACTATTGAAACATGTATTGGAAACTATCAAATACTTGCACAAGCCTATATATGGGTGACCCTATTAAAAAAAATACCCTCTGGAATTCATGGTGCCAGAGTGTCACACAGGCTCCGAGCAACTCTGCCTTAGACTTACTGCAATACCATCTCACTGTGAGCACAATTAAATGACTGCAGACAGTGCTGCCCCTATCACTGTTGGCAAACTGCACCCATCACATCTCATTGCCCCAGCTGCCAGTGGATGGATAGCACAGCTTTGAATGCCTACAGACTTCATCCTGGCAAATGTGTGCAGACTGACCTATAAACCTTCCTAAAGACTGGTGCTCCCCCATGCCAGCCCAAACTGTCTGTTCTGGGTCAAGCATAGGCGCCGTGCAATTTCTGATGGCCGTCATTGCACGAAACCCTACAAGTTTCACTTGTGCACCCTTCACAAGCTAGTGTGTGGCTTGAATAAAATCAAATGGCTGCCCTTCCACAGCACAGTAAAAGGCCCCCATCATGCATTCTGAACAAGTGTCAACAGCCTGTGTGCATTTTGGGTGCATTTTGGGCTTTCCGCCACTGCAATAACGTCCAGTGAGCAAAACAGCACCCACAAATGAGGACAGCCCTCATATCTCCAATGAAAGTTCACACTGGGAGCTAAATGCTCAAAACTTTTGGTTTTCTGTTACAATGACACAAATGCAGCAGAGCAAAATGTTCAATTATGCGCTGCATAAGCCGCACAGAGCTACCTACACATCTTCTGCACAACCATAGAATGCTTGAAACAATTTCTTCAACCTCTTTGTGACACTGCAAAAGCAACCTACTCTCAGCTCAAAACCCACAAGTGACACAAACGCAGAAGTCATAATAACAGCACCCTAGATCAGGATATTATGTGACAAAAAGAAAAGTCAATGCCAGCTCTGCCAGAGGCTGGCACTGTCGGGCAAAGTAAGAAGTGGCTCAGGGATCCTACCAGAACTATATCAGACTGAAGAACTGGTTAAATCTCTGTTAACAAACCAGCATAGAAAAGCTATACGGTACAAAGCAATGTACAGTGGAGCCTCACTGTAACAAAAGTAATGGTACACACAAAAAATTTTGCTCAAGTGGAAAATTCATCACTCCGAAATCAGCCCAGAACAGCAACAAATTATTAGTGCACAAGACATGTTGATTTCCGGAAATCAGCTTCAGTAGCTTTGGACATACTGCCATTAGCGCCATGGCGCACTTTTCACACTCCACCAGCATTGCTACACCCCAACCCTGTCATTGTGTGCTCCCCCAAAGTTATACCGCTTGATGTGTTCCAGATATCACTGACCAATTTTTAAGAGCTAACCTGGATGCTTGTTTAGATGCTTGCTCAAGCATTCAAGCATCCAAACACAACAAATTCAGTAAGAGAAAATGTCCATTTAAACTTCTTAATTCTTCCTAATTTTCAAGCCGCCACGCTGGTTCAGTGGTTCTGGCGCTCGTCTGCTAGCCCCAAAGATGCGGGTTCGATCCCAGCCGTGGCAGTTGAATTTCGGTGGAGGCGAAATTCTAGAGGCCCGTGTACTGTGCGATGTCAGTGCACGTTAAAGAACCCCAGGTGGTCGAAATTTCCGGAGCCCTCCACTACGGCGTCCCTCATAGCGGGAGTCGCTTTGGGACATTAAACCCCCATAAACCAATCTTACTTCTTAATGCTTTAATGCTTCCCTGGAACTTGTCCGTCTTAACAGCTATCACGATCATTCTGCATGCGCAGAATGTCCGAAATGCTCTGTGATCACTCTCCAGCTGCCTGAGTAACTGCCAATGGGAGGCAGGCAGCAGCGAGGAGGAAGCGCGCATGGAGACAGTGAATTTGTGGCCCGCATATGCTTCTGCCCTGTTTTCACAGTGACCGCGTTAATCCTAAACAATCCCTTTTTATTGGAACCTAGAAACTGGATCTTTTATGTTGCAGGCGACAAGAAAACAGAGGATGACAGAAACAAAAGCCTCAGTTCCAACCCACGCAACCAGACCTCATACAGCGCTACCCTCAAGCCGTCAGTGGGATAGTTTCAGTCCTGCGCCTTCGGCTGCATCATGCTTGTGACGCAGCGGCGACAGAACTGCATCAACAGCTGCATTCGCGCCTCCATAAGTGTGTGGGGTGTTGGTGCGAACGCAGTGTGCTGGAAGCCAACAAACACGTTGACCTGAGTGCCGCCACCATGCTGCACGTGCTAAATGTAAGGTGTCAATATGCCGCTGCAGAGTAAGCCACTATGGCATAATGGCATTCACTACGTATGATGTGGGAACACTGCCGCAATCTGCAGCAGAGTTTGTACTGCATGGGTTTCTATGGGACTAGTCAAAAATCTACCAGCTGGAAAAACAAATGTAACAGCAGTGTCCTACTGTACCAACATCAGCAGCTGCTTTCGGTGAAGCCAAGCAATAACAGTGGATTCTGTACAGAATATTTGGATGTGCAAAAATAAACAAATTGGTGGCCTCATGTTTCTCATACTGCAAGACAAATTCTCAACTTCTTTTTTACTTCACTAAGACTTCGTTGGAGCAGAACCCTGTTCTGAAAGTTGATCATTACGTAGAAAAATTAGCTGCATTATATCTACATGTTCAGCTGGCAGCATATTAGAAATATTGTTGCAGAATCTTCACTACAGAATCATTCATTGTCGCAGGATTCGACTGCATTTACAATGCTGCTGACAATATCCTCGGCAAGAACAAGAAAAGCAAATGCTGACTCCTGCCATAGCAAAAACAGCAAAATAATGAATGTTTTGCCACTTAAACAAGAACCACTGCTGCCAGCTTGCAGCACAAAAGTTTTCTTTCACGGTACTCACCAGCATAGGTGTCGTGATGGTCATCAATATACAAGGCTCCCTTGGGAATCTGGCCTTCTACAGAGAAAAAAAAAGCACACCTATGAGCCAACAAAGACCACCAATAAAATGAAATTTTCAATAATTCGTACCCACATGCACTTCTTCATATGGCAACTTAATGAACCAGCACAGCACCAAGACTTTGAGGAAGGAATCCCTTAACTGCTATGCTGCAGAGAAAAGCTATTGCTGGCACTTTTTTTACATCCTTCAAAAACAGAAAAACTGATCACCCTCATCAGCAGAATAACTTTTTCTCATGGCTATTCTACAATGCTCCAGACGTATAAACATCTCCCCCTGCGCACGTGAAATGTTTGAGAGTATAATAAGTTAAGATACAGGCATGCACAGATGCAAAAGAGACATGCAGCAGCATTCTAACCGCTCACAAACACTGCCCATCATAAATTACCAGCTCCACTGTGCACATGCAGAAAAGCACTGTGACATGACTACACACAAATGCAGATAACTCAGTCAATGTATAACAGTGACTAAAGCTTCAAATGCCCTGCAACTGTGTTGTTGCCCATCATCCTCCACCGTGTAAATTTGCAGAGCAGTCACAGTTCAAGGGACTCTTTTATACCTAATCCTTTTGTTAAGAATACATGAAGAGATCGTGGCAAAGCGTGGAGCTATGCAGAGGCTGTGAACAGAAGAAAACGGTGGTGGCCTTTAAAGCAAGGACCATTAGACCATATACCCATGATAGAACATCATGCTATCCCAAATTCTGCATCACGGGAATGATAAATGGTGGTCTGCATCTCATAATACATGGCCAACACAGGGTCTAAAAAATAATATATTGTCAGTTTTGAGGTTGGTTTTCAGCTCTAAACATTGCTAAGCCTAATTGCAAAAACCAGTGTAAACGAAACATTCAAGTCTAGTGTTTGGCAGTAGTATTGCCTCTTTACCTTTGTCGTCACTTTCACCCTTCTGTTTTGGACCCTCTTCATAGTAGTGTCAGAGCACATTAAAAATCCCCAGGCGGTCGAAATTATTCCGGAGCCCTTCCCCAAGGTGTCGCTTTATTTCAGCCTCTCATTCCTTCCTCCCTTTCCCCCCACAGCGCGGTTGAGGTGTCCACCAAGAAGTGAGACAATTACTGCATCTCTCCTTACCTCAAAACCAATTTTCATTCATTAAACTTTCTTATCACGTAGCTGTTCCATCATGTGGACATAGCAATAAAACTACTGAACACTAAGTTCATGAAAATAGCCTTAATTTGTGTACACAACATGAACAGAGATTTAAAGCAGTGCAAAGCATCAGAATGTGAAGAAAAATATCAACTCCTTCCTTCAGCTGCTTGAATTATAACTTGAAGTGAAGGGACTTCTTTCAGGCTATTCTTTTCAGGACATCCCAGATTTTTGGACATCTTCATGGTCCCCAGCAAGTTTTAAAAATCTGCCCACAGCTGCAGTAGGGTGGAGCAATGTTCAAGCAAGCCATGCAGGGGGCCACTGCATGCTGCAGCCTGTTGTTTGTGAAGCATAAAATGTAAAAACACTCCCATCAAGATGTCATAGCTTAGCAATACAAGCAAATCTACGCAATTACTAAGTCCACTGCAACTTCAAAAAGTTTCACTATAGGTGCTTGCTAGCCCAGAAGGCCGGTGATGAGCCAGGAGTTCACAACCTGTTCATTATTTGACAGTCCTACAAAGCAAATACTGGTTAAGCTCATCTCCTGAGGAAAACACATTGATGGAAGTTGTCTTCAACAGCGTTCAGGCATGCCACATACACTCCAAGACTGCTAGTTGCAACATGCTTTAAAAGAGCAGTCTATGTAGTAATTGCAATTAATCCGAATCACAGTCATAACCTAGCTAGCCATGAAGTCGTGACATAAAGCAAAATTTCATATGGTTTGCTTTACGGGGGTTTAACGTCCCAAAGCGACTTAGGCTATGTGGGACACCGTAGTGAAGGGCTCCGGAAATTTCAACCACCTGGGGTTATTTAATGTGCGCTGACATCGCACAGCACATGGGCCTCTAGAATTTCGCCTCCACCAAAATTCGATCACCGTGGCCGGGAACGAACCTGCTTCTTTTATGTGAGCTGCCGAGCGCCATAGCCACTGAGCCACCATGACGACACAAGATTTCATATCTTCAGTGACCAAAATGAACATTGACAAATATAAACAGTGGCGTTACAAACTGTTCTGGTCTATTTGGGTTAGTTTCGTGATAGCTGAGCCACAGCCCATTTTTCCAGACGACAAGGACAACCGAAAATTCCATGCCCGTATTTTTTTTAAGGTCAGTTACACCACACTGACACCAGCTATCTGGTGAGAATACTGCTAGCCCCGCATCAGGAGCCCTCCTAGCTGATGAGAGTTACCGAGAAACTGTGTGTTAGGTACTCACCCACTATGGGAACACCTAAGAAGGCATGGCAAGGCTAACAAAATGCTTACACTTGTGTAGCAAGCCCCAGTGCTGTGCTCAGCATAGTCACTACGGTAACCACGATGGCTAGCAGGTGCCAATCTACTAGCCATCCTGGTTATCTTAGTTGGTACAGCAAGTACCCCAGAAAGGCGGTATAGTCCCAGTTTCAATCCCTAAACCTGGACGAATTTTTCTTCGACAACAAGGTTTATGCAAGAGCTTTGCAGCATTCCTTTGTAGCTGTTAGCTGTGCTTGGGTGAATGCGAATGAGTAATTACTCCCTAATTTCAAAGGTTGGAATTGTGTCCTAGGAGGCAAGTGTGAAGCCAACTTTATAACATCATGCCCAGTCGAGGTCTGCCTAGGCTGTGCTTCAAAGATATTTCTGAAGCTTAAAAAAACACTTCTCAGAAAGTTTTTCATCCTAAAAATGTTATAAAAAGCAACCATAGATAGTTATCAAACTGATCTTTTAGCATTTGGCACAGTTGTCTGCAAGTTGTCTACCAATTTTCACACTAAACAGTCTTCAAAATAAACCCAGAGAACAAATGTACTAGGCACAGCATGTTGTCAGCCTTGGCATAGGTCATGCTACCAAACAAGCACACATCCTAAAACAGCAGTACATTAGGAAGTTATCTGAGAGCTTTACTGAAACTGACAGTCAAAACTCTTAACGACTGAATGCAAACTACCTGCATAGCATACATTTTTCCAGTCAAATGTTGCACTCTGCCATGTTTACTGGCATGAAAGCATTACCCCTGTGTGACTGCATCACATTTATGCATAATCAAAACAAGAAAAGGGAAAAGAACGAAAAAGGGATAGACGCACAATGTATGAACATGTGAGCATAATGAGGCTGATTGATATGCTCCTCTGTACAAAGGACTTGGTCTGATTTCCTACACAGCTCCCTGCTACAGGAATGGGGCACAGCACTGACACAGCCCAAGACAAAACCCCATGCGACGCCTGCAAGCATCTGGCACAGCCTCCATGATATGCAGTGGTCTGGTGATATCTTTGTGATGAAGGTTGAATGTGCACTGGTAACCTACTATGCAGTGCTCTGATAGTGGTTCTAGCTTTAGGCAAGTTCTCAAACATGGAGCCCTGGCACGCTACCACATGGTGCTCTGCAGCCCAACTTAGGCTTTTATGGCTAGCATAATCCCAAGTCCAACACCATGCTCAACAGCAGCACGAATGGCTCCACACATGGTGTTTTTATCCAAAAGAGCCTGCACAAATCCGTTTCTACACCTTTCTCAGAAGAACATTGCAAAGGCATTGGCAAGCATACTTAGAGTATAGCAGTTGTAATATACTACACAGGGGCTTTACTCAACATTCAGGTGGTGTCATCATACTGCTAACCACCATAAGGCATGCATGGTGCATTTTCATGGAGAAGAAAGAAAAATAAATGAAGCATAACACACTCCAGGTTAGAAGACACAATGGAGCAAGGGCCTCTAAGATTTGTGATGCGTTATATAAATCTTTGCGACCAAACCAAGCAATGGCTTTGAATGATTCACAAAACCAAATTTTAGGAAGTCAGAGGAAATATTTACCCAAGCCTATACTATAAAATACACTACTCTGAACATTCTGCTCACAGATTCGCGAAATGCCCAAGTGCACACAGACACACCCATGCAAGTGAAATGTGAGTGGACACAGCAGGATACACACAAGAGGACCTGTAACAAAATGATGCAGTTCGAGCATCTTTGCACAGCTGTCATTCTCAAAAGACTTTCACATTTCCCCTCACATAGCATGCTAGAGTTTCTAGTTACAAGTCCCACAGATCCTCTGAAGTCCCAACTTCTCATGCAGGCTTTCCTTAGCATTTCTTGCACTGGCACTACATGCAGTTGCAGCATTTTTAATGACGTTACTGCTGACGGTTCACTTCAGCAGTTCACCCACCTCTCTGCTGCGCACATGCAAAAACTAGAGGACAGCCGTTGCCGGGAAATGAACATGCGACCTCCTCATGATCAGCAGAACTGTTATCACCACAAACAACAATCAAGGGGAGAAGCGTGAGCAGTATGGGCCAAAAGTGGTACCACATGACCGCACCTCGTGCCTTCTGCAGCAGGGTGACTGTGGGGCTCTGTGATGGGGGCAATCCTGAGGGGCTCCGATGTGGCGGCTGCACTGGTGGCTCTGCTGGTGGGAGCGGAGCTGGTGGCAGGGGAGCTGGTGGGAAAGGGGCCTGCTCCACTGCAGGAGGGGAGCTGGCCGAGTGCTGCTCCTTCAGCTGGCTCACAATGGGATTCCAGCTCGACTTGAGTGCCGCTGTGGGGGAAGGCGGCGCAGCGTCCTGGGGTGCCTGCACAACGTGCCACACATTTCTACATGATGACAGTTTGCAATTACTGTACGCAAAGCACCTTTCTATTCCATTTCTTCACAGGTTTGCAGAGCTACAGGTGTCAATGTTTGCTACCGTTAGCAATGGAGCTGTCCGTCATTTAAACTGCTTCATAACACTGACTCCTGCAGCCCGCAGCAAGAGTGCAGGGAAATGGAGCTGACAAGTGTCCTAAAGAGTATACAGGGACATGAAAGCAAAAACAAATTCTGCACGCGACCAGGTGGTGGGATGACAACCTCAGTCAGACATGTAACCTCTCCTATCCTAGTCAGACATGTAAACTCTCCTACATAAGTTCCTCGAAGGTATGCAGGGATACAACAGATGACTGTACGAAACTCCAGAAAGGCATCACACTCAAATGTGTGCCTGCGGCAACAACATAAGAAAGTAGCTGTTTTGGTGACAAATCTCCACAGCGCTTTACAATACACTTACCCTCGTACAGTACTGCTAAAACCTCCTTGCACGTGTTGTGTTTATGCACACTGCCTTCATATCCTTTATCTCAAGCTATAGTTGCTTAATTCCCCACTGCATGAAGTCATTAAATTCCTCCTTAAAAAAAAAAACAGAAAATGCAAGCCCTTAGTGTAAATAAGGAACAAACAAATAAGCACACGAAAAAGTCAAATAACTTTAGTACACCCTTCACAGACTGCTTAAGCAACACGAAATAACAAATGACATTTGATTCCAGCAGTTCTTTGCTTCTTTTACAATCAGCCTTTTAGTGCATTAGTATTATAAAACGCATGAAAACACGACCATTCCTCTTTTGCTAGAAATAACGATACGACTAAACACAGGGACTGTACTAGACATGTGTGACAGTGTCTGGGGCACAACTGCCCATCTTTTGCACTCTCCACTGCTCATTATAATGCAGCATAAATGGAATATAAATGACTAAAGTAAATATTCACAAAACTACAACAATCAGCTATTATAATTACTGTCCTGCCTGGAGTGATTTTGAACATGCTCCAAAAGAAGATTGGCACAGTTGAGCTGTTCAAAAGGCTACTCGCAACACACAAGATAACCACAAGAACAGAAATGAAACAAATTTGACACCTTACGGAAGTACCAAGAATCCATGTGGACACTGTAACATCAGCAGGTTTAGCTAGAGATGTTAAAACGGATGCTAGAGATACTCTGCACCTATGGCCTACACGCATATGCGCTCGAATGCCAACTGTGGCCAAGTGGCCACCTGTTGCAGTGGGGAACTGGTTCTGGCAAGATGTGCAAAATCAAATGATGGTGTGTATGTTAGCAAGAGTGGTGGAGAAGCGAAGCGTTGAGTGCTGTGCTGTGAGCACACGCATGCACTCATGTCAAGAGCGAGGTAAAACGCAGAAATGTGGAACTGGTGCACAAAGCAAGCATGCCGTGGTAGTCACCAACCAAGACAGGCTGAGGTTAACCTGCCAATCAAGACAAACGTAACAAGGAATGAATCTGGCAGAGATTTTGTGTCAGCAACAGCGTGTGCACAAAGTAAGCGCACACTGAGCACTCTGCGTGGGGGCTAAATCCTGCTGACAGGAACACCCTGCTCTCTTTCCTGTGCTGCTCACCCTTTGCACGATGCCATCTAAAAATGCTGTTCAGTCACGTAAGCAGAAAACCTTGTATGTTTGTGTTCATCAAGCCACACCAAAGGAGCCCATTAAGCCTGCTCAGCAATGGTCCCATGCGAACAGGAAACGAACAATAAAGCACTGGTCTGAGTACTCAATTGTGCATGCATGATGTGAGTGAAATTAAGGACATTTACGTTTGCTACCTACAGGCTTCACTAAACTATTCCTTTGCATCATCATCATCATCAGCCTGACTACACCCATTGCAGGGCAAAGGCCTCTCCCATGTTTTTCCAATTAACCCTGTCCTTTGACAGTTGCGGCCACCGTATCCCCGCAAACTTCTTAATCTCATCCGCCCACCTAACTTTCGGCCGCCCTCTGCTATGCTTGCCTTCTCTTGGAATCCACTCCGTTACCCTTAAGGACCATCAGTTATCTTGCCTTCGCATTACATGCCTTGCCCAAGACCATTTCTTCCTTGTGATTTCGACTAGGACGTCATTAACCCGCGTTTGTTCCCTCACCCACTCCGCCCTCTTCCGATCTCTTAACGTTACACCTATCATTTTTCTTTCCATAGCTCGCTGCGTTGTCCTTAAGCTGAACCCTCTTTGTTAGCCTCCACGTTTCTGCCCCATAGGTGAGTACCGGTAAGATACAGCGGTTAAAAACTTTTGTCTTGAGGGATATTAGCAAACTGCCATTCATTCATGGCTAGCCTATTGCCTGCAGGTAAAACCAGTGCTGGCTGACATATCCAGCAGGTGCTCTCATAAGTTAGCCACAAATGCGTATGGAAAGTAGCTCCCATTTACTTTAATGGCACCGTTTAGCCACTTCTATGGATTGGGTACTCATGCACCTCGAGGGGCAAGTGCAAACTTTGCGAAGCATGAAAGAGGTATGAAAATATTCAACTTCACACATACATGACAATACTGGGAAGGTTGTAGCGCATAAGCTTTCCTGTGTCCGAGATTACCAGGACAGCAGAAATGGCATAACAGATCAGCAAAGCAAAATGTGAGGCAGAGAGCACATAACAAATTTGGAAAAAAGAAAAAAACCTGAAGTTTAACATTTGCTCTACTGGATGAAATCTGTGGCAGGTAAACCTCCAACTATGTGATGCACACTGCCGCATGGACATTCCCACTCCCAAGAGTCACCTGGACCCCACAAATAAAGGTAACACACTCACCAAATGCTGCAACTGCTTTAACATACGCCCCCCTGCCCCTTGAATGCATCCGCTGTGGATAACTATAGACCTCTCCCTGTTTGCAAACAATGTGACGTCAGGGGAGCACGGGGGCAAGGGGGCGCGCCAAATGAAAATTGGCTTGGTTGGCAAAAGCAGCCTTTCCGGTCTGGTCTGCCTGCTGTGCGGAGTGTCACGAGCTGCCCGACGACATGTATTTTCTTCTTGAAATTATGCATTAAATATATTTAAATAAGAAAGTATGCGGCACTCCAGTACCCGGACCTACTAGCGAGTGACAACTGAAAAAATCTATTTTAAGTGTTCGGCAAACATGCACTTCAGAGATATTTTTGTGCACTTAGTGAGAAAAACTGTGACGCGTGCAGTGCACAGGCACTGCAATCCGACCAGCCGCTTGACAAGTATAGAACCTCATAATGGAAGGGCATGCTGGCAAGTAGGTTATTTCAGACTTCGGCACTGGTGACTGCATCCTCAACGCCATTCCCAGAAGTGACCGCCGAGCCTTACAAAGTGCACGTGGGCACTCATGAGCGAAGACAGCAGTGTACGCACGAGTGCCATGCTCGGCTGTCCAATTTTTGTCGCAAGCAAGGACAAGTCTAGTTTGTCTCGTTTAGACTAAGGTCTGACTGACAAACACAGTATCATTGCTAAGTGTACACCTTACAGGGTAAGTGCAGTGAGAAACAGCCAAATGCGATGTGCAACGCTAGAACCAGCTGTATACAAAATAACGTGGTAATTAAGCTCATTTTACATGACATTATATAATATTCATGTAGAGCGCAGTAATATTTAAAAGTGCACTTAAGTGACGCAAGCAAAACCATTTTCCGACTTGGACACAGCAGCACTTGATTGAGCGCAGTATGTTATGATTCCGGGTTGGAATATGGCTATACTTTAGTGCCCGAAGTGCTGGCATACACATGCGAGCCGTCTCGTGACAGAAGCTAGCTTCTTGAACACGACCTGCTGCACTGGAATAAACTATAAATGCCTATCAGGAAGCTCTTCGAGTACTTCCATCAGTCACATGCCATCCGGGCCTTCAAGCTCTCGATTGGTCATGATTTCAGTACAATTCATTCAGAAGGATAATAAAGGAAACCCAGTGCTTGCTCGTTTACACATAAATACATGGTTGCACGAGCAACCAAGTAGATCTCCTTGCAACCAAGTGCACGCCACAGATCTTGACAGCTCTTGACATTGGTCACTTTTGTTCTTTGCACGGCTCCAAAACTTATTTTTCGTCTGTTTCCATCATCCAGAACCCACAAGGAGTATATGCAGCTGGTCTTTGTTGATCGATTGGCGCATTCCACTGCACAAAAACTCAACAGCAATGAGAAAAACACAGCAAACTGTCACTACACAAGAGCAAATCCACTGCACCATCACACCAGCAGCGGAATGTTTTGCCAACCACTCCAGCCACGCCATTCACACCTCCTTCGAACCTTCATCTGTGACGTAGGCCAGGTCTATTGGCACACAGAATATTGTGCCAAAAAAATTTCATCTGCGCAGCTGTTAAAAGTGCAACTGTCTTAACAATGCAGTGCAAGATGAAAGCACTCTGCTGGTAGTCCATAAGTACACCATGCCACAAAATATTCTGCACGGGGGATTTCTACATGAGTTCTTGAACACTGCGATTGAAAGAGTATGGACACCAAATGTTTGTTTGCGTGTTTTCTTATTTGAAATGATGCCTAAGAGATTACTTTGCATGGATCACCACATGGTATTTGCCTATGACTGGTAGGCAGTTTATAATTGAATTTCTTTTCTCCTGCTGTTTTGGTTTCCACAGCCAAATGATGGCTGTGATGGCGAAGTTTGGTATAGGTCACAAAAAGGCATGAAAAAACTGTGATATAATCACTGCTTCAACACTTACAACAAATAAACAAGCAGTGATTATGCCGCAGTGTTTTCATGCCTCATATGACCTATACTAAGCTTCGACATCACAGCCATCATCCGTCTGTTGAAACCGAAACCGAAGCAGCATATTAGAAGAAATTGATTTAAAATTTATTACCAAGTCATAGGTAACTACCACATGGTGATTCATGCATACTAATGTCTTATTCATCATTACAAAGAAGAAAACAACAAAATTTTGGTGTCTTTACTCCTTTCATCCAGTGCTTCCATTCAAGGGAGATATTGGGAGGAGTACGTGGCGGGAGGCAGTTGTATACAAATTATTCAGCAAGTGCAAGTCCTTCATTATATTGAGACATGCTCTTCCTATGCATCAGCTGAGACTCAATGAAAAAACGCTATTTTTTTTTTCTTCCCTTTCAACGTTTACAGAATGTCATGAAACAGAGCAAGTTTTCTCCAAAATCAAACACACAGTGGGAAACAAAAATGAAAGGCAAATGAAACTACAGAAATGGACTGGGCAGACATTCAACGCAGAAATGCATGATGCAGCACCACACTAAACTGAAATGCGTGAAACCAAACAACTCGGCTTGCTTGCACGCATTTTGCCGTTACATCACTGATGTATGCAGTATCTCGAGCACGATATTAAATGAACAGTACCACAGAAACCCAGGGACTCGACTCACCTGAGTCTGCGACGGACTCCGCGTCAAATGCGCTGTGGGCGAGAACTTCACGGGCCGGTAGCCCGGCGTGACGCTGCCGTTGGCGACGTCGGCCGCGTGCGGCGAGCTCCCGCCCTCGGCGCTGACCTTGAGAATCCCGTTCGCCTGCTCCATCTTCACTCCGCTGGTGCTGGTGTCATTCGACCACGGGCTCCATACTGCACCAGCGAACGAAAGAGACGTCAACTTTGCCCGAGCAGAGCTGCTTTTGTAGGCATTTGCGACCGGTAATTCCTAGATGTTCCGAAGTCGCCACGAAAGACGATGCCGCACACCGTGCGCGCTTGGCAACGTATGCGCCTCCGTCCCCAGAAATTACGGCACCGGACGATGACAGTACCACGACAGTTTCACAAATCGAGTACCACGATCGAACGGCGGCTAACACGCAGCGACAAGCATCGGCCACGGCGGTACACGCAACGTTGGCAATGCTAATTATGTATATCGGCCACTTTCCCCGTACGAGCTCACAGTCCGTGAGAGTGCGCTCAGAGTAAAAATTGAAGCGCAAAAATAACAAAGGTACAGCAAAGCCTGACAAACGTCCTGATAGCGCTTTTCCTCACAGTTCTCGAGGGATGTCCAAGAAACTTGCAGCTTTTCTGCTACCTGAAAGCGAGGTCGGAGTCTCGCCGTTGAAGTTTTCTCCGCACACCGAGCAAACGCAAGATCGACAACACGCTGACCGAAAAGCACGCACTAAAAGACGATATCAATAAGCTAAAATGCATACCTGGGTACGTCTCCTGCGTGTTCGACAGCCGATTTCGCACTTTACAGCGAGCCACCTGTTCAGTTCGGCTCTCATTTGCGCATCATGAAAAATACTACGGACCCATACAGCGAGAAGGCCACGGACAACTACCGCGAAGCCGTTCGCAGCAGCACAACCATCACGTGACATTTTGGCGCCATGTTTGGACATCTCTCTTCGTACGCTTGCCGGAAACCGCCACTTGTAAAAAAAAAACGTGCTGAACTGACGCGATAGAAACCGAAATAAGTAGTAAATGTGAGGAAAAAAAGTATGAGAATTTTTTTCAGCCACATCTGTGACGGTCTGAGCAAAATGGATTGCAGTTATGATGCCGTATGAGAGTTTTTTCAACTGAAACAACTTGAAGAGTGACGTATGTTTTAGCCGCACCGCACGGTAAACACGGTAACTACAGCAACTGCTACCGTACAGCAAATGTGGTTAGGCAAGCCTGGAAACGGTAGCAACGGCAACGCGTTACCGTATTTGCCGTACGGCTGTCCGGATACGCTCAATCTGTCTTAGGTCGCATTGTGGCTAACGCTAGAACTATTTTCTTTTTCCTTTTTGTCAGAATGCACGCTCTCTCGCATTCATCGGCCTTGCGTGCTTTTCGTGGGCGCGCATTAAGACTAACTAAAGAGCCGCGTTTGTATTTTATATGAAGAACCTCGCATAAATACACTATACACTATAGCTATACACTATAGCTATACACTATACTACAGCTACAGCTATACACTATAGCTTGCGCCAACGTTTTTAGCTTCCATTATACCTCACGGGCCGTGAGATTGAGAATATAGGTCAGTACGACAACCACACTCTTGCTCGCGCCTACAAATTTAGAGCTAACCTAACATCGTTCCAAGTCTTCTTGCTCGTCCCTGGTCTTTTAGCGCTGTTTCTACGAACATAACCCACCAACTAGCTCCACTTTCCGTGTTATCACCCCCCCCCCCCCCCCCCCGCGCCTTTTCTGTGCATATGCTCACCCCATTTCTGCACAGTTTTATCGACGTGAGTGGGTGATATCACAGATAGACGTTACTTCTTATAAAGCTAAGGAGCAGCGTCGTCGGGCCGCGGTAGCTATCACAAAAGAAGTTGCGCCGAGGAATAGCAAACATCGGCGATGTTTGCTATTCCGTTTGTTGGCAAGAGCGAATAAAGTGCGAGACCCGCTATTGATTTCTTATCTACTCCACGATATGCATGGAGTTAACTGTGCAACGAGGGGAAAAACTGACGCGCAGCATTCACGGGGATCCAAGGTAAGCTGGGAAGGGGGAGGGGAGGGGGGGGGGGGAACGGTTTACCGCTCGAAATGACGAGGTGCAACACGAAGACGGCGGGGTGTTTGCAGGATATAAAATAGTTTCAGGCGTGCTTGAAGCAGCCGCAACACCGGCCTCGGGCGGCGGGGCGGACATAGCCGGAGGCGTCTACCTGATAACTGCCCTTCTTCGTGCAGAGTAATCTATATAGGCCGAACGCACAGAATGAATACGTTTGCCATCAAAGAGTCCGAAGAGCAATCAAACGCAGGCTCGAGGGCCCGATACCGCTCATATATGGCCGTATATATGTATTACACACGCAGTACGCATCAGAAGTGCACACCCATCCGGACTGCGATAAGTGATAGAAATCCAAACACCGCGCCGTATCATCGCTGGAGGGATCGACTTTCCTCCACGTGTAATGCATGGCTGCGATTCTTTGTCGCCTCTGTCAGCTGCAGCGACTCGCGTGGTAATAAAACGCACGTTGCCAAACCACGTCGTGGAATGTATACATCAGATGTACCGCGCAGGCCTCAGCAACGCATTCATTTGGACGAGTGGGCCTGCTGTTATCTCAGTATGATCTATTGCCCGTATATATTTCGCTGTCTCTCACCCCCCTCCTCGACTGTCCTACGAAACGTGAGTGAAAACAATAATAATAATGAACTGGTACGCGGCAGTAATCGAGAGCAAGCGTGAATATAGTTTAGAATGCTGATTTAATTATTTCGTCATACTATTTGAAGCTTGCGGCTCTGGTAGCAAAGTCCTCTTTCATCCTCTTCTTTCAACACCTGTTACACTAGCGGCCCGTTCCTACACTCCCCTGTCATTCTCTCGCTCGAAGTCCTCTCCATCATTCACGCCGCTCAACATTTTCATGCGCTCCAACCTGTTCCTGGCTATACCATCTACACTGACTCCCTGACAGCCATTCGCGCCATTCAAAAACACTCCCACCTTATCTGTCCACTCTGTCCACGGAACTCTAGGCCGCACTTGCGTCGCTGCAGCCTTGCCCCGTCTAAAGTCACTGGAACTTTATCCCCGTCTTCCTTCGATGGATCCCCATAGGCACTAAGGGATTGACGGCAATGAGCTGGCTAACCAGCTCGCCCATGGAACTCTTCCGTCGAATTCCGTCGCGATCCTTCACTTCCAAACTGCCCTGCCCCATATATGCCAAAGTGCCCGGTTGCCCTGCAATCGGGTTTCTTTCCCACCGCCTCCCACACTGTAGGGATCTGGCTTGGAGCTGAAGGTGAACAGCACCTGCTCGTGCAGCAGGCCATCGACGCCTAAGTGCTGTTCCTAAATAAAGTCTCGTACTGCTACTACCACTACTACTACTACTACTACTACTACTACTACTACTACTACTACTACTACTACTACTACTACTAAGCTATCGAGGATAGTTTCCGTCACAAAGCTGCAGGACGTCAAACAAAACCGCACTGTGATTGATTGGGCGCGCGAAATCTGAAATGTCCCCGCGTCAGAAGCGTGCGTTTCAAATGTGTGGCCGCCTGGAAGGGCTCGATCTGTGGCCGTTGACAAGGCGCACTCAATTTCGAGCAGCGGCAGTCGCTGTCCGCGCGCTCAAGCGGCCTCAATCTAGGGCTTATCCGAGATTTAGCGCGTTTCCTTCAAAGCGCGCACACACACACAAAAAAAGAAATCATAATAAACGCATCACATTGTGCCATTTGCGGCCTGTACCGGCGCTCTCTAGCCTCGTAAGAGGAATTTTCCAGCCTTTTTTTTCTGCTTGGTTTCCATCGCACTAGGAGCCTTCGCAAAGATTCAATGATTCCACTTACACGGACCCACAAGAAATATTTTACAACTGAAACTTCCCGCGTACCTCCGGTGATTGAAAAGTGAATTAATTTATATTCTTTCATTGTCGAAATGTACATATACTAAAAAATTCCTGGCTCATGTTACGTGTAAATACTGCAGGCATCACAATTCTTCGAAATGAAAATTTTTAATGCAGAAACACATCCTACAGGGCTTGCATGTCAGGCCTTTCACGCACTTCTGCGTCCGCACTCACAGCTTACCATGCAGAATAACATTCTAAACAATCTGTGTGTGCCTTCTTGCATATATATATATATATATATATATATATATATATATATATATATATATATATATATATATATATAGAGAGAGAGAGAGAGAGAGAGAGCTACAGCGACGGCTGTCTGATCTTGGTGGAGCGCCGGACGCGTAATTCGGAGGTCGTGGGTTCGGTTCCCACCGGCGGCATGTGGTTGTTTTTTCGTCTGCTTTTCTAATCAATTATCTTCAAGCGATAACATATTCAGTAATACTCTCCATTGATCAACACCACGAAATAAATAAATATAAACAAAAATATCTGTGTTCCTTGGTTTCTGTATGTATTACGAGCCCCTAATTCCTCTTCCTTTGTCTGCTTATATATATATATAGGGTGTCCCAGCTAACTTGGACCAAGATTTATAAAAAAACTAAGCGTTCTTCACAACTCAAACCGTGTGGATGTTGTTAGGGTTTTTCTTAATTTACAGTACCATTTTTTCGCTCTTCCTATTTGAATAACTACTCGAGATAAATAAATGAACTTTTTAAATATTAAAATTCAATAGGAAAGTTGTGGAGCTCCACAAATATTGTCCAACCCAGGCACTTCCAACGAGATAGACTTAGCGTGGCCGTTTTTATTCGAGAAAAACGAAAGCCCGCGGAGTTTAAAAAATACCACGTGACAGCGCGCTCCGTGCGCCCGGATGCGCCGCGATTACAGCGCTCTCATCCGCGCTTTGGAAAGAACATCACCCACTTAGCGCGTTTCGTGCTGCCCAAGAAAGGGCTTCGCGTTGTGCTTGGTTCCATGATAAGCGCCAGTGGGTACGGGCGGCAGTTGAAAGAAAGCACGGCTCCCGTTTCTTGGGTGATAATCGCGCTGTCACGTTACCAGAATGCATGCGGAGGAACGATGACAATCTCATGAGTTCGAATTTGGGAGCAAGATCGCAACAAGCAAAGACGCATATAACAAGCCTGATAACGTCGTGTCAATTACGCTGAAAAACAGGAGCCGCGCTTTCTTTCAATTGCCGGCCGAATCCACTGCCGCTTATCTTGGAGCCAAGCACAACGCGAAGCCCTGTCTTGGGCAGCATTAAACGCGCGAAGCGGGTGATGTTCTTTCCAAAGCACGGATGAGAGCGCTGTAATCGCGGCGCATCCGGGCTTTCCTCCATGCATCCGGGCGCACGGAGCGCGCTGTCACGTGGTATTTTTTAAACTCCGCGGGCTTTCGTTTTTCCCGAATAAAAACGGGCACGCTAAGTCCACCTCGTTGGAAGTGCCTGGGTTAGAAAATATTTGTGGAGCTCCACAACTTTCCTATTGACGCCTATACGTTTCAAGCAATATTTAAAACGTTAATTTATTTATCTCGACTAATTATTTAAATAGGACGAGCGAAAAAAAATGGTGATGTAACTTTAGATAAATCCTAACAACATCCACGCGGTTTCAGTTGTGAAGAACGCTTAGTTTTTTTATAAAGCTTGGTCCAAGTTAGCTGGGACACCCTGTATATATAAAAGCAAGCTTGTTGCCCCCCCCCCCCAGCATACCTTTGCAGACATATTAGGCGACTGGCTGACACGAAGGCGCCGAAATGTTTTTTTTTTTTTCGCATATATATCGCCCCCCCCCCCCCCCCAAAAAAAAAAAAAGTTTTTCTGCCGGCTGTGCATTGCATACAAGGCCACGTACAGCTTACATTGCTTATGGCAGCGTAGGTGCAGGAGAATGCGTTATGCATGCTGTCTATACGTGAGCTCGGAAGAGTATAGGAAGCTGAGGAAGCTTAGGAAGAAGGAGTTGCAGAGGTATAAGAAGAACGTAACGTCGATAGAATACACGGGTACTATATGGGAAATCGGTGGGAATGCATTTCTGCAGCACTTGAACGCAGAGTTTCGGGTGTGCATCTGCATTGTTGTACTCCTAATTAAGCGTTGAAAGTGAATTATACAGGGAGTCTCACCTAAGACATTGCAAAATATTTAAAAATAGGCTTTCTGAGTTAGACGAGCACTTTTTTCGGCGTAGAATTGTCAGGGGTGAAGTACATCAGAATACAGATAAGACGTGCCAACTGGCAGAATGGTTATCTATTACTTAATAGATTACTTTTTAAGCATTACTGTTAGGCTCCTTGATTACTGAGAGGCGTGTAGCCCTCCGTAATAGATATCCATATCAGTTTTTAGAATTTCGAAAATGTGGGCACCCTCGGTGCTCAACAAATCTCGCCTACATCGCGCCAAAATGCATGCGCTTTCGAGAAGCTTGCAGGCAAAGCAACCTCTCCAGTGCATGGACCTCGTCGAAATGGTGGTGGTAGTGGTTTATTTTTAAAAAAGAAAATAGGTGAAGTAAAAGAGTGTTGCCGGCCGCGGCAATTGTTATCTCGTATCTTAAGCACCAGAGCTGCAGTCGGCGGGCTAAAAGGGAAAGCGAGAGGATAGTGAGGAGAAGTATAGAGGGGAGCGATAAAGGACAGGGGGAGAGCTTTTTAAACTGTTTACAAAATACAAAGTAATCAAGTTTGCGCCGCTCGCGCGCAAATGTATGAACTTTGTCCGAATCGTCTAAATATCTATAATTTGTTGGGCACAGTGGCCGAGGGTAACTGCGTTTTCGAAATTCTGAAAACTGATATCGGCATTACTTACGGTAGGCTACACGTCTCCATAATTAAAGAGCCTAACAGTAATAGTTAAACGGTTAACTATTCAATATTACTTAACCAACCTGCTAGTTAGCACGTCTTATGTGAAGCCGCCACGGTGGCTCAGTGGTGATGGTGCTCGGCTGCTGACCCGAAAGACGCACGTGGGTTCGATCCCGGCCGCGGCGGTCGAATTTCTTTGGAGGAGAAATTCTAGAGGCCCGTGTACCGTGCGATGTCAATGCACGTTAAAGAACCCCTTAGCTGTATTAGCTGTATTCTGATGTACTACACCGCTGACAATGCTATGCCGAAAAAAGCGCTCTTCTTACACAAAAGGCCTATCTTTAAAAATTGTGTAAAGACCTAGGTGAACCATCCAGTGCATGTGGTGTATACTGAGTCCGCGTGGCTGCGCTAGTGGCGGACAAGGCTGGCAAATGTGTGCACGTGCAGCATTTTCCCCGCGCTTCCCTTGAGTGCCACTGTACTCCTAGCGCAACGAGTGCCGAGATGGAGTAGTTGCATGCAGTAAAGGTCGACGCCAACGAGATGTGTGGTCCCCTGATGGGCCCCACATAATATGCATTCTTTCTTTTTTTCTTTTTTTGCAAGAAAACGATAGTCATGTTCCCACAGGAGTGAGCCCACAGCCTGCCGGCTCATCTTGCTCCTGAGGACGCAGCCCAAGGGTGATCACCTTGGCACAACGACCGCGCAGGCCTTGACACGGAGAAATTCAGCCTGCGCAAGCTCGCAGCAGTGTATTTCGGTTCGCACATGCATGTAACATGCGCCACCGCTGGATGGCACACACGCCGTTTCGTTTTTCAGGCCGGAAAGAATGCCTTCTCTTCGGCTTCCGTCTGCTTCCCGCATTGTAACTATACAGTGGCATCGTCTCCTTCGTTACAACAGCGCCAATGAACGCGAAAGTATGCGTGTATATGGGGGCAAACTTGAAAGTACTTCGCATCACTGTGTCCAATGCATTGTCCCTGCACGCATATACTGCACAGCACTGTACGGGGCCTGTTTTTGGGCCCGCTACAGCCAAGAGCTTTTCGTCCCAGCCCTGTGTCCAGGCCCGAGGAGGTGATTAATGGCCAAGCCAGGTTCGGCTCTCATGAGGTCGCAATGATAGATGGCCAGCACGCATTAGTGATGAACTCTGCTTTGGATAGCACTTGTAGCTATATTAACCCTGCCGCTGTACTTCACTCAACTGCGCGGAGCAAATAAGAGCAAAATCCCTGGTTTATTTTGTGTGCATCCAAAAAAGAGACATTAGTGGGAAGGTAGAAACGAAATTTAGGCGGGCACTGTCTCTGTCAATCAGATGTTTAAGTTGTTCTGTTTGGCAAACGAAAGTACAATAACGCCAACAGCTATATAGACTTGGTCGGTAACTTTTGCTAGCGCCCAACGACTACTGCACTTTAAAGAACTCAAATCATGTCAACACGAGCGAAATCAGAAATCCTCGCCCTGTTTCCTGAAAAAAACAATGCGTATATTTCATACGTTCGACCGATCCTGGGGTATGCGTATTGCGTTTGGGACCAGAAAACCTTGACTGATCAAATCGAAAGAATACAGAGCAGAGCAGCAAGGTTCGTTCTGGGACGGCAAAAGCGAGGGGAGAGCTTAGTAGAATGAAAAGGGAGTTGGAATGGGAAGCGCTGTCCTCGCGCCGAAGAAAATTGCGCTTGAAATTACTACTTCGAATTTATAACAACATGACCGGAATTAACAAAGATACTTATTTTCAACAACCACACTACATATCTAAAAGAACTGATCATGACTGTAAAATTCGAGAATACCGCACTAGAACTGACCTTTAAGCAAATTAATTTTTTCCAAGAACTGTGGCAGAGTGGAATCGATTGTTCTATAACCAAGTGTGCTATACTAATGAAAATTTGTTTTAGTTCAAGTTGTAACCCCCCCCCACCCCCCACCCCCCTCCCCCTGCTTATACGCCCTTTGGCAAAGCGGGGTATCTCTGAATAAAGATAAAGATATACGTTGATAAACGCAAATGTAAGAAAATAGGAAGGCATAGAAAGAAAACGGTGGTTGGCCATTTCTGCACGAGACAAAGCACTGCGTCTGAGAGCCGCGACATCGCCGGTCTCTCGATAGATAGCACAGAAAAAAAACCGCACATACGTGAAATGACAGGTGCAGGAAGCAAGTCGTGGTCTTGTTTTAGATGGCTTCTATGGCGTAATTTAATTTACCTAATGCGATAATGACAGCGATTTAACAAATAAAGAGGGATATTTGGTGGATTTACTAGCGGATTTAGTTCATTGGTCATATACGTGAAGCATGATAACGGCCTCAGCTATACATTTTAATTTTTCTAGTAAATTTGTTGCGCTGCTCTGGCAATTAAAAAAGTGCATAAGTACGACAAAAGGACACAGCTGATTGGAAGAGGCGACGACGCGCTATCGCTTGAGTTGATTGAGGTGTTTCACATCCGAAAGACGGGGTCGGATTGCGTCAGCACTCCTTCGGTGAAGCGTTACTCTAATGAGCATAATTTTTTAGACAGATTTATTTGAGGCAGATATTTGGCGTTTGCTTGGTCATTATCACGAGTGCCTGCGGTGTTTGTTCGTGTAAAAAAAACTGTATAAGTATGTGTGTTTCATCCATCAATAAAATCAGTGCAGAGTAGCACTTATCCCGTTCACCTGCTGTCCCTCGTCTTTTCTGTCGCGCTACATGCATTGCCAATAGCAATAAGTAGGATACAACGGTGTGTGTCCTGTGCGCTCTTTGTGCTTACAAAGTTTGCGCCCATAAATTTCATCATGGACAGTCCTAAACTAGTCCAGCTTTCTATCCTGTTGAAGTACTACACCCCAGCCAATAAAACTGAACAGCAGTTACGAGGGAGCACAATTAAAATTGATATTTTTCAGAGCTCGGCTCAGTTTACGTGCATATCTGATAAACGCCATTAGCGTTTATCAGGAGAAACACTTCCCCCGTTTCGTCATCATGGTTCAAAAGTGACGAAATCCACATGCGCACAAGTGCGATAGGTTACGGCTGCCAGAAACGGCTCCATCCGACCTGACACAACGCACCAGCTGCCCGTTTTTGTTCGTTCGTGCATGTGGAAGAACACGCACACAGGCACGCACGCACGCACGCACGAACACGCAAATAGCAATGCCCGCCTTTCTCACGAATATGTCAATTACCCCACTTCAAGAATAGAAAAGTGACCGAATAAAAGCTTTATGACAACTCACGCGAACCTGCCCCATTTTTTTGACGACATCAGTACGGACGGGCTGCACATTGAGCTTATTAACTTTTTCTCTCCATTCTTCCTTTCTGATCTTCACGGAACCTTTGCCCCGTGTCATGTCGGGGAGCGTAGCAGCTCCGGACACAACGCGGGGCACGCCTCAGTTCCCGTCAAGATCAAAAACGAAATAATGCGACGAGACCATTCACAACGAGGCGAAGCTGGACGCCAACACCGCGCCGTCGTCAGTCATTAACGCTCGGCAGCGTGCCGGCAAGAAGGGAACGACAGAAGAAACGAGAGAAGAGAACAAAAGAAAGGTGCGGGGAACGTTAAAGAGACGGGACGAAAATACGAGAGAGCGGCGTGCTTCCGCCGCTTTCGGCGCCGAAGAGGAGCGCTTTGTAGGGAGCGAGGAGCCCCGCCCGCGGATCATCCGGCCAAACCGTTCCATTCTTTCGCCGCTACGCTCTTTCTCTCCGCGGCTCTTCCTTTCTTCTCTCGTCCTTCTTTTGTTTGCCGCCGCAAGTGGCGAAGCCTCGCCCAATGGGGCGTCTGGCTGTGTGGCGTGACGAAGGGGCAAACGAAAAGCAAAAGAAACAGTGAACGGCGACCGCCGTTAATTGCGCGATTCATAATGGCGACCCAAGAGCAAAATAAATGCAGCACGACCCTCCAGGCAAGTGGCTTTTGAAATGCGGCAACGGCGTGTGGCAGTCTCACGCTTCAACTAACCCGACTTCTTCGAACACGTGCCTCCCACAGTACAGTGTAAAACATGTCTTCGTCCGCCTAGATGTTTGTGAAGAGGCCTAAAGGAATGAAGCAACCGACGGCCTCCAGAAAAGAAGAAAAGGAACGAGACGGCTCACGGAGAGCTACATATAGTACACGCAACGCACAGCATACAGACAAGTCCGCCTTGTACAAGTTTGGCCGAAACTGTCCGCGCGACCCGAAATAAGTTACAGACGCAGCAGGCTTGACTTGTCGAGAAAAAGAACGAGGAAACTGAGAACCTGTGCCGCACGTCCGTACGTGCGATGCATTGAGTGCCCCGCGCCGTCCATTATTTCCACACCAAAGCGCACAGCGGCTGCGAAAGAAAAAAAAAGGTGGCGAGAACAGGATCTACGTATATCTTTTACGCCACGGCTCTAAACCGATTTTACGGTGAAGACCGGAGCGGCAAAGCATTCCGTAAAATCGAAAATTCAGAAAAAACAAGTAACTCACGGGCTTTAAAGTGTCGAAATGGCGACTGAATTATTCTCGACGAAAAAGAAAATTAAAAAAAGACTTCGCTGCTTTCCTCCTGCGCGGTTCGAAGGCAGAAGTGCCGAGCGCTGTTCATAGCTTACGAGGGAGGCCATTCGTCGTCATCACGTACGGCTCGCAATTTGTTGGCACTCATGTGAAAGCTTCAAGCACTGAAGAAAAAGTTTCAGTGCGAGTGGCTCGAGATAGTAAATCAGAGACTCAGATATAAAAGCCCACCCGCAGGTACAAGAACTGTTTGTTCTCTTGTGGCTCGCGCTCCCTTCTTCGGCAACCTTGATACGAGTGCCCCGGCCTATGACGGTAAACGTGCGGACACAGCCGTCACCTGCCTCGGCACAAATTCAACGCAGGCGTGTGCATCATGTGCGCCGGCAAACAAAATATTTACGATGTCTCTATTCAACCGTGTACCGCCGGAGCCTGTGCCAGTGTCAACGCTACACGCGAAAGAGGGTCACGCGAGAGGAGCTACTCGTGTGGACACCGCAGTGGTGGCTGTATGCGTGACGCGCAGATATACATATCTCTCTTCTGCTGTGCGAGTTGGCACCGCAAAGCGGGCTATTTGAGCTGTTAGCCCCTCTCGTCGCGTTTTTATTGTTTTTACAGCATCAGCTGTTATGTCTAGATCAGCCAGAAACCATGCGGTCGTGGTCGGCTTGAAATGACGTCACTACATAGCGTGGTCCCGTGACCCGTGGTCATCGGTCACATGCCCGATTGCCTGTTATTAGCGGTAACCTTCGTAAATACTTGTGAGCAATGATGAATAAGCTGATCGGTCTATAATTTTTCAAGCCTTTAAGCATTTCAGTTCTTATGGATTAGGATAATGTTGGAGTGCACCCATGTTCAAGGTGCGCTCGAGGTCCTGAGGCGTTGCGTAAACAAGGTGAAAAGCACAACGCCTTCTCCATCCTTCAATAGAACTGTGCACAGTTGCTTGATCCTATCCGACAGGTCTCCCCTTCTGCATTGCTTGCATGACTTTCTTATACTTCCTCCTTCGATAGCCGCTTACCGTTTGTGCAGTACCCTGGATTTATCAATCGAACCTATAGGAAAGCATTTACACGTAAATGTAAATATGTAAATGAGTATGTGATATGTAAATGAGTACAGTTTAACCTCGTTATAATGAAGTTTAAGGGGCCCGGCGATTACTTCTTTATAGTCATAGCTTCGTTATAGCCCATGATGATCGAGTTTTCAAGGCGAATCGCCATTCATTCGTTAGATCCATTATTTCGTTATAAAGTTTCGTGATAACGAGGTTTGACTGTATTACTTTTAGATTGTTACGACAACGAAGGCATGTGTTTCACCATCAACTTATCTACCCCATCTGTTGGGCGCTGCACGATTAGGGAATTTGATGCACCACGCTTTCTCTGCATGGAACATAGTACTGCTCAGCGCATGGCGTTCAGGAGCCTCAGGCATCCTATTTACGGATGGAGAGACGTGGGCAAGTTTGAAGGCAGAGGAGAACGACGCACCAACCTGATATCTCTTCTCTACGTTCAAGATACAATTTCACAGTTTCAAGAAACTGTCAAATTTGGGCACTTCAGCGACATGATTGTGACCGTGCCCGGCCCCGAAGCGGCATTGTGGTTTTACGGGAGATGCATCATAACATGTCGCACAGACGCAGCGTCAGCGACATATGCCACTGGGTGGAGCTCGCACCGGACGCATGCGACGCTCTTGGGTTGAAGCGAAACGTGGGGACACGTAAAACTGAGGCACTTTAGCGAAAGTTGCGAAACGCTTGTCGACTCGAGCCAGGATACATTTCGCTAGCCAACGTGTGCACAGTGCTGTACCCTGCAGGCTCGAAGTACACTTTCCCACGCAGCGGGGCGCTAAAAAAGCGGATCGTAGTTGTCGCACGACCAACGCTGTGTATACCAATGAGAGACTGGCGCCAGCAATTAAACGTCTGCGCCACCACGCGGCTGCGACAGCGCTTGCTTGGCTCGCGCTTTGGTCGCGAAACATCTGTAATTCCAATGACCACGCGCACTCGAGGGCAGACCTAAAGATGGAGCCCAAAGAGAAAGGCCTGCACCACTGCTTTGTTGCGGGTACTGGGGGACAAGACTGATCGTCGAAGCGCGAAACCCGACATTGGAATGGACCGCATCAGGTCGGGTGTGCGAACAGTGCAGTTTCATGCAGCACGCCGAGGAAAAGCAGGGGCCGTGCGCACGAAGCAAAAATACGAGTTCAGAATTTAACCAGACCAACAAAGGAGCACAAGATCTTAAGCTAGAGCGCCGAATTGTCCCTAGCTGCCTTTTGGTTACGAACAACATGACGGAGCTTGGTTGCGTTCATTGAAGCGAGAACCGCCCGATTCACGACGGAAGCGCCTTCTTTCGCTATCCTACCCTATCCTATAGAATATATTGGTATATCCTACTCTCCGAGCAAATTGGAGTAGATGGTGATAGGAAGTTCGGCTGGCCACCGGGCAGCGAAGATACGCATCGCCGTCAAACTGACTCTGAACGCCAATCGCATACCCGGTTGCTTAGCAATCTAAGAGCCCTTGACCACTATCTCAAGACTAGTCCTGCCTATAGGCAGAAACAACCTCAACCTCTTTTCAACATTTCGCTTGGCTCCCACCTTCAAGGGGAAGGAAACACAACTCCTGGTAGAACAAACCAATTCTGCAGCTTTCCCAGATCTACCGCATGTTTCGAGAGTCAAAGACCGCAGAAGCACACTAAAGACGAGCACAACTCAAGGACGAAGCGACAAATGTCCCTCAAAGAAGGCCCTCCAGCCAATGGAGTCGACCGATTGTCATGACGTCGCGGTTACTGACCCGAAAGACGCGGGTTCGATTCTGACCGCGGCTGTCACATTTCGATGTAGGCGAAATGCTAGAGGCCCGTGTACTGTGCTATGGCAGTGCAGAATCCCAAGTGGTCCCAAGCGGAGCCGTCCTCGTAGCCCGAGAGTGGCTGTGGGGCGTTAAACCCCATAAAATCAAACCGAACATGCGTCCAAGCCTACGTTTCACGCTTCAGTCTTTCATACTCTCCCAAGAGAATTTTCAAAAGCATTTCCTACTCGACGCCATTGGTTGGAGGGCATTCTTGGAGATGAATTCGCCGCTTAGTTCGTGAATTGTATCCGACCGCGGTCTGCTCATGAGGAATTGTACCAGCACTCCGACATGACGATCACCAAGAAACAAACGACGTGCTTGGTGTAGGGGGTTTCCCTCGACGTCATCTGCAAGTGGCGCTATAGCGGCTGGCGCGGCATTCCCCATGTTCGCGGTGGTCGAGCGTTTGCGGACACCGCAGCCGGCCGCAGCTTGCCAACCCGTGCACTCGGTGACCCGCGACTGTCTTTCTCGCCTCGTAGCGGATAATTTCCACCCATCGTGTAGAAGCGTATGACCAAGTGGCTACGTATACTATCGCGATGAAAAGTTTACGGGACGCGAATGTGCGGGGAAAAAAAAAGATGCCCGGGCTTAGCTTGGTTAAGCCAAGAATGCGTTGCATATTGCGAGGTCTTTTTGCGCGAGGTATTGCTTGGCGGCACTCGATTTTCTCAGCAGCTTTTCCTCCGTGACGTATGGATGGATGGATAGGAGCGCCCCCTTTGAAACGGGGCGGTGGCAACCGCCACCATGCTCAGCCGTCCTTTTTTTGTTTTTTTACGTGGTTTGGTGACGTCACGTCACCAAACCACGTGACGTCACGTCACGTGGTTTGGTGGCTGCCCGGCCGCGCCCAAGTGCTGAACTGAGTGACTGCAATATGCTACGCATAAAAAAAAATTCGGTGCATTCACGTAATGCAGTCGCCTGATATGCGTCAAAGTATGAATGGCCGTTCTCTATCCGCTCGTAACAATACCGCGCGACTGGGTCACGAGGTAGCGGTACAATAAACTTTTTTCTGAGAACACGCGTCGCGTAATATTTTGATCGCGATAGTACGTGAACTGCACCGCGTGAACTGAAAGTGGACACTATGAAAAAGTACGACTTCGTGAAAACACCTACGCGTGTGATATGCGTGCGGGTACGGCATGCGTGGTAGGACATGGTACGGCAGCGCCGCCGCGCGTTGAATTCACCGATATCCAGGCCTATCGTGTTCCCGGCTCAAGCTTAGTGACAGGTGACGAAATTAAAGCGCACGTATATATCAAAGCGTGCAATATTTTGAGAAGCGGGCCTCCCGGAAGCAGTGTGTGAGGATGCTGACGGCCGGCGCGCCATTTTCGGAGAGGCGAGTGATATGCGTCGTGTCTGTTCGCGCAGCTGCCTAAACTGCCATCTTTCTCTATTTGTCAGTGTTGCGCTCCAAATGAATCTTGCGCAATCACTGCACATTGCTGTCGGGCCGATCCGCGATCCCATGGGTCGTGTGCATTCGAAGCAGCGCGCGTTGCAACAATCAAACATGCAAACCTCGTCGCTGGGTCTGCATGACCGTATTTTCTCGGCCGTTTTGTCATACAAATAAATCAGCTAAGACGCTTCGCTTTCCTGCCGCAACAGGGCCAACAAAGCTTCAGCAGATCGCCAACTATACACCCGCTGAAAATGCCAGTTTGTGCGGCGCGATTTTAGAACTTGGGCTTTATATTTCATGCGTCGTTTCGCCCCGATGTGCTCTCCATGGGCGGCAGACAGTTGTAAAATGGTGTTTAAAAAATACAAGCCGTGCGCTTGCGTGCAATACGGCCAGTCAATTCTGCTGCCGAGCTGCGGCGCAAGGGTGGCCGCCAATAAAAACAGGCAGCCTGGTTATATCACGGCGCAGTATAGTATACCGCTGCAAACTTCATGTGCAGAGAGATCCACAAATTAAAGTGGACGTGGACGCATTTAATAACATGCAAAAATGTTGTCGATCGCTTTCGATATAGGGCTGGAATCTCACGGTGAACTTGACAATATAGGCGAGCCTGCGCGAAGAAACGACCGGGAGCGCGGCCTTAGTGAAACCCTCCTACAGCTTCGCTTTGTGAATACATGCGACTCAAACGCCATTTTGAAAGAAACAGGGCTGCTGAACCATGGTCGCTCAATATCGAGCGGCCGTGGCTGAAGTTACTTGAAAAATGCACCTCCCTTGCCAGGCAAGTTCAAATCGAACGTAAGCAAACTTCGACACAGACGACCAGGTAGGTGTGCAACGGTCTATGTATACCGACATTTCCGCCCCCCCCCCCTCCCTGGGACAACCTGCCAAGACGAAACTTCTCTCTTCCTAAAAAATTGCGTGCACACTAATAAACACGCGGGACAACAATTCACTCAACTGCACCTTGAGCGGCTTCATCGACAGACCGCGCTGACGATACGTTGTCCAACGCTTGTTTGTTTCCTCTACGACACCCTCGCGGGCAAATGATGACTTAGTATTTCTGCATTTCTTTCTTTCGAAGCAACAGCAGAGCATGCTAATGACTCGGGAAAAAAAATGGATAAGGTTCAAACGAACGTAAAATAATACCGTAAAAGGGGCAAAATTCGTCGGTTTCGGATCAGCGGAACTGAGGAGCTATTTTTCAATTTGATTAATAGCGTGCAGCGCGGACGCAGTGAGACAGAGCGCAAGCGTATATAATAAAGGAAACGCATGGCGCGCGTGTCCACGACTTAAACTCTGGTTGCATTTTCAAGCATGAAACTCGTGTTGTCCAACGTTTATAGGTTGGTGTTGTCTACAGTGTGGTGACGTACGTCACGCCAAGACCCATATCGAGCTCTGCACCGAGAGTACCACGGCAGCGTACGTAACCATACGACGGTTGTAATTGAAAGATGTGCGAGTGAGAGAGAGAGAGAGAGAGAGAGAGAGAGAGAGAGAGAGAGAGAGAGAGAGAGAGAGAGAGAGAGAGAGAGAGAGAGAGAGAGACGCGTCGCAACACCCGCGTGCGACGGGACGGACGCTGGCAAAGAAAATAGTTACACGGTTCGAACGGTACTTTTGCCCTGTACAAGATTATCTGATTAATTTCATCTGAATGCAAGATGAGTGAAAAGTGCGCCCAGACCCGCGCCAACTGGCTTCTGCCGAGCCACTGCCGCGTACACTTAAGGGGAAGGAATATGAGAGAGAGAGAGAGAGAGAGAGAGAGAGAGAGAGAGAGAGAGAGAGAGAGAGAGAGAGAACGCGCGTCACAACAGCCGCGTCTGTCGGGACTTTTCTAGTACACTCTAGTCGGGACAGACGCTGGCTAAGAAAACAGATACACAATTCGAACCCGAAGATTCGACCATATAAAGGAGGGGGGGGAAAGAGAGAGAGAACGCGCGTACACGTAAGCCGCGTCTGTCGGGACAGACGCTGGCTAAAGAAACAGATACACGGTTCGAACCCGAAGGAAAAGAGAGAGAGAGAGAGAGAGAGAGAGAGAGAGAGAGAGAGAGAACGCGCGTCACAACAGCCGCGTTTGTCGGGACTAGAGTGACTGTTCTAGTAGTCGGGACAGACGCTGGCTAAGAAAACAGATACACAATTCAAACCCGAAGATTCGACCATATAAAGGAGGGGGGAAAGAAAGAGAGAGAGAGAGAGAGAGAGAGAGAGAGAGAGAGAGAGAGAGAGAACGCGCGTACACGTAAGCCGCGTCTGTCGGGACAGACGCTGGCTAAAGAAACAGATACACGGTTCGCACCCGAAGGATGCGACCATATGCCACAGATAATTCTGTCCCGAACAAGCCGCTGCCACACACACACGCAGAGAGAGAGAGAGAGAGAGAGAGAGAGAGAGAGAGAGAGAGAGAGAGAGAGAGAGAGAGATTAGAAAACAGTTACTCGGCCACAGCCCGAAGGCTGCGAACCGCAAGCAACAGATATCCTGAACGGAAGTCAACGAGACTCTCTTAGCCCTCCTACGGGACCGGCATACAAGCGCCGGTTGCTCTCCAAACGAGTCACAAAAAATAACTGCTGCCAGTGTCTTCTCAATGTTTCTCAATATATCAGTCGAGCTGTGCATTTGATAATGCACGGAATTATAATTTCCGATTTCTAATAACGCGTGCAAAAATCACATACATGCCACAATACACTTCGTTGTCATACGTGATCCGTTAGGGGCTTTGAGAGACGGCCGCTTAGAGAAAGAGGGGAGCTTCAGGGCGAGAAGGGCTTTCGGCTGAAAAACTGCTTTCGCGCGCTCCCCAAGGATGGCGCTGCGGTCCTACAATCACGCATGTAAAAGACCGGCCGCAGGGCCTTCATGTCCCGAGTATCTGTTCTCGCTTCGGCGAGCGCGGCTTCGGCCGCTTCTCTTTGAGCAGCGTCCGCTTCGGCGGAAGCAGTTGTTGCTGCGACGCGCGTCTTTTCTTTCCTTTTTCTCTTTCCTCTGATCTTTTAACTCTCCTCTATCTGCACGTGGCAGCGGTGGTGGCTTGGCTCGAGCCAGTAGCAGGCCCGTGCAATTTCCTCTTCATCCTTCTCTCAGTCACAACAACAACAACAACCTTCATGTCCTTTCGCCCTCTGGCAGGCAGATGTATACACGCTCGCGGAGTACTCGAACGCGCTGCATGTACTACATTCTTGTCAGGCCTGCATCTCGTCGTGTCCGCGTACGCTTCTGCATCGTCATGGATTTCAATGCCGCCACCGTCACAGCTGCTTAAGCCGAGCAATGGAGCCTGTGTTAGGCCCGTAAACATTTCATGCTTACTCTACTCACGGTTACGGGAGAGGCGCAATTTTTTTTTTTTCTGGCTGAAGGCTGGAGACATTTTTTAGCATATCTCTGCATGCTTCCTCCAGGCCCTGGTCACCCAGTGCCTGAATGAGTACTGGGGACAGGGTTCAGGGCCCGGTCCATTACAGTCCCAGAACGTGTCAGTGTGTCCGTCTCACTCTAGTGAGCAGTTGTTCCCTTTAAAAAGCTCTTCAGTTTAGCGTGCAAGACGGACCTGACACAGAGGCAGCCAGAATCGTGCCTTCGAGTGGGTCATGCGAATCGAAGGTAAAGTGGTTGAGCGTTAAGCAGCCGCCAACGCGACCCGACATTTAACCTGCTTGGATAGATGGCGATAAGTGAGTTTCAAACAATGTACGCAGTCAAAGTTGTTTTCTGCGAGCGGTGCCAAGGGAGCGATTTAAGGACAGTTCTCTGAGCGAGCCTCCGAAATCTTGAGATTTCAAAGATCACCATCCTTATTACACTAATATCAGCCCAGTTAGGTCTATATTGCAGGACAAACGACCCTCCCATTCGATTAACCCTGCCCTACGCCAGCCGCGGTCATCCGCAACCCGCCTGATTTTCGAAAATTGTCCGCATAGTAACCCAGAAAGTCTGCAGATATCCATGTACACTTGGCAACTCTGGACGCGGCGACGGAGCGGCGCACGAGGCAGACGCAGGGGGGGCGGCGGGGCTGGACCCATTCCAAGCGGGGTCCAAATAGACTGGCGGAACGACAGCTGCAGCGACGGCCGGGCGGCTGTCACGGGCTCGCCGCTTGCCGGCGCTGGGGGGAGCCCCGCTGGAGAAATTAAGCGGGGGCCCCCTTGTTCCACCCCCGGGCAGAGAGCCACGCTGTTCCGTGGTCGCTCAGGGCTGCCACATTCGCTGCGGCGTTCGGCGGTAACACCCAATACTCCGCGGATACACCGAGGGGGCAATAACCCCCGAGGAACAAAGGAAAAGCGTGCATGAGCCGAGTTCAACCTTCCTGCACAGCTGCTGCAGAAATGCACTCCCACCGATTGCCCACAGAAGCCTATGCATTCTATCAAGGCTGCTTTCTTCATCGTCTACCGCTTGTTCCTGCTTCTTCCCAGCTCACTTGGGTAACGAGGATGACCTTCCCTTCTACCTACACGCCCATGCTGCTTGCAGTGCAAAGTAACTTCAGCCAGTATTTTTGTACTAGAGTACACAAATGAAATTCTGTAGAGCAGAAATTTTGTTATGACCAGGTGTTGGCCGGCTATAAACGGTTGGTTCGAAACGTGTTTTGGCTTATGCCCGTATGACAATAAAGCCTCAGCGTAGCGAAATACTCCAATTAACGATTCTATAAGTTTAGCCAGGTGCCTATTCACATTCGTGCACGGATGCACTCTTCTACTGGAAATGACGTTGCAGTTGATTTTCCCTCTCGACCTTATAGCGGGGAATAGGGTTTGATGATGGTTAAAGGGTGCTTGAAGTCTTGCAGATTCGATATTGCTCAATCACATTGCTCGAGGACACTTCAGGAGAGGTTAAATGTTTATTAACAATCATTGAAACACAGAAAGATACAAGCAAGGAGAAAGCTTATTTACATTTGACTGACTCACAGTTTGACCTGACGAAACCGGCTCTCGGTCCCGCGAACACAGCTTCTTTTAAACCCTACTTCTCCTGCCCTCGGTGGAGACAATAACCAGTTAGGTAAATTCACAAACATGCACCCAACAAATAATTGGGGAAAGGAAAACTTGACCAATCAATGATTGGGGAAAGGAAAACACAGCAAATCAATGATTGGGGGAAGACCAAACTGTACAAGTATGTACGCTCTCCACTACCGTGTTTTCGGAGTATTCCCCTTTCCTCCGGCGAGCTTCGCGAACACTCGCTTTCCCACGGGTGCGGTTTGTTTCAACTTCTGGCAAACCCCAGTTTCGAGGAGAGGCAATCTTCAAGGCCCACCTATTCGTCGCCGTCCCTCACAAACTGTCAGCATGAACAGTAGACGGATGGGCACCAACTCCCGTACAAAGCGCCTCTTTCGCGTGTCCCTTGCCACGTGACGCGACGCGGATCATGATGTCTCGTCGCCGCCCGCCTCGCCGCAAGAACGTGAACACAGTCAGATGCGACCCGGCGCTCATGGAAGGGTTCGACCTTTCCCGTATTCTGGAAGTCCTACTATAGTAGGATACAAGGTAAAAAAACAGCAGTTGCTAACGCTGGGCCACGGTCCGCGGCGTTCTGTATTACTCCGCTGGCCAATCGCAACAGTAAATGAAATCAACTTTTTAATGTTTGACTATATCAAACAATTCCCGTATCAAAATTCTAGAGCTCATCTTTTTCTTGTGCTAAGCTTCTTGCTTAGGTAACAAGAAGCGTTTCAGCAGCGGACTACTTTTTTGTCGTGGAGGAATTCTGTGCGTGGAGGCTGAATGTGGGCGGAGCTTCACTGCAGACTTCAGTTGTATCCGACTATACCTTAAATGTTTCTATTACGGTACCCTACAATTTTCCGATATTCAAAATCTTTGTCCAAGAATGATAGACGTGTTTACGTATGTTTTCTACGTAGCCAAGGAGAGGAAGCTATGAAGAAACATGACCGCAAGGACGTACTACGTCATTTCTTGGGATAGAAATAGGCTCCCTGAAGTAGCTTATAGGGAAAGGAAAATGAAGTAATAATAATAACGGGTTTAAAGCGCCGAGAATAGTTCGAGAGACTCAGAGTAGCTGCGAGTGAGCGAGGCTATCCTTGTAGCAGTGCGAGCGTCGGTTATTGCCCAAACTGTGGGCCTCTTGTAACGAGTCGCTGGTAGAGCGGATCCCCGCTCTCGGCGAGAGAAAAAAGAAAGTGCGAGCCCGTCTCCTCCGACAGAGTCCCTCTCAGTGTGGTGCAGTGTGTGAGGGGCGGGGTACGCGGTGCATGAAGCAGTGGCAGGCAGGGCAGGCCTGGGATTAATGGGCACCACAGCTGGCGGCCGCTCTTCCACGCGCAATGAAGTCTCAGTGGGAGGGCGCCTTTCTGCGTGTGTGCGCGCCTGTTCCGTGCAGAAGCGAACCAGTCGGAAACCGAAACGCCGACCTCGGCTAACTGAGTTGAAGCGACAGACGCTGACAGGCGTAATCTAACGCGCGTGTATCATGTGTGATGATGGAATGCGCAGCGGCGCTTTACTCAGACTGCCAGCGTTCCCATGGGAACATCAGGGGCCGTGTGAAGATGTCGAGGTTTAGGCGAGGTGCAGGAGAAGGTCGATTGGAAAGCTTTGCGCGGATACGATGGACGCGGTCACCGCGCGACACGTAACAATTTCTGACTCGCCGGTGTCACGGAAGTCATCCGCAAGACAACACGGAACATCCGATCGTCGGCTGTTAAACCGGTGCTTTTCACGTCGCCTTCGTGTCGTCCACGACGGTGTGTAGCAGACGCCGCATCACTCCCTGTGCAATGGCTCTGACGCCACCGGGGACGGGCTTCGGAACCGGCCTGGGGTCACCCCGAAGCTGCATGTCGGGAACGGCATCAACGGCACCGTACTTACTGGGCGGTCGAGGTAACATTTTTTTTGACTGCGTGTAGATAACCGCCGCTCCGCGAGCAAGTTTTCTGTCAGAGCAGGCATTGCGGCTTTGTGTATAAAACGTGCACCAGAAGCCCAATCTGGGGATCCGCCCTGGCTCCTCATACAGAGTATTCACGATTTTGGTAACAGTACTTGGGGCCAGCGCGTGAAAATCAGGGGAACAGTGTACTGTATATCGGGAGGAAGGCGTTCGTTTGTACAGGCCCAGCGAAACGGTGCGTCAAGTAGGAGAGGCTGAGTTGCTGTTTCGTCACTTCTCAATCTTCCGACCATTACGCGACCTTATTTATTTATTCATTTTTTATTCTTCAAAGCTCCACAAGGAACATTACATGAGCAGTGGGCTGACAAAATGGTATTAATTTGGATATAGATTATCTTCGATCGTAGATTTGAAATGAGCGGGATTGACGATGGCTGCCACTTCGGATGGAAGGCCATTCCAGTCGCTGGCTATTCTAAGGAACAAAGACTTCTGATATGTTACGGTGCGAGATTGCTCGGGGTAGACGGCGTTAGGGTGGGAGTTACGGGATATCCGATGAGCGCGTGTGATACGGGGGGCGTCGTGGTTAAAGGTGTGATAAAATCTATGATACATGGAAAGACGGGCGATTTTGCGACGGCTACAGCGTGGGGAGATGGAGCTGAGATTTTAGTGCAGAAACACTAGTGTGATAAGAGTAGTCGGAACAAATGAACTTGGTAGCACGGTTCTGGACAGATTCGAGCGTGGTGATAAGGTTAGAAAGGATCATACGCGGCACATGCAATATTCCCGATATGTGTCGTAGCGCGCTCTTTTGCATGCAGCTGTAAATATGTGCATTGAGCAGCCGCAGTCACACTTCACCCAATAGCCCCGCCGCGTAGGCTCAGTGGTTACGGCGTTCTGCTGCTGAGCCCGAGGGTGCGGGTTCGATCCCGCCGCGGCGGCCGCCTGTCGATGGAGGTGAAATGCAAGGCGCCCGTGTACTGTGCGATGCCAGTGCAAGTTAAAGAACCCCAGATGGTCGAAATTAATCCGTAGCTCTCCACTACGGCGTCCCTCAGAGCCAATGTCGCTCTACAAGGTATACGCCGGCTGTACGAACTAAACTTGGGCATTTACTGCGGCGAAGACTGATCTGGAAAGATTGTGCACGGCACTGACAACGCAAAGCTCGAGCCTCGTACATCCATGAGAACGAAGATGCGCAGCGCTCGAGGTAAACGGACACTAAGGACAAATTGCAGTTGGCCTGTATCGATCGATTACCGTATTCTGAAAACAAAAACGGTATACTTTCACTGAAAACGGAGCTTTTATGAGCCAAAATAGGCTTGAAAATTAAAATACAGATGCCTTCATCACCAGCCGTCTTCTCAAGTAAACTGCGATGTGTCGACGCGTTTTTTTTTTTTTTTCGCGGATCCTAGAGGCCAAGCTACGCCACCATTCACTTGTGCGGTGATCATGGAGTCCATTTCGGAGGTGCTACGAGTTAAAATGGACCGATGAAAAAATTTTTAATGCAATTTTCTAGGCAATAAATACGCCATTTTCTGCCGGACAAACATTGGAATGCCCAGAAAGAGAAGTATAATCAATTTTTACTAAGAACAAAAACTGGACGGAGTTGAGCTTTTTAAGTGTGACACCGGATGAGCTGCAGCTGTGCCACAGTTTGGGCTAGTTCAAGCGAGAGAGGTGCGGGATGGACAGCAAGACGATGAGGGGACCATAGCCACAACGCGGTGACACAAAGTGTTCATGTTTGGATAATAAAATATCCTATTAAAGTTCTATCAGATTTTTGCTGTTTTCTTCCTTCGCCATAGGCGCAAGCGATACACGGCCGCGCTATCTGCAGAATCTGCCAGTCGGCGCGACGGGCTACAGTAAAGAAATAGAATCAAAGGAAAAATAATCGTTCTATTTTCTTAAGGCCTGAGTACTTATAAAGATCGGATGCATATGCATCCAGTCCTTATAAGTACTCAGGCCACAAGAAAACATAACAATTATTCTCCTTAAAGGAAAATGTTCCTTATAACCCACTTCATTGTTATCATCATCAACTTTACTGAGAGGTCAATCAAAGGGACAACAGGAGCCTGGCCAGAGGCAGGAAACTTCCGTGTATACACCACCGTCAAGCAAATACAGACGTCAGCGCCAGTTCTTCCCATAGCGGCCGGAGGGAAGCCAACTAGAGCACCGTATCTTCGTCACGACAACGGTATCCAGGAGAAAAAAAAAAAAAAAATCTCCGAGTGGTATTTGAACCAGCGCCGTCGAAAAAAGGGCAGCTTCGTTGCGCGTTCACTCACACGATTCGGCCACGAATCATTCACTTTTTTAAGTATAAATCCACCTCCAGTCGCCAGGTGCGCTCAAGTAGTTGAAACCGAAACTAAGCACAGTTGCCTACTCCTGGCATGAATTTGGCTGAACTAACGACTAGATGTGAATGAAACTAAAATAAAACTGTCTCAGTTGATTAACATATTTTTGCGAGCCGAAGCAACAGTGTGCTTTGTGCGCGGCATGCTATATACTGGAGGGCTCCGGATTAATAACGACCATCTGGGGATTTTTTACGTCAGCCGAAATCTTGGTACACGGCCGTTTCTGGGCCCCAACGAAAATGCGGCCGGCGCGGCCGGGATCGGACCCGCGGCCTTGGACTTAGCAGCTGAACGCCACGGCCACTGAGTCATCGCAGCGGGTGGAACAGAACACAATGGTGTATGGTTGCACTATGCTAGTCCTGGCCTCACTAGAGAGAACAAGAGGGTGCATGGGTTAATGTTCAACACCGTAATAGGCTGGCGCAGAGGCTGTACAAAGAAACCTTTTGTCAAAGGCTCATTAAGTCTATAGTCATTAGTAAACTGGCATCTCGGAGACGCGCAGTATGCTAAAAACAACTGTTGTAATGTGCCTATAGTTGCGAAATCTTTCGGTTCGTTTGAGCCAGTCGAAAACGCGGGAGGCTGTACGGCACTCTTTGCAAGCGCTTTTGGAAGCATGTGGACAAGCATCCCCGTCGTATACCCCGGCACCCCGGCCCAGTATTAAGCTTGAAATGAATGAGTTGGCTGCGCCAGGGGGGGGGGGGGGTCTTCAAGGCAAGCTCTTGAAGACCCTCGTCTCGCGCAGTTCACATACAGTCTCGGCCCAACAAATGCGTGTCCGTATTGGTGGACCGACTCATAAACCAAAGAAAACCGCGCACTGGAAGTCGTACCTTCAACCTCCGGATACTGAAATCGTTGTTCCGCACACTGAATCAGAAGCCCACTGCCGCCGCCAGGTGCTCGGGAGAGCACGGCGAAACACGGTGACGGTGCTTGAATTTCTCATCGATAAAAACGACGGCGACAGTTATATGAGCTCATCAGATACCCGTTTCCGCTTCGATTTTCTGACCGTATTATGTTGCCACATTGCCTATAATTCTCGGCGACAAAGAAGCAGTTACTAATGCCGTTGCCCTAAACGTTAAAGAAACTAGAACTCGTCGGTAAATTAGTTTTTGAGGAAAGCAAATCTATCTGTCTCTCATATCTCGGTGGACACCGAAACCTCGCCGGAAGGGAAGGGAGGAGGATGGGAGGGAGCGAAGACACCGTATTCACTAGACGCGCCTTTGTTCATGCCAAACCATCGAGCTGGCATGGCGGAGTGGATAGCATGCTCGTCTCGCACGCCGGAGACCGGGGTTCGATTCCCGACCTCGACCAATTTCTTACTCGGTTTTATTTACTTATCTTAACTGACTAGAAAGGTTAATTAGGCTAATTGGGTAATTAAGCAATTAACTAAGCTCAGTCCCACTTACTTGGAGCACCACTATACGATCCCTTCAATTGGTTGCATGGTTACAAGCCAAAGTACAATTGGCCCCGTTTGAAATTCGCGCACTGTGACGTCACGACCGTTTCGACCAATTGAAAAGCGTGACATTTCTGTCGACAACTGATGCTTGCAACGATGAGACATTAAAGGCTTCCGCCTTAAAAGGGTACTCCTGCGGCGCCGCGCGCCCTCTTTCACAGCAGGCCGTATCGGATTCAGCGCCTACACAATGCCATTGTGGAACGCGAGATTCAGCGACAGCTGTTGAGTTAGCTTCATTTCGCGATACATTGAGGTAAGGAATTTATGTAAAGTCAGAGACCATACCTTTTATTTTTCAAACATACTCGCTCTTCAAGCAGCAATTCCCTCCCAGTCCTTGATAGCAATGAAGGGAGCCTTGTGTTTTGAGGAAGGGCACGAGGTGTGTTCGAGGTGTTGGACCAGTGCCTGATTCTGAAAGATCAAGTCTGTGCATGTGTTTCGGGAGGTAGTCACGCCACTGGGAGGAGTTACAGGGGAGAGGAACTACGCTGTCACACGAAGACGTCACTGGGTTCGGACCACTCATCCACCATTGCATGTTTTCTGAGCACTGAAGCCAATGCGGGCCGCGGAAGAAAGGGGCGCGCGTTGGCGATGTTGACATTTCACGAAATGGACGCCACGCTGCGGCGCCGCCGCGAACTAGTCCAAGAAGGATAGGCGCGCTCTAGTTCCATTAACGTTGCTCTGAACTGCGTCGTTTGCTCCGTTGCCTGAGGGGTTCGACGACATATTGAGAAGTTGCTGGCAGAGCTTTGCTGCAAAAAATATCTTGTTGTGCTGTTACATGGGTGTTTGAAAGCTTACAAGATAGAAACGCAGCTTAAATGTCATTGCGTGAGTTTTCTGGTGCCAGCAATGCCGAGAGAGCATACCATGAGCATAGGAGCATGCCGTAGCGGAAAACTTGCAGGGCCATGACAGCAGAGTTCTCATCAGGCATCCAGCCTGTACTTCTCAACAGATGATTTGCCTGGACTAGCAGTGCCTATGTAAACACGACGACAGTTGAGAAACATCGCTGAGCACACGTGACCAACGGGTAGATTCCAAGCGCGAACGGTAATTGCAGGCCTTATTATTGCATGCGTGTATGGTCACATGGTGCATGCGGATGACAAGAATCCAACTGAATCGCACAAGAAAACTACCATGGCGGCCTTAATTCATTACATGCCTTCCATCGATTGTAGACGGACAAACTGAGCGCACAAGGCGCAGTTAACTGCTCTTAGAGGACCGTGTGCGGAAAAAGGCGACCTCATCGCTGTCGCTTTTCACCTGCTAACACGATTAGCAAAATATACTCATCTAAAGCAGCCCTATCTAATTAAATTTATGAGCATGAAAATGTTCAAAATGACGCAGCTTTATCAATTAAAAGTGAAGCGAGTTAGCTTTTCTGCGAAGATGCACGAAAAATTGACTACGGCTGTCAGCCTTGCTTACCTGATCTTCTGGATTTTTCATCAACCCACTGAACAAAAGTCTTAATCGTCGATGTCATTGATTTCAGATTCTCTTCACAGAGCACGACGACCGTTTGTCGCTCCGCTTTCCCGGCAGCCATTTTAAAACGCCAGACAGCGATTTCCTCCCATTTTGTCGTTTATTTCTTTACAGCCTTGAGAAAAGAGCCTTTGAGGCTCACACGAAGTTTCACCATCGAAAAAAAGTGCGAGTTTTTCGTGAATTTTTAAAACAAGCGCGACTACACAGGATGAGCCTGGGGGCCGTCCTCCGTAACGCCACCTTATTGGATCGTTTCAGGCGCGTCCTCTATAGGTCGTGAAAATCTCCAATACTTGCATTCGACTCCTTCGGAGGCGCTCGGTGTGCGTGTTGAAAGCTTCCTAAGCACAAATCGGCGCCAGAATAAATGCTATACAGGTAGTCCTTGGTCAACACGGTGGTCCATAAGCCTGTCGGCATACGCCAATTGCGGTCAAGGTCCCCTACGACGTGCCGCTTCGTCTAAGTCATAACGAGGTTCTACTCTCTCTCTTTCTATCACTTAATAAACTAATCTCTTCGTTTTTTCCCCCTCTCTGTATCTCTCTCTCTCTCTCTGTCTCTCTCTTCGTTAACAATAACCGTAGCACTGCATTGCGAGGGTGAAGTGTCCGACAGTGATACGGTGATGGAATCTTCTCACCATTTGTTTTCTCTCAAAATTTCCAACTGGACATCGAACATGTTCATTCATTTTTATAATTTCTCGATCCGCCATACTCAAGTAAAGCAGGCAGGGCTTAAGTTATGATATGCGTTTATTATTGAACTTTTTTTTTAGCACACAGCCAGACTATCAGTGTCTCTCGTTTAGCGAAGATGCGAGCGCGAGCCGGTGACGAATATTTTTTTATGCGAAAGCATTCAATGGCTTATCAGCAACGAAACCCCGCGTTGGCGTCGTTGACCGCAAAAGTGGGCACAAGAAATCCCAGACGACGTCCCCATGTGATCAAAGAACAATAACATTTCTCCCGAAGGTGCGGGGAATTGAACCCAGAAATTCTGCATCCCGAGGCGAACAACCAACCCATTGGCCATAAAACCGCGTTGCTTCTTGGCGAACAAAGGATAATTTAGTATATGCGTTGCCTTACGACTGTAATGCATAGGTGTCTCAGTAGAAAGAAAAAACAAACAAAAAAACACAAATAAAAAAGAAATAAAAACGATTTTGCATTCAAAGTACGCAAATAGTCTTGAGTGCCATCCGTAATTTTTATGCGTGATATGCTCTGACAGTTCGGCTCGTGATCCGTTACATGCAAGCTGCCGCTTCCACTTCATGCCAGGGCACCGTGAGACTGAGGAGGAGACTGCCAGGGAATCCCCCCATACGAAAGCGCTGTCGCTGCCTGTCTGGAAGACAGCTAACAGGTGCGTTGCTACGTTCGCTTTGATCCGGCGTCTCCCTACGGGCGTAAGCAGTGTGTCCGCGGAGGAGGGGAAATGAGAATTGGGGAACTTTTTGCCAAGGACGGCGGACGTCGTTTCGGGGCAAGTAAAAGAAACGGTGCCGTGACACGGGCGCTAAAATGGTCCTCCCAACCAGCGCAGTACCGCTGGCAGCACGAAGGTCAGGCGGACGCATGAGACACCGGAGAACACCACGGACGGGGCACGGCACACATGCACCGCTCTCTCCCCTAAGCGCCGACAGAGCAGCACATCGTTCTCTCCCTCTCTCCGAGGACGCACTCAGCCGCACGCTCATCCAGAATCAGGCGAGCACAAACTCAGGCTGAGACGCCGAAAAAGCGGCGCGGGTGCGTCCCCCTTTTGCAGCGCTCCACTCTGCTAATAATGCCGAGCAGCTCTGCGCAGCGCGGAGGGTACTGTGCAATCCTGCGGCGACTTTTTGCGAGGGTAACCTCGCGCGGTTTAGGTCGCTCAGAGTTCGGCGCAGACACAGCGGAAGCGCCCCCGGCGACCTCATTGGATACGACAAGCACGCGTAAATTATTGAAGAAGGGCCCGTTGAACGCCGCGCCGCTTCGACAGCGCTGCACGGAAATGGTCCGGAAGCCGAGTCTCGGTTGCCGCAAGGAAGGGGGGGCGTCGTCGGTCGCGACGCCGTCAAAGGTAACGACGACGCGCGCCACGCGTCGCAGGACGTTGACACGCGCCGAAATAGAGAAGGGCGTCCTCCGCCGGCTTCGGAAGAGAAGAGCGGAGCGCTCCCCTTTGTCGCGAACGGGACGCCGCTCGCCGGGTCAGAAGGTCGCCCGCGTCTTCCATCTTTCACCCTCCTTTTTTTTTTTTTTTTCTCCAACACGAGTAAGTAAATCGGGGAAAAGGAAGAGCCAGGAAACGGCGGTTTCCAGACCACGCCGGCGGCGGTGCCGCAGAGTGTTTCCTGCGTATGAAACGACCTCCTTCATCTTCGGCGCACGGTCATGGCCCAGAACGGGGCCTGTCGCCAGCTGCCCTGCCTGCATCTCGTCCCCTCTAGACTGAGCCCACTCCCTCCTCATCGCCGTCAAGTCAATGGGTGGTCCAACGCGGCAATTGCGACCGCAGTTTGGGTATTACGATCCTAACAGAGCCGACACACGAGACAGGACTGGGTTCAATACCGAGTCTGCGCGCATACATTCGTGCGTAAAGACCTCTGCGTGATTGGCAGCGTGCCATCGCCCCGCTGGAAAGCGCGATTGGCCAACTCACTGAGTCGACCTGTCTTTCGGCATTGTGTGCGAAGACGTCTCAGAGGCCGTGTTTTGCCACGACCCCTTCCCCGCTTCGCCCGCTCGCCTCTTCGCCATTCGTCGTCAGCACCATCCTTGATATTGGCTCTCATCGATCAGCCCTGGCACCACAGGCGGTGCCGACCGATTAAAGTGGAGCGACAGAACCGACCGGGGAATAAGCCGTTACAAAACACTATCCCAAGTTGCATTCTCATAAACCAACAACAGACCCTTCTTACTTTCGCTGCATCGTGACATCATCTTCCTGCCTCTCACCAAACATCGGGGAAAAAAACGCAGGTGCTCTTATTTCCATCTCTTCATTGATATTTTATAGCGGCGTCAATTATTCGTCTTGAGAGAGGGAGAAAAGTATGCATTTTTCTCCTGCCTTCACCTAACGAACGGGTTTTCTTATAGTTAACACTAGTACTAATCGCACTCACCGGTTTTCGCCACGTCTCGCGAGTTTGACAAACTTGCCAGGTTCGACTCGCCAGTGCGATAAATGCAACCGTGCTAGAAAGGATGGAGGGGAGGCACACTCACACGACGAGCCACGGGTGCCCGTAGAGGGAAAGCGAGGAGGGCACCCAGGGGAAAAGAAAATCGGAGGAAATTTGACGGCCAGACAGTGTATTTGTCACAAAATAGCAATAACGCGCAGAAAACAATATTTCAGCGCGTCGAATGTTCAGGATAATGGAGTCTTAGAGGAGAGAACGACCAGCTCGCTGAAGGCTCGAATGTCTCGACCCGCGCACGGCCGCCGCCAGCTGGACCTAAAGTCCCTAGATCAGCTGATCTAGGGACTCGCGTAGTGTGCGAGCGAAACGCTACCTCGGTGCGCTTCGCCGCCAACGAATGGGCACATCCGGAGTCAGGAAGCGATGCCGACGACAGCGGCTAGGAGTGCCTGCTGCATGGCGTTCGAGTTGAGCGAGAATGCAGAAAATGAAACATGTTGTGTTGTGTTTAATGGCACACAGGCAGCTAAGGCCGTCATGCGCCAAACACCAGGTGTAGAAATGTTTTCTGCAGATTTTTATAAAAATGTCAAAAGTGATCGGTGGTGGTTTTACTACGTAATGATGCCAAAGGAAAGACATTTTAAAAATGGCCACTAGTAAAAAGCTTTAAAGAAAGCTTTAAACAAAACGGTCGCGTAGAGAACACGAATGGCTCGACGCCGAGCGATATTGGCCTTAGCTGCACATGGCTTCTTTTCGAGCGCACAACGGTCGTCAGAGGGCAGGACGAGTCTCATGTGCTATGCTACTCTTTCAAACGTTATGCCAATGTGCGACGCCAAGCGAGTCTGGTCACATGAAGTTTGACCCACGGCTCTGACCCACGTGTTCCCACGTAATGGGCCGCCTACGTGAATGCTAGAGTGGAACTAATTGATTTTACGACTGGATGGACGCATCTACGCGTGCTGGTTTACGTTATATACACGCCCACTCCTCTCCTATACAATGACTCGGCGGTTTCATGCGTGACATCGGAGACACGGTAGCTCCTCCCATATCTCAGAGGCCGAACTTTCTGTATACTAAAAGCCAGAAAGGACTAAAAGAGTCACAGAGGTTTGTCCTGCGTTGCCACAAACATGGGTTCTTCTAAGAGCAACCGTTACACCCTTCGAGGACTACATTTTGCACCACACTTAGTCCCCGCACGGGTTAACCGGGCGTCATGAGGACTTCCATTCTAGCTGGTTTTGGCTTAGACTGCACCATAGAGTTTCTTACTATTACCTAGAGGGAAAGCTGGCAGCCCGTCTATGGGAGTTTGCATGGCGACCCCTCGAGACCACTTCAGCCACCATGGGCGCTCAAAGCATCATGGGGCGGTGAGCTACTTGTTGCGGAACTGCAACTTTTGGCCAAAAAATAATCAAGAAATAAAGCTGTTTGATAACTACAAACGTCCTAACATTCAATATCTTGTCTAATGATTGCAACAAACGAGCAGAAAAGCATTTAAGTGCAAAGTTTGCCCAAAATAAGAGACGACTCGCTCTCCTATTGGCCAAGCATTGAACACTATAAAAGCTAATATTTCGTAGCTAACAGGCACATTTTTAAAAGTAAATATGTTTTCAAAAAAAATGTTGTTGCTTAGAAACTTCAAGAAGTTTTTTAATGGCATTTCGGAAAAGTGAAACCTTTTATTGGCGTTGTGTGTCTATGCGTTTTTACTACTATGGTTTTTGCACACTGCGTTCGCGTGAAAGTCGTCTGCGCACACACGAACAGCGTTTTCGGAATGAAACATCTCAGTAGTGCCACTCCATGTTCCCGATAAACTACGACTGTCTCGCAACAAGTAGCTCACCGCCCCATGATGCTTTGGGCGTCCATGGTGGCTGAAGTGCAGCGCCGCCAGCTTTCCCTCTAGGTAATAGTAAGAAACTCTATGGACTGCACTGAACTTTTGCGCGATTGCTTCAAGATGTTCCACAGCAGTCTTCCTCTCTGAAGAACGCAACTCAAGGTGACAGCAGCGCTATAGAAGCAATGACTCTATTTGCTTTAGCTCGTTTTCGACGTATTCCCTCGGTATATATGGGTTTAACGCCCCGGAGCTGCGCGCAGGCTATGGCAGTCTCGGGAGGGGAATGCTCCTGATTAATTCATCGCACGTCAGACGGGCGTTTTCGTATTTCGCCACATCGAAATGCGGCCACCGTGGCCAGGATAAAAAGACGGGAAATGCCCTTTTAACGATGACATTCAGTCAGTGAGACCGCGCGCGACGAGAGTGTACTCATCTGCGTCCAGTGGCGGGGCATTTTTCCTGAATGCCGGTGGCCAATGTGGCGGAAATGCCGCCTAGTGCATTTCGCCGGACGCGCATTCGGTGCGCCTTACACAGTGCATTTAATGCACTTCATGCCGTGCACTCGCAGTATCTCTACCGATGGTAACAAAGAAATACCGATGGAAACAAAGAAATAGCAAAAATCAGGAACAGATCAAACAGTGTTCGAACTGACGCCAGATTCTCCACGGACGTTCCTCGGACTAAAGAAAAGCAACTGAACTGGAAACAAAATTCGGTTATTTTGAGTTTGGCTGGGAGTCGAACACATGACCTTCGGAGTGGGAGACGGGCACGCTACCAATTGCCCACGAAGGCTTTCTTTTTTCTCTCTCTCTATTGCATGGAAGTAGGCCATGAAGGCTTGTATGCTTCAAGCTGAATAAAGGAGGACATAGTGAACGCGTTGTGGTCTTAAACTTAGTGAACTGTCATAGAGACATCTACTGATGAGTACATGAGTAGTTATGAGTATGCTAAATAGGAATTAACTCGTTGTTTAAGCGTTGAGTAGGCGATGCGAACGGGACCGTTAGCGCTACCGCATTCTGCTCTTAAAGGCGAAGCTTAAGCATCTGCCAAGTTTTTTGTCTATATCATTAGCAAAAATATCGCGCTAAAGAAAACAAAAAAAGTGAGAAAAGCATCTGAAAACAGCTCATTCTTCGACTCAGTACTTTATCGTTATCTAAATTAATATTTTTTTCTTCTGTTCGTAAACGTAGCTTCAAGCGTTTGATATTGACATAAGATATTGATGCTCACGTATAACGGGCGCTCAGAGCCGATCGCGCTGCGGATCCCGCTGAAATCTGACGCGCTGAGAGAACAACATTTCGTTGGGCCGACCAAGAGGAGTCGCTTTGTATTTTTCCCGCACCTCTCTCAGCTGGTATATTCCGGTCTGCTGAAATAGCCTTTCCTTATAGTGGGCCGGATAGACGGGCCTCGTGGATAAAGTTTGCTTTCCTTGTATACACTTGCCTTTTAAAATGCATACGCTGTAAATAACTCTTCTCTTCTTCATTCTGTCAACCTTCCAACCCATGTAGTGCTTCTTCGCCTTCCTCTCCGCTGAGGTGGCCTGCGTCGCTCACGTGCTTCGTATGCAGTCTGCTGGGGAACAGCTGCACTGTCCGCAGTGAAATCTCGCGCCCGCATAGAGCCTAGCTTGAAGACGAAAACGAATTATCCCTCAAGTGCCCCCCCCCCCCCCCCCCCCCCCCCCCCCCCCCACACACACACACACACAAAAGAGACATAAAGAAGGGTGCTTCAGTACAGGCCTTGCACACGGTGAAACTTTCGTGAAACTGCGCTTTCGTGCGAATTTTGCTCCTTCTTGCGTTGCTTAATGCGGTGTTGTTTTGCGTCACGGAATATACTCGAGTCGAAGACGAGTAGCCGTCGCGTCTGCTATGAGGTAAACTCTCCTGTCATGCATCCTACAAAAAAAAAAGTGTGTATAACAAGAGGTATCTAATAGGAGCACTTCAACATCGATCACTCTTTGTGCTAAAGTAAAGCCTAGTGGTAACACAACTTAATGAAAGTTCGCAACTTAATTTCGACGGTGGTGCACCTGAAGGCCACACATGCCGGTTTTACACGTTCAAAAATGCGGCCGGCGAGGTAGGATATTTAGCTCGCGGCATAGCGTTCAGCCGCAGGGCGCCTTTGCCGCATGATCGACCCATAGGCGGGACCCTAGAAGTATTTAGGCCCGATACTGTGCGACATTAAAAGAAAAAACAAACATGACGCCCCGGTTGCCGCGCTGTAAAGCGAAATTCAGCGACATCTGAAGGCGTCAAGCCTGTACAGCACCAAGCTTTGGTGCCGCCCACTTTACCGTCGTATCTTGAAGGTGGAACTCTAAGCAGCCGGTTTATTCTCGAGTACTGACTGGTCCTTCGTATCACAAGATGTGGGTAGCGATCAATCCCCATTCTCTAATGCCTAGAACAGAAGCTTGAGTGAGTTGGTAAGCCATTGAGTAGAACAGCGCGAACTGAGACAAGGGCAAAAGGAAGATACACACAGCGCTGGTCTGTGTGTGCCTTCCTCTCGTCCCGGTCTCAGTTCGCCCTGTTAACTGTCTACCACACATGACAGCCCTCCTTCCACATACACCGCACTTGTTCAGCACCCCCTAGAACACAGAGGAGGCCTGAGCAAGGCCTCCTTTCTCAGGCGCCGACCTCACTATGAGATACTAGTCATGATGACGTCGACTATAGGGAACCCAAGCTCAAGTTTGGGAGCGCGACGCCAGCGCCGCAGCGGCGAGCAGTGGAAACTCGGGGCGGCGCCGTAGCAGACGCCCTGCTAGCTTTGTGTGCACGCGCGACGGGAGAGTCGCGCGAGGCGCAATCTTCGCGTTGACAGACGCGGTCTCGGCGAAGCAAAAAGGAGGTAGTACGAAGGCCGTAATGTAAAAACCAAAGCGTATGTACACGGTGATCCACTCTTACCGCGAACACGCGAGTATGCGGCCGCGCCCTTGGGAGAGCCAGTGAGTCTGTCCCTACCATCCACGAAAAAAGTGGCAGACGACGCGCAGGCAAGTCGCTCGCTGTTCGATTTTCCAGCCTTGCGACTGCGAGTCGCAAGCCGCTGAACTAATCGGCGAGACAGTCGAGCTTTTGGCAATGACGCCGTCCGCGGACAGTCGAGCTTTCGGCAACGACGTCGCCCGCGGCCACGCCGGGCGACGAGCTGCGCTGCTCCCTCGCTGCCGTAGTCGTCGCTAAGCCTAACCATTTCGCATCGATGCTGCAGCTGAGGGCACTTCGGAACTGGCCAGCGCGTTAATAAAGGTGCTACTCGCGTCACCGTTTTACTATGTTCACCGTCACATAATAAAACAAAGACGTGATCGATTTCCGTGATGCTTTTAACTGCGGAGCCAGGTGACAACAGGCGAGCAGCACTGGGCATCAGCAAAGCGACTTTGGAAAAGAAATATGCTTGTATCGCAGTTATCACTTCTACCAGCAGCTCGGTATTGGCCAACGATCCTCAAAAATGATTCATTTTTGACGTTGCTCTACTTCAGGGTTTGGTATGAACGCGAACAAACAATATTAGCGTATTTTCTGAGGCGGCGGCAGGCCGGCCCTGAGAAGAGCGCCGCTGTCGCTGTCATCATGACGCTTATACGACTGCGGTGCACATCAATACCGTCACGACATCCTCCTGGTCGCCGTAGTGCATTGCGGATCGCACCGAGCGCGAGTGCAGGAGACGCGGTCAAAGCAGACGAAATTCTCGAAAGCGCGCAAGCAATGTTATTCCGGAGAGTTTTCGTTTCAAGCGAGAAGGCGACCCGCAGGTCGCACTTGCAAGTGTGAACAATGGTGGTCAAATGTTTAGGGGGTTCCCCCAAGGTGGAGTAGAATGCTGACGAACTGTTGCCTGGTCGCATGTCCTTTCGACTCGCACGTAAGTGGATCGCCCTGCGCATCGCATGCAACAACTGACAACTACGATCAACAAGTGTCTCGCTTTATTTCGCAGAGCTGATAGTACTTCGCATATTTCGAGCACATAATTATACAGGGGACTTACCTCTAGTTACATGTCATACAGTACGACGTTAATACTCACTCGAGAAACGCATTTTACAGTCAAATGGGCCTCCTCATCGTCGATCGTCTGCTCCACACAGTAGACGCGACTAATCAGTTTCCCTCCTTTAATTAAGTTTGCATTGCAGTACTGCGCGTCAATCTGAACGATCGTATTGTGGCTCATGCAGGCGACACATCGCGACAGCGCTGGCGCGCGCACGTGCAAGAAAGCGCGCGTGCAAAGAAGCGTGGTGAAAGCAGCGCGAGCAGCGAGCAGCGCCCCAGTTTTTACTTTTCTCCCATAGATGGCGCTGCACATCAGGCGCAGCAGCGCCACCCGGCGATGCTTTGGGAGCCTATAAGAAGGATCCAGACGTGCGCGGGCGCGTGCCTCGCGGAGAAAGCCGGGCGATCACATGCGCCTGCTTCCGGTACGTTGCACGTCATGCGGATGTCGCCGCCTCCGAGATCTCACGGTTTGAGTCCCTAGCGGCTGTCGCTGTAAAACGTGTTAGCAGAATACTAGATTTCAGTCTCTTTTTACAATGACAGCTGATAAGCGCCCCTTCCTGGATTTTGCGTCGGTGTAGCAGTAGTAGTAGCAGTAGTAGTAGTAGTAGTAGTAGTAGTAGTAGTAGTAGTAGTAGTAGTAGTAATCGAGGTAACCGGTGGGAGCATCGCCATGGTAACCGACGGGAGGGTGGTTACAGTGCAAGGAGGAAGTGAAGTAATGCCTCAACAGCTGTCGCTGAATCTCGCGTTACACAGTGGTAACCGTCCCGTTTTTTTTTATGTCTGTTTAAACGACCCTCCCCAGCATTATTCTGGCTATATATCGCCCTCTGCTTTTCCTCCTCCTCTATCTCCTAATCTCTAAATGTTGAACACGGCGAAGTACTGGGCCACGCTGCGAACTGTATCGCTCTCGGTTCAACCGGATAGCCGTTTCCACAATTGAGGTAAAAATTCGAAAACTGGTTTTTGAGGAAAGGAAATGACGCAGTAACTGTCTCACATATCTCGGCGGACACTCCAACCGCGCCGTAAGGGAAGGGAGGAAGGTAGGAGTGAAAGAAGGAAGAAAGAAAGAGGTGCCGTAGTGGAGGTCTCCGGAATAATTTCGACCACCTATCTTTAACGTGCGGTGACATCGCACAGCACACGGCGCCTTTTGCGTTTCGCCTCCACTGAAACGCGGCCGCCGCGGTCGAGTTCGAACCGAAAGGCGCCACCATATTCGACATTGGGCTGTATAGGAGAACACCTGCTCGTAGAACAGGAAATAAACGGGGCATCAAGCTGCCACAGTCTCCATCCACATTCCAGAGGGTCTCGAAAAAAATCTGTATCTGAGCTTAGTGGGTGCCTGCTGCGCGTTTCCGCTTATTGCGCGTTCTAGACATTCCCGCGTTCCCGACAGGGCGCACGGGAGAGAGGCGCGAAGGGTCCTCACAACCGACACGGTCTCCGGGGCTCGCGTCTTGAGGAGGGTCCAGCAAGTAAACAACGATGCCCGCCAGATAAATGCCACCCGCGGTCCCGTCTCCGGACATTCTGTAAGCGGAAGCGAGCACCTCCGGCCCAACAGCTATATCCAGCGCCGCCGGCAGGCGCTCTTGCCCGTGGACAGCGATTACACAACGCCACCACGAACACGGCGCGCGTACACATGCGTCTCTCGCTTCCAAAAGGGTAAGCAGTGTGTGCGTTGTCTCCTGTCTCCTCGCAGGCGGCTGTGGCCAGGGAAGCAGAAAAGAAAAAGAGGAGGAGGGCGGCGCGAGAGCGAACGCGAATAAATTCGCCGCTGTCCCGTCGCGTGCCACGCCAGACTGGAAGCGAGGACCACGCGTGCAGTTTTCGTGCTCGGGGCACTATTTGGATTTCTGTCTCTCTTTCGAGTCTTCCCGCTGCAGGGATGCGCATGCGGTGTCCACATTGCGACCGCTCCGTGCGCCGGCGACGTCCCGCCGGAGACGCCAGTGTAAACACGCGGTACGGCGTTTTCACAGCTGGTCGCCGGTCGTCGCAGGTTCGAGCTGAGCGCGCTGCGCGGGTAGACGGAAGGGGCAAACTCGAGGTACATAGTCCGCCGCTAAGTCCGCAGTTTATACACAGACCCGACGGACGTATGGAATGAGTGCAGCGGCGGCGTCTAAAGAGTGTCCGGAAGGCGTGACGCAGAGGATCATATGAAACGGAGTCCTTGTGCTGAAGACGAGGTCACGGATTCGATTCTCCGCCACGATGACCGGATTTAGATGGAGGCGAAATGCAAAACTTAGGCAGCGGTACCCGTTAAGTAACAGTACGTGTTCAATATTAATCCGCAGCTCTCTGCTGCCAAGTTCCTGACGGCCCATGTGCAGTAGTAGCTGGGCTCTTCTGAAATGGCACATGCCCATAGAGAATCTTGATTTAGTTTGAAAGACCCGTGTTGAATTCGAAAGTTTTGTATGGAGTTCTCGGATGTCAAGATACCAAAGTTCATTTTTTTTTTTTGCATTCACGTGCTCCGTACTTAACCAGGCCCCACCTGGTCACTCATTTTTTCTCAAGATGTAACAGGTGCTAAAGAACTGATTTCGATGCACGACCAAGGTTTCCGTAGGTTCAAACTGAAATATTGCGTGCAGCAAGTTCAGTCATTATAGTTTACAAAACAAAAGCCGCTCTCTCTCCCTTTGCCTCCCCGCCAACCAATGCACCTTCTCCCCAATGACGGGCGTGGTGTCTCGCCTGTTCGCTTGGTTTGCCTAGCGGAAGAGCACTGCTTTACAGGGTCTTGATTTCAACTTCATTAAGGCCTCCCAATTTCTCTATATCTCAAAAGAAAAATAAAAATAAAAAAGAATACGAAAGCAGCAAAGCGGCCTGCTAACAGCCATGCATTACTCAGTGCGTGGTAGTGCTCTTTCTGGTCAGAATAACATGTTCACTCTTAAGCGCGTGATCGTCATCAGCAACATGGAAGCTGCACAAATCGCAAAAATAGACTTCTACAACTGCAGGTAGTTTTGTACGTGCTGTTCTTAGTTGCGTTGTTGCACCGTTCGATGCCATTCAAACCGCAGGCGTTTTTTGAAAAGGGACGACAAGCTGCTTAGAAAACTGTAAATATTCTGTATCCATCTCGAAAAAAAAAGAAAGAAAAAGCTCTGACGTTTGGTTAAAGGACTGTAGAATTAGATCAAACAAGGAAGACGACGGAGAAGAAGCGCTCACGCGCGGCTAATTTTATTCATAGGTCGACAAATTCTTACATACATCGATAAATACCAACAAACAGCGCGTGCGCAAACTACATCCTACAGGCATGTCCCTGCTTCTGTATTTCCTTCGCTGCAACCTTACTGGTTTTCTCACTCGAGCTGCATGGAGTGGTTGCACAAAACCGATGTGGGCGTTTACTATAACATTTTTTTTTGCACGAAAACAAAAGATGCGGAGGCTCTAATCTTGGTTCTTTCGCTTGCCGTTCTCATTACTAAAGCGGAACTAAACTGCTTCGACAGTGACTCCACTCTGTGGGCTACGAACTGTCATCCAGAATGAACGCCACACCGCAGCAGTGTCCGCGCTGCGAGGCTCGAGGTGAACGCCTCACAGCGATGAGCAATGCCAGAGAATAAATGAAGCAAGCCTTGTTCCCTCCAGAGAACCAAAAATATGCTAGGAAGAAACGAAGAAAGCGTGCGTATGGTTCGACTCGGGCGACGCTGCCCTCGTATCCTCGGGAGCAAAAACGAGAGCAAGGGATCGCCGCAAAAGAAAAGGAACAAAAAGTGGAAGCAACTAACAAACAAACAAAAAACGACACAAAGAAGAAATTAAAGTTGATTATCGTGAGGTCGTCATTAAACTTTCAGGGGCGCGAAGCTGGCGTGGCGCACGAGAGGCACACGCAGGCTGCTGCAGACCCCCGGGGTCCCCAGCTCGCCGATGACACCAGCGAGGTGCAGATGGCGTGCCGCGCGTCCCTGAGAAGGGAGAGGGTGTGCGAATGGGTGGAGTCCCAAAGGTGGGGAGTGCTGGCACCCATCATGGCGAGATCGGAGCTTCGGTGTGTGCGAGGAAAAAACGCTATCGACGGACGCTTCCGCGTCAATATCCGGCCACACGGTGCCGCAGTCCGTGCATTTGGGCGGCGCGTAGAGGCCGCCCAGCCGCGTGTATAGGCCTGCGGGCTATGGGCCCAGAACTGAGCCGCTGGCTGCAGTGCTTGGACGGAACACCGAGGTACCTCGTGCGACTCCTAAACACGGCCCATTTGCCCGAAGGTGCCTGTCGCATGCTCGGCTCGAGTCTATGAACTCTAAGCCAGGAAGGAATAAAAGTGACCCCAGACTAAGCACTTTGGGAAGTAACCGTGTCTAAACGCCATCAGTCCCTCAAAAACCAACAATTACTAACTTAAAGACTAACTGCAAAGGTATTCTTTAGAACAGTAAATCTTCGCTCGGACTAGCTGTTCGTCGCGAGGACGAAGTGTTGCATAGTTAGGTCCATTTCAGTCAGTTTTGCCTCAGAGTGTATACGGTTACTTCGAAATGCATCCAAAGAAAAGAAATCCGCGACCGTTAACGGCCATCGCTGTAGGTCCGCCGTGATACGAGCACCGAGTATCTAGAGCCTGAGTAGCCCGGCAAATTTAAAGCCGTGCATTTTGCGACACCACTGCCGGAGAGAACCGTGCCGACCAGCAGTGCGACTTGCAGGAGATGGTGGTTCCTGGTGGTTCCTAGCCGGACAGCAGGCCTACCGGAGAATGGATGGTGTCCGGGCTAGCCTCCCGGATACCCGCGTTCGTCAGCCACTCCTACAAGTTTGTGTAACCCGTGGGTATAGAGATGGAAACGACGTGTGAATATAATGAGGTCCTTGGGCTAGAACACTACAGTCGTGTCCTGCGGCGCATACAGCGCTATCCGACGCTTCCAATACGTGTACGGGGCGAAAGCATCATTCTTCGGCATCCTGACAAAAGAGCGTGGATAGTACAGCCCTCACGAGAGGCTATTACCATGGACGGCGTGCTTCTGCCCCCTTGCGCACAACCCATGACAACTCACTGTCCCAAATGTCTAATGATCAGTGGAGAAGCCGAACTAATTGGGTACACATGCAACGCTGCCTTTACCTCCCCCTATATCCCACACTCTCTCTTCCTCTTGGTGTACTTGACTTCATTCGAAATCGGATGACCAACAACAAGCCTCATTTCACGAGGCCCTAAAGCAGTGAAGCTGTTTTCCCTCTTCATCTGCTGCGCTGAAAACGACATCAAAGCCAAACGACTTCCCAGCCTCGGCCAAAAAATATATAGCCCAAGTTTGCCACCGGTTCGATAGGGGACAAGAACGCTGGCGATGCAGAACGAGCCACCCTGCGCAGCCCAGGTGCGAACCCGGTAGGCAGCATGTTTTGGGGAAAGGCTGCACTTTTCAACAACGCCCTAACGACGAAGGACATTCGGTCAGCTCCTGCCTTACCAAGCGGAGCCGACGGGGCGCGGCCGTGGCTGGGCGACCCATCATCGGCCGTGCCGGGAATCCGGAGAGCGCGGCGATTCTTGGCAGCCGTCTAGGGTAAGAACAGTGGGCCCAGAGCAGCCGGAAGCGGTCACGTGCGGCATAGTCTCTGCGAGCGGCGGTGTCAGATTGCACGGCGTGTCTGGTTACAGCGCCGTCGCGCCACAACGGGCACCACTGTTCTATCGCCGGCCAGTGGGGGGTGGAGTGACCTCCGACGACGGCCGCACCCAATTGCGCATGCGATGGGCCAAGAATTTCAGTTATGCGAAGTTTCCCCGCTGCGCGAGGCCCACTCTGTCTTAGGATTTGTTGACGCTCAAGTGTAGGCTGTATACGGCCACCGTCAAAGAATCAGAGGCCGAACGTTCGAAGCTGTTTTCCCATTGGAACGGCCCGCGAAAGACCGGCTATATCGAATAGACGTTAGAATAGTGCAGTGACTTGACTATTTATTCAATAAATTATTTTTCAAAGTGTTCCTGAACCCTCCTATCGTTGCTACTATCTTTTATAAAGGTTCCTGATCTAGCGCCAGGAGCCTCACAGCTAGGCTGGCAAACTTTTGCTGTCATACGCGAGGTTTCTAGCCAAACTACCTGACAACAAATGAATGAAATTACTGTGCCACTGTGCAGGTTTGGCTCAGGCACATATGCACGACGTAACTTCATCCAGCAACCTAAAAAAGTTGCCGTTCTCAGGTTTTAACGCGGCGCTGTTTACGAGAACCCCGTATGAGCTTCGAGCCGGAGATCGGCAGTGGTTTAGCGTGCGCGCCAAACCCTCGGTGTGAGGTGCGCACAAAAAAAGAAAAATGTGGCTGTCTTACGAGCTACAGGTACCGGACCCACGAGAACGCCCTGGCGAGTGAGCCACAGCACGTTCACCCTAGAGCGCTTTCGAAGTGAGAACTTGGTTCCCGACGTCGCTAAAGTGCAATGTAAAATTCCCCATTCGAGTGCCATTCCATGAGCCCACTAGCGCAAATTAAATCGCGGCCGACTAGGAAATGAAGCGATGGAGTAGACTGCGTGAGTACCGCCAGAAATGGTGGCTGCGTCAGCGCCACGAGCAGAGGCGCAGAAACTTGCTTCTTCTGAGAGGAGGTGGAGGAACGAAAATGAAACATTTCGCTTCCACAAGGTTTCTGTCGCATGGCTGAAGATCAAGAAGGAAAAGTTAAAGGTGAATCATTTCTGGAGGTAGGGCAAAATAATTGGTGGAGGTTAGGGTGAATCTTTAAAAACAGAGCACTTCTTCAGCACACCCTGAAGAATATAGTCAAATATGCTTTAGATACGGCGCGTTCTTAACAACATTTTCAAGTACCGTACAGAAATTCTTAGCGGTGGTACAAACCAAAGTTCTCGTTTAAGGTTTTGTTTGGCGCATCACGGATGGCAGTAGTTGCTCGTGCACGAGTAAACAAAATTGAAGGAGACACTTAAGATCCGCGTTAAAGGTGCTCCAACGAGGAATCTGAACTCGTCTTTTTACCGCGGGGACTCGATCTACACGTTCCAAGCATTCTTAGAAACTTTCGTTGATGGACTCTCCTTTCGAGCCCCGAATTCAATGCGAGCCGAGGAAGTAGCGATAGCGCTTGCTGCCGCCCACGCCAATTCGAGGATCATTGTCACGGACTCCCGAAAAGCATGTGATCACTACTTGGCAGGGGAGATCTCCCCCTTAGCTGCTTGTATTCTAAGACGGACTGCCAGTAATCCAACACCCAAAAAAATCATTTGGGCTCCTGGCCACCAGGGCTTACGAGTTAATGAGGCCGCTGACGCGGCTGCCCGAGCGCTTACTCACCGCGGGCTCCTCATCCCAGCGCTTCTGGCTCGGAGACCAACCAGCCGCTGCTGCGATTCAGGGAAATAATAACGCATTATAGCGACAACCACAGCCTTTTCCCGGCCCCTGCGAAGGGGCTGAGTAAGACGGAGGAGCGAACTTTAAGGCGCCTGCAGACATGTACTCTACTCTGTCCTGCAATCATAAAACATTACGATCCTAACACGGATGGGCGATGCCCGCACTGTGGGGAGACCTGTGATATCTTCCACAGGGTGTGGGCATGTACTCAAAATCCCCTCCTCCCCCCTTCCCCTACCCCTTCCAGAGAGGCATGGGAGACTGCTCTCCTCAACTGCTCCTCGCTTGAGTCCCAAAGGGCTCTGGTGAAACGGGCGAGACGAGGCCTCGTCATGCGGTGTCCCGGACTAGGGACGCCGACCATGTAGCGGAGCCACTCTGTGGCTCCCAAACTCTTTCACAAAATAAAAGTTTTCACCACCACCACCTCCGCCATCAGCGGAGTGATACGTAGCGATCGGCAAAAACAAAGAGTCCAAGTGTATTTTTATTTTCGTGGGCCTAATTTACAGCTATGTAGTCTCTGACTGGATCTGTTCATTCACGGAAACCTAGAAAACAAAAAAAAAGCGAAAACGAAACCGCCACGCGACTGCCTGAAATGCACTCCACGCGTTAGTTGACTCCTCATATATACCTTCAACGGTGAGTTAAAAGAGCGGCAGCCGGGACTTCTCATCCGGTTTAAATTAGGGAAATCGGCCGCACATGCCAATAATTCGAAGTTTCTAAGAATGCTCGGAACGTCTAGATCGATTTCCTGCGGTAAAAAAACGAGTTCAGGGTCCTCTTTAGTGCACCTTTAAGGTTACGACGCGATAGCGTAATGGGTTAATTGCCATATATGCAGAAGGTTATTCTCTACATTATATTCATAGATCCCTGGGAGTCCTCATACCTCTCCTGGTGCAGTGGGGCAGCGGTTCAGCGATGCGCCACCACCCTGCGATGGCAGGTGCTCCCAGCGGTGGGCCTTGTGTAGCCTAGGTTGATCTTCCAGAGCAACCAATCATTATTTACCTGCCACGTACGCGCCACAGTGGGCAGTTTGCTCACTATCCGGTGAGCAGGTTGTGATGAACCCGCAATGTCACGTGACGAAGGTGGCCCACCTGCCTCCTGGGTTGCTCTCCGGGGACCACCTGCCAGAGCCACACCCATGATGTTTCGTCGACAACGCAGACGCCGGATTTTCTGGGTAACGGGGCCTCTAACACCATCGCATTAAAAATATAACTAATAGCACCCGTGTCCGAAACGCTCAGCCTCCAGTCGGTCCATCTCTGGAAGAGTGGATCGCCCATATCCAGAATGTCCAACTTACGCACTTGGAGGGCTTACATTCGATAAACATGCTTATTGCCTCTCCTTGATGGGATCACTGCAAATACCGCGAAAAGCTCACCCGTCGCGGTACTTGCTTCGCGAGCCACTCTTTTTCGGGCAGACTGTTTCTGTCTTTCGCCTGACGTTCAGAGGGCAGTGTTATAAAGTATAGACTGTGCCTTAGCCGCGCATCCTCCTCTTTATCCCGGCTTATTTCCAGGCGAAAGAGGTGACCCTCTCTCACCGGTAGTTGCAAGCTAAAAGAAAAAAAAGAACGGAATGCGCTGTTGTTAATGGAAATATCTGACCATCAGTTGGCTTCCCCGTCTCTTTCTCGCAGACGCCGCTAAGGAAGAAGTAACCGCTCCCTACTTATCCGCTACGTTGCAGAGCAGAGGGCTGGCTGTATTAGCGATTTTCACGAAATCGACTCCATGCTGCGGCGGCACCGTGAACTAGTCTAAGGAGGATCGGGAGCGCGCGGAAGCATTTGTTTGCTCCTTTGCGAGTGCTTCGTCGGCTCGCTCAGGCGTCGCTGTCATATTTTCCTTACAAAAATACTGGCGGTTTTCACGACGTAGACGCCACGCACCGCAGGCGCACCGCGATCCCGTCTACGGAGAACTCGCCTGACAGATTAGCGCTGCGTGCTGCTGGTGCTGCGTTGCAAGCACTTTTGGATGTCGACTCAGGAACGCCGCGGCAAAAATACAGCTAGACAACACTGCCGCATACTTTTTGTACGTGAACGAGACGGAAAAGCGGGGAGGTTCATTCCACTGCTTAAACACAGGAGCCCGAAGAAGGGCTGCTTTGGGTGCAGAAAGTGCGGGTTTTCTAGCGAACCACAGCAACGATGTTCGTGCGTTCGCGGCATTTTCAGGGCGACGATTTCCAGGTAAGGACTTGGTGCCATTACACCTTTCCTTGGCTTCAATTGTCCGACTGGTGTGATTATCGTGGCTGCTCGTTGTAATTGCTTTCCCGATGCAACCGTAATGCTCACAACATTGTACATTGTCGTAACCCAAGCTGTAATTAAAGCGCCAGAATTTCATTTTCTGCTCTCTGCTTTTTATATTTTTGTATTGCTGTCTGTTCATTCTAAACACACGTGTTTCAATGTCCGCAAAATAAAACTTCAACGCGAAAAGACCTGCGCTACACACGCCTTCGCGCATCCAACAGTGCGTCCCAACTCGACAGTGGAGCTCACGCCGCAAGGTATACGTATACGTGAGCAGGCTTGTATCGGAGCACTCGAGCGGTACTCTGCAGAGCAAACTGAGCCAAATTTTAGAGAGGGCACTGCGTTTCACGGTCAGTGCTCGCGCTGAAGACAAGCTACACTGGAATAAAAGCAAGGAACATAACCCTTAACACAGAACTTGCGCGCTATGATTTGTTGCGCAGCACACTGCTCCAGCGCTAAACAAGTCACCTCAGGAATGTAGTACATATACAAGGGCCTTACTTGCTCGAATGAAGAGATGGCCGCACGTAAATGCTGCTGCGGTTCAGCCTGCTGAATTGAAATTAAGCACACGACGGTCGAAAGCGAAACCATCGCGAACCATTTCGCTCTCAGCGCTTTGCAATGATTTAGCAAATCCCTGCTTACCTTGACATTGCAACAATAAACTCGACACTTGCTTGTATTCTTCTGACTTTCCTGCCGTGTAGGAACACTCAGCCCTGGCGGTCTTAACAATCGCTAAAAGCGTTCTGAAGGGGGCGACGTACGTGTGCAGTTCCGCTTGCACGGCGGACGTTTGCAGATACAGATCGGCGATCGCCATTTTGACATCGGTTCTGTATTTTACATTGACTAATACAAAGTGTTTGGCTAAAACTAGGCGCTCATCTTCAATAAGAAAAAACAAAACAAAACACGCGACTCAATTGTGAAATCAAGAAAACTTGTCAATGCGCCCAGGCTGATCACAGACGGAGTCCTCTTTACGGTTGCCATCTTGGCTCGACCGCGGCGCTGCCTGTATTTCGTGAAAATCACCTATATGCCTGAACTTTGAAAAATGGTTTATGCTCCACCACGCGTCTTAGATTTCTCTTGTTCCCTGCGAGAAAGGGCATTCGGTTCATAAGTAGGCTTCGTACAGAGCATTCGACAGATATGCCAGCTGCTTGCGCTGTGACGTAAGCCACCACTCCCCATTAACAGCGCCACATCGCGACGGGTAAACGAACAGAAAAGACCAAAGGGTTTCCACGTCAAAGCGAGCGATGTGTCAGCAATGCGTCAAAAGAGGTCAGTTGATGCAGCATTTCTTCGTTACTTGAATGCGCTTAGCGTAGACAGAACAAGCACGAACGAAGAGACAACTATAGACGTAGCGATGTGGCCGGCAGCGGAGGCGATGGAGGGGTATGATGCCCACTCCGGAAGTCATAAGTGCAGACCACGTGCAGACGCTAATCTGCGAACGGAGGCGTCGCAGCGGAACGCACGCAGCACGCGTTCGTGATTCAGCGGGATGCCGCAGCGTCGAGAATGCGTTTGCACGCGCGCTTTCGCAGACGTTGTGCAGGTGCGAGGCCCGCAGCCACGCGGCTATAAACGGAAGCGCCCGTGACAAGGGGCGGAATAAAGCGCTCCGGACGACTGGCCAGACGCGCTGAGAAACAAACAAGCAAACAGGCGGCGTGAGTAAACGGCGAGAAAAAGACGGTCATTCACCCGCGGAGAAAACTCGCGAAAAAAACACCTCCGATGGCACCTTCCCAATCTGCTCACCTTGCGCGGAAAGGAACGCCTGGCGCGCGGCACAAACATGGTGGCCTCATTGCCCACCATGAGTGCCATTCCCAGTTGCAACTATCGCCCCATCAATGTCCACTGCTGTTCTTGCATGGAGCCATCTAACAGATCGTTAGTGAAAGTCTTCTTTGATACAATAGCCTGGATGATCACAAGTTAAAAATGTAGGTTTTATGATGATTTAAAGTTGCGACTGATTAAAAAATGCAGAAACACTGTTCCTATCAACACGAATTCGCCGCCGCGGTGGCTCAGCGGTTATGGTGCTCGGCTGCTGACCCAAAAGACGCGGGTTCGATCCCGGCCGCGGCGGCTAGAATTTCTTTGGAGGAGAAATTCTAGAGGCCCGTGTACTGTGCGATGTCAGTGCACGTTAAAGAACCCAAGGTGGTCGAAATTTCCGGAGCCCTCCACTACGGCGTCTCTCATAGCCTTAGTCGCTTTGGGACGTTAAACCCCACAAACCAAAACAAACCAAACCAAACAAGAATTACTTTGGACTTCAGTGGTTGACTAGCGGATTAACCGAAAGAAAGTTCCGGTCAATCCTAGTAGTTTCCGGGTGATGTTGCGCTCCGCACAGGTCTGCTGGCCCGGTTCCATCCAAAATAGGAATGCCTCGTCACAGAAAAAGCCTAACCAACCAACATTTAATCGAGTGAAGACCAGGCATGACGAAGACGGGAAGGTAAAGAAAGCAGGTTCTTGATTCAAGAAACAGCAAAGGGAAATATGTCACCCGCCCGAAGCACGACAGGCGCTTAATTGCGATACGTCTATACATTCGCAATTTCCCAACGCACCGGTACGCTGACATTCATTTCTCTCAGATTTTATTCGGTACATTTTCTTCCCTTTCATCCTCACTGCTACATAACTAGGCAGCAGGTCAGCACGATAGCAAGTGTGGACTTATCACTGTCTTTGTTTCTTTGGTACTATTCTTCCTGGCAGGCAGTTTTTTTTTTTACTAAGCCCTGTAGCTTTCTCCCTTACTAGCCATAACTATGCACTAAAAAAGCCAGCGCGTTTGTCGAGCTGGGATTAGCCGGAAATGTTTTTCGACAGCAAAAACAGCTGGGTTGTGTTAGCTCCTCGAGGGTGGGGAAGAGTTGGGAGAGGGAATGGTTTGCCGAGGAGGAAACGCCGATATATTGGGACGCCGAGCGCATTTCGGGGAAATGTGCGAGGCGAGGAAGCTCGCTCCGTCATCTTCATGCCACGGTCGCTCGTTCGCTTACCTTACCTTACTTTTCTTCCACCTTTTTTCAGGCATACAACACTTCTTGCACTCTTAACCTTCGCTGTCGCTTCCCGTAACGCACTCGGTAACGGGGCGTAGTTATGAGCACACAACAACGTCTCCTTGCCACTCTGAGCTAACGCGTTAACCAGCGAAAAACTGTGACCTCGTAGCAGAGACAGATGCCAGGTGGCAGAGGAGTGTTCCCTGGCAAGTCGCGGAGAAGCGCTGTCATTGCGCGGCGAAAACTGCGATAAATCCCTCACAGAATCCCTTTACACCTCTCGCGTGTATTTATCGAAGACTACAAATTTATCAGTAAATGCTTCCCAGCGTTGAATGAGCAATCGAAAACAAAAAAGCACGTTTTCCATTTGTACTCGCACGTAGCCAAGTTGAGACACGATGTGGAAGCTGGGAGCGACTGACGGCAATTAGAAGAAAAATTAATTAGCAGTGGACAAGAGTAAGACATTGAGACGGAGCATGGTTTACTCTATGGAGTAACCATATGGAGTAAAGGTTGCATTAGGCTATGATATGAAAACTGAAGAGGAAAGAACGTTGGGAATCGCTGGATTAATGTCGCACGGTGAAAAAACAAGCCCTAAATAGCAAAAAAAAAATATCATGCACAACTGTAACGAAACTTTACAGAGACCACAGTCGGGAAATCCTGCAGACTTTTCACCGAGCTCAGAGACGAAGACGGGATAGCGATCGCGACTCGTACCAAGGACACGAGTATATGTTGCGCTGATTAAGCGGGCCCGGAAGGATACACAAAAGCGAACACTGCGTGCGATATCCCAGCGTTTTTTTTTCCGTGAGATATTGCCAGTTAACCATCGAAACATGCAGCAACTTGTCCATCAGCTATCTCAGCAACAAGTCAGACATTAAATCGATGCATGGTTTAAGTACGGAAAGAGTCGTAAGCCCTGTACGACTGAGCGGCTATTCAAGGCAAAGCCATCTATACCACCAGATAACTGGTCCAACACAACGAAAAGCTGATCCTCGGTAACCCTCTGCAAAGACTGCTCGAAGGCAATGATGTGGCCTTCGTTATTCACAACGAAGGAATGTAGACATGTCAAGGTGGTTGCGTACAAAAACATTATGCGGAGCCTGCCGCCTCGCTGCAATAAAAAACAAAAACAAAAAGCAACGTGTCATGGAAAAGATATGGAAAGCGTAAAGAAGAAAAAAAGGGGGCGTCTCTTTGAGTCCTAAACAGAGTCGAAAGCACCGAAAGAGAACGAGTAAAACTATATGAAAGCTCCTGAGCACATCGTGTTACGTCCGCTCTTGCATAGTCAACGATCTCAAGAAAAAATATGAAGGTTGTTTCCGCAAAGGTGAACTAGAGTTTTGAAAAAAATTGCTTTTGTGAAGTATACAAATGGCTTCTGCGGTATTGTAATACCAATGCTGGCAGACACCAGAAAACAGGTTAATCATGTTAAACAGTAAGCTGGTTAACTAATTTCTAACAGCTAACTTTTAACTATTGCACTTGGGTGTCTGGTTGCAATTAGAGGTTTACACCTGGCCGTTAGTAATAGCCATATTCCTTTTTTGAATTTCCAAAATGCGATTACCTACGCTTCCATGGCACAACGGATGCAGGCCTTCGCGCGCGCGTTTCAAGCATCGCGCGTCTTTGAAGCGCGCAGGCTGCAACGGCGGCCAACTCACGTCACTCTGCGGCGCACGTGCCACGTGACTTCTTTTTCCCGCCACAGCTGCGGTGCTCGCTGCTGCTGCAGTGCGGACGGGAGAGTGAAGGTCGCGTGACATGTGCCCCAAAGAGTGACCTGAACCGGTGGACGCTGCATAGCGAGCTCCAAAAACGCTCGATGTTTGAAACGCGCACGCAAAGGCCCCTATGTGATGTGCCACAGAACCGAAGGTAATTGCGTTTTCAAAATAAAAAAAAGAAGATATGGCTATTACTAACGGACAGCTACAAATCTCTATTTAATACCGGGCACCTAACCGCAACAGATAAAAAATTAACTATTAGAAGTTTATTGATCAGCTAGGTGCTGGTTAACAGTATTCGCCTGATTTCTGACCGCTAACACTGGCAGCACAACGCCGGAGAAGCCATCTCTATGCCCCAAAAAGACTATTATTAAATATTCTGGTCCACATTCGAGGAAACAGCATGTATAAACACAGATGAAGGAAAGATAGGGCATGGATATAGCTAATGGGTTAACCTGGCGGAAAATGTTGCAGCTGAAAGCTCTAGGCAGGGAAAGAGGCAAAAGTGAAAAATGCTGAGGCAGAATGAAAACAAGAAGATCGTATGCGTGCAGGAGGGAAAGCACAAGACCAGTACAATCTGTTGGCCTATCGCAAACCCACTGATGTTTAGAAAACGGAACGATAAACAACTAGCCCTCAAGGTTGACGACCTTTAAGACCATCGTCCAAGCATCCCGCGCTCCGCCAGTGAGATGCAGTAAAGCGCTGAAGTGAGGAGCACAATTAACGCACAGTTGCTCAGAGGCGGCTGGCATTCAACCGAACAGAAACAAATGCGTAGGATGCTCTTTCGATTAGCTCCATTAGGGGATGTCTGGATGATTCCGAGCTGTGTTCTCCGCTCCGAACGTTCGACGAGCGGGCCTTGCATGTTCGCTCTATTTGCGACCCCGCGGGAGCCCTGTCGCTTGCCTGCACAGGCGTAGACACTCTATACGGTTGGGAACACTTGTCAGCTTCCCGTCCTCGCTGGCCGTTGCCCGCGGCGCCGCGGGCAGAGCTAGCCACAGGCGGCCGTCAAGGTATGCTCCGTGCATCGCTCCTTCTTCGTGAGGTTGGTCCACGAGGTTGGTCGCGTGGTCTGCGAGCACTAAAATTTCTGCCGGCCCACGCCCTAGTGCTGTGTCTTGTGCACGCGAAACCGCCGGTACGGCCTCTTTCATGGATTTTTCGGCAGGGCTAGTATACATACGGGTTGTCCAGACTCCAGAGGCCTGAGGTTCGGTGGAGCGTTTGCAGTGCAGCCTATTGCACAAACACCTGTTCTGTTAGGAGAACAGGTGTCCTATTAGGAAAACAGGTGTTCTATTAGGAGAACAGGTGTCGTCGGTCGCGTTTGAAGACACGAGCACGATCGTCATAGACTCATTCGGCTTAGAGCAGGCTAGAAGCAAGCACTGAGCCGAAACACCGAGGGCTTATGACGCACCCAATGAGTCTTCGTATTCTACGTTTCATCGCTAGCCTGTGCACGAACTGAGATATAAGGGTGAGCTGGAATGTCACTCGACAGAATGTCAACTAGAGGTGGTGTAACCATATACTATTCGTAGAAGCCGGCTACCAAGCTCAAACTTAGCACGTACTTTTTAAATTAAAGGATTAACAGCGCTGACACTGCTAAACCTTTCTTTCCACATTGTGCCAATGAATAACAAGCATCCAAAACTCCCTCGCGCCATGCAGACGGCGTCAGCATAAAAACGTGGTATACCATGCCATTTTAGCACTGTTCATATCCATGCTAATATATTATACGGCGTTTTTAAGTTACTGTTAGTTAGCGTAACCATATTTGAAGTGGGAAACAGCAGTAGCAAACATAATTCAGCTCTTGCCATTCGCGCGGTTTCCCCTCTAAGCCTACAGAGCTTTTGATGCCGTGCGAGCATGAAGTCGAGGTCCATTTCAGGTGTTCACAAGTGACGTACCAATGAACGCCACTAGCTCCTTGCGGACGACAGACCCTATGAATCTCGCTAAGCTGTCTGCCGCCATCTTGTGTTCAAGAGCCGCGCATACTGCGAGCTGTACAGACCAGAAACTACCCGCAACCGTTAAACAAGACGAGTTAACTAGATCTAACCTTCTGCACACTTGGAAACGGTTTACTCAGTGCACCCTTTTCTGACTCGCATGGATAACTATTCACTGTCAGCCTGTTCCATGTCACGCTATAATGACTCCTTTCATCATCTTCCTCACAGCCTCCGAAATGCATGTGCCATGTCTAACAGCATTGCCTCCTACATGTGCAGTATTCGCCAAAAGTTTAGCGCCCAAGAGGTTTGCTTCTGGGCCATGCTGTGCGGCTCATTATGCACTGATAGCGTTCCAAATCTTAGGATAGTGAGAGCAACACTCGTCCTCATACCTCCGAAAGCTAAAAGAGATCCACTACAAGGCTTAGAAGGAAACCCCTTGGGCTCCTTACTTTTGAAAAAGGGTGTGCGTGCTGGTCCTCGTTGTTTTTACACTGCTCAGTAGGTAGCGCTCTAGTAGCATCAACGATTATTGCACAGTGCCTGCCAGCCGATAACTTTTTTTTTGCTTGACTTCACAACGGTCGGTGATCAAATAAGATCGAGTTTCTGGGAGATTATCCGAGAGCTGCGCGACTGCGCGCCTGCTTGAGCGGAACCTAGTTGGTTGCGTCTCTGCAGGTACGTCGGGCTTGAAAACAGAGGCGGTGTGCCCGTTTCACTCTGTACATAGGCAAAGCTGCGCCTTCTTCCTTGTGCTGTGTGAACGGCGAACTTCTTCGTCATGCTTTTGTTCACAAGACACTTTATACGACTGCAAGAAGCGCGGCAAATGAGTAACGCGATCTCAAAGAGAAGTCTAGCAGAGAAGGCTATCCTAATGTGCAGAGATGTCGCGTAGCCCTACGCGCACCCAGCAGCTCCACACGCTCCAGGCGCCGAGAATGTGCATTGATGAAATCCGAAATTATCTAGACGAGGGGGTAACTGCGTGATTCTCCACGACATTGAACTGTAACAATGAGAATCATGCATGTAAACAGACTCGAAACACTACCTGGGTGTGACAAAACAAAAAATACGCAGACCTCAAGGGATGACAAAAATTTGGCGCTGAAGATGGTGTAGTCATTATAGCCGTATGGCCTCCGCAAGAGACGTAGTGCGCAAGTACCCGTTTGCAGAGGCAGTATGCAGGCAATAAGCGCGTGCGTAGCAAGCCTCAGCTGTCTTGACTATCTGCCAACAAGTGGCCTTGAATTCTTCATGCGGCTGCCAGAGGCAAAGGCAGGGTGTCCTCAAATAATGGACCCACCAATGAGACTCCGCCATGGAGCGTCGTTGGTACGTCACCAGCCGATCGGTAACTGCTGGACAGTGGCCAAAACGCGATAACCAACCGAGTAAATCTTGCCGCAACCCGCATGTTTTCCCTCAGGGCATTGGGAACTGCTCCGCTCCTTTACTAGCTTCACTTGTAGCTAGCTGCAAGACGCGTGCGGCCTAGCCCTGGTGAACGGCTGAGAGAACATCCCTCTTGTTCATCAAGAACATGAGAAATGTTCACAGCGAAGTGACACACGCTGAAAACTTAATGACAGCAGAAGCACCGCGAGTCCTAATAGGGCACTCACCGGCGTTGGCAACCTTGTTGGCCTTAAACCTCGGCGCAAGACTCGTCGGGTATCCGTGCGCCAGGGACGTCGATGACATGGCTCCAGTCTCGATCACTTTCGGGAAATGCGCGATCACGAGACACAAGTCCTCATTCACCCACCAACACCGGCAGCGCTCGGCGGCAGCATGCGGTCGTCCGCCCCAAACATGGGACGCTCGAAACCGGAGAAGCCACTCGCACCGGCGCGGGCACTAGTGCGGCCTATAGCACCGGACGGCAACGTCGGATTCACAGTCTGCTCGCTAGAGAGAGACCACGACGAAACAGTGCTGAAGGGCGGCGTCTGTGGCGTCACGAGTGCCAGGGAACGGCTCGTGCAACGGCGAAAGCGTATCGAATGGCGAATTGACGACGCACCGCTAAGGAGTGACACTTGCTAGAAGCGAGTGAGGAAGTTCACAGCGGTTGCTTCACCGACAAAGCGAATGACAGGAGCGCCTGGCCCTCGTCAACAGTCCATCGGAACCCGGAACGCGGAATTAAATGTGAATCGCGGCCTCCGTTGCAAACACCACCACGCTGGTCGACGGTCTGTACGTACGCGGTAGGATGAGACGATGTCGGGCCGCAACTGCTCACCACGGTGAGCGGTGGATTAGCAGCGGCGTGGTCAGGTCGCTTTCGAGTGACGGCGAAGCGCGCGTGTCTCGACGGCGGTTGTCGGCGACTTTCGAGTCGTGTTGGGTCGATCGGGGCGGCGAGGAAGAGCGCGCCGAGCGGGGAGCGCCGCTGGGGTGCCTGTGCGCGCGGGAAGGGGGCGCGAGAAATCATCTCCTCCGCCGTCAGATGTCCTCCGCTCGCGGGGCGCCAAATTTAGGAAGTGCGCCGCTCCGCTCGTAGCGGGCCCGGGCCCCGCAAACGCGAGACGCGCTTCGGTCGCGTGGCGCGCTCGACCTCCTCCGCCCCAAGGACGCGCGCCTTCCTTACGTAGGAATACGCCCGTAGCCGCGCGAGGTGCGAACCTCCCGCGCGCAGGCCCGGAAATAGCAACAATCGCGCGTACGAGGCGATGCCTCGCACTGTGCGTCGGCCGCAATGAAAGAGAACCTCCGAATTGCCCCGCGTCCGTAGCGCTGTCTTTGAGAGGGGCGCGAACAATCGGCGAATGAGAAGGAAAAGGGAACGCATTGGGCTGCGCAGCTCACCTTCGGAGATTTTTATTTACCTTCTGTCACAGAAAAGGTAAACTACGATTAACAATAGCCCAGACGCTCCGAAAATTTCTGCAATGCATTCGCTGTGAAACACTGCAGCAGCATATTCCTGTTCCCAAACAGCGCAGAAAGGTAAAGGCAAATACGTGTCGAGGACAGGTGTGAAGCAACCTGCTAAGAGCGCGGGGCAGCAGGCAACGAGATAAAAGCAGAACACTCCAGTAGACTCGAGTCATAGCCTCTCTCGCGAGTGCAGTCCCTTCCTTCCCGTTCTTCTTCCCGGCTCTACTGCTGTGGCGCAATGCTGGGGCGCAGCCTTTCCGGTTGCGAATGCACTACCAGGCTGCAACGCCCGCAGACGCAATCCTTCCTTATTGCCATAATCGCCCCAGCTGATGCGAAGTGGCTAATTGCTCTGCCGCTGTACTCGTGGCACCCGCCGAGTCAATACGGTATTGGGCAGACTGTACACCACCTACGGAAACCACCAGAACGCTTCAGTGACATCCAAAACAAAATGAAATGTTTGAATGAGTGGCTGCTTCAAAAGTGCGGAATAATCTACACTCAGCGCTATTCCTTTCCCCATCGTTCATGTACAGCCGCCAAGCGGACGGCGTACGGATTAGTCCTCTCTTGTCTGTCTCTCGCGAATATTTCGCAACGCGCGAGGACACAGGAAGTGCCATAAAAAATTAGAGGAGAATGCGAATGTTAGGGTCAAGGTTTTAAAAAATAATTCGTTGCTCGACATGCTCACACAAAAGCGAAAGTAGCCAACTTGATCGCTTTCGGTTTACCGGGATGCCTGCATGTCGCGAAGCTACAGAATACACAGCGAACGCGGTTTAGTGGGCTCTCATTTCTGCGCTTCACACTTTCCACGTACAGCATCTGTCATTCCGAGATGGCCGGCCAACAGGTGTCTCGGTGTGGCCAGGTCAGTTCTGTGGCGGGTTATCCCTCAGTTAGGTGTCCTTGGAACGAGGGCAGTTGTCGAACCACCCACAAAGCGAACCCGGTGGACAGGAAGAAAAGTATGTCGCAGCCCCAGACGTGCAACCTGCCTTTCGTTTTCCGCGACCCTTGTGCACCTAAAAGACCAAATGATGAACCTTCGTGCAGCCAAATGCTTTCAGTTTTTTTTTTTTTTTTAACGAGGAGGGGTAGGTAGCATTTTCTGGTATGAGAATCTGACGAAGTTTCTAGCTTGTTTGGGCTCATTCTTGTAGCCTAAATATGTAACCTGAAAACTGCATGCCTTAAAATTCTGCTTATTACACACCACCTTTTGTTCCCGTACCTGCAGAAAGAACTTTCTCTGGCATAAACGTACCGCGGCGTCGCTGTAAGCGCAATGTGTCACGACCGAAAACTCCCACTTTCACCGGCTGTCCAATGGGAATGCTCTTCAGGTCGTCCTTAGAGAAGACATTCTCGAAAATGCGCTGCGATTATAGCACGGGTGCGACCACAGTTGTCTTGGGGTCGCTTATGGAATCAAGTGCAGATTGAGAGGTGAAGGGGCAGGACGTGAGATAGAGCTGCTGTTGTCAGTTCGCCGCTTTTGGGAGCGTATGCAAATCCTCGGAATATTTTTACAGCGCAGCTGTCAGCCGATCATTTCCGCCGATCCGTCGGCGCTGGCGTAGTGGTAAGTGACCAGCCGTCGTCACGTGACCAGTGCCATGGCGTCACCCGAGCGATCGCTCCACGCGACCACGACGGCCACGTGACCCTAATCCATGAGGTAACCGCAAATGAACCGTCCGGCGTAGAGCCCTTCCAGACGCCCACGTGACCCCCGCACCGTGACATAATCGGAAGCACGCCTTGAAAAAATGAAGAGGAGCAATCGCAAATTCTCAAGCCGCAAAAGCGTACTTCGCTGGATAAATGCAGTAATGAGAAGCTGTCACAAACCCCCGCCTTTACGGTCAACAGAGGCGCGGGATCCCCTTTACGGTTACCCGTCGTCCCTCTATGAAGTTTGAGTACACAGTTAAAGGTTAGGCCGGTCAACCCGTGAAGCACGTGTGTCGGTGTGTGATTGAGGAATAAGTTCACAGTAAGTCACCGTTCTTTCAAACAACTGGATATATACAGCTGGTAGTCCAAATTACACTGCATAATAGTCGAACAAAAAAAAACAAAAACAAAACCCCGACAATGAACAAACACTGCGATACAAGCAGAAGATGAGGATAGCGAAATAAATATTACAGATATAGTAAGTAGGGGCAAGAGTTGCACAGAACAAAACGTAAAATACTAAGCCAGATCAAGGTTTAAACAAAAGGCGAAAACAATGTTCAATTAACCGACAGTCTTTTGCAAAAAAAAAAGGGAGTTCTCACGGCTGTCCTGTTCGATGGAGCGTCGTAGTTGCAGAGTTCAGTAGCGGCAGTCGTGCCAGAGGAGGAAGAACGAGGAGTTGATCGCGGGCTCGGGGAAGAAAAAAATATAACACTTTCCCCGATCGAACGGCCGCGTGAGTGAGCCGAGAGCCTGCACCTCCCTAGAGCGCACTTGGTTGACCAGTCCTGTTCGCGGACGCCAATTATGTCACAAACCCCCACCTTTACGGTCAACAGAGGCGCGGGATCCCCTTTACGGTTACCCGTCGTCCCTCTATGAAGTTTGAGTACACAGTTAAAAGTTAGGCCGGTCAATCCCGCACCGACACACGTGCTTCACGGGTTGACCGGCCTAACTTTTAACTGTGTACCCAAACCTCATAGAGCGACGACGGGTAACCGTAAAGGGGATCCCGCGCCTCTGTTGACCGTAAAGGCGGGGGTCTGTGACAGAAGCATAATCGTCCCCGAATTTTTTTTAAATATTTTTAAAAACAAAAGGCCTATTTAAAGGGCCACTGCCCAGGGTCCGGACATTTTTGAAAAACAAGCCCACTGCATAGATGAGGCATCGAAGATAACCTCTGCAGAATACTAGAGCCATGCGCGCCCCGAAAAGCTGCGAAAATTCAAATCAAAGCCCGTTCGTTCTTTCCTTCCTTCAAAAACGGGCCCGGCCCACTACTCTGCACCCCGCTGACGTCAAGGGAGGCTACTTTCGCTAAAGGCACTCCATTGGTGCATCGTTCTGACTGACGGGAGAAGGTTGGGCGTAGCCTTGGCGTCGCGTCGTCTGCACAAGGCTTTCCGCAGCGCCTTCTGTTCTGGCTCATGCCTACAAACCCGCATGAAGGAACAAAAAAAAAAAAAAAACTTCGGAGGGAGCGTGCGGCGACAGCCTTGAACCGTAGCCATAAAAAGTAAAAAAATAGTAAAACTGAGGGAGTTGGTTCGCCTCCCCCCTCCCCCCCCCCCCGCCGTGATCACGTCACGAGACGCTCTGCGTGCGCGCTCCCTTCTCAGTTTCTTTTCTTCTATGCGAGCCCCCCAAAACAAGGTTTTAATTAGTAGTGCAGCAGAGCCTTTCCCTCGCTCGCCCACGTGACCGCTCCGCACACACACCGCTTATCTTTCGTGCATCTTGCGTACGCCTTGACTCCAATGAATGACATATGCTTTGGAGCGGAGAAAAGACACAAACACACAGAACACAAACACGCATGGAGAAAAGCAAACGGGCGGTTGCCGGATCCGCGCTTCGCCGTGTGTTTCGAACACAACCGACTTCCGCCCCTCCGCTCGTGAAACGGTGGGGAGGCCTAAAAGAAAATGAAAAGGTGGCTCGTTAACTGGGAATGACAAACAGATGTATGAAAGGATGCGCTCGCTAACAAGTCTAGGTAGTCGAGCCGATCGCGCCTCTCGATCGTTTAGTGTGCGGAGAAAATGCAAAAACCAAGAAAATAATTCTATTGAAGGCGGGGCCATGACGTCGCCCTGTGACGCACTCCACAGACACCACGCCTCCGGCTTACACCGGAGTAGGAAGGGTGATTTTGCCTTGCCGAGCCTACTCGACGAGGAGCGGGAGAGAAGAATTTCGAGGAGGGAATGGAAGGAGAGGAGGCTCGCTCAAAGAGAGGTAGAGAGTGTCTGCTGCGCTGGGGTGGGCACGGGCCCTTTAAGAGCTGATTCCTTAGACAAGCAACCAAGCTTCTCGGAGATTGTTCGTTTGGTCCGTTCTGATCGCGGGTCGAAAAAGGTGTTCAAAGCTGTCTTTTATTCCGTTCTGCAGGTTTATGGGTCTGAGAATGCCGACGTTTGTGGGCCTACTGCGCTTTAGTACAGACATGATTATTTTTGCCACCAACGTTGCCATGACACGCTAACGTGTGGTATACATAGGGTTATTCGTTTTCGGGTTTTATATTTTTTCAAATTCGGGGGGTAAAAATCGGGCGTTATTTTTCGGCTTGGTAATAGGGAAGAAATCGGGTTTTTCGTAGAAAAGCTCCGAAATTCGGGTTTTATCGGGTTAAATTTGCAAAGTAATAATTTATTCGATTTGCTCTAACCGGCATGTAACAATTAATGCTATATTTTGGGCTGCTTTCAAGAAAATATAGAAAAATTTGGCGTTTCTTTGGCAATTAATTATTACTCGCAGTGAGGCAACGGTCAGTTGTGAGAAAAGAAACATTTTCTTCACGAGGGCTGGTCATCGACGTTCTACCCGTCCTTATTAAGATACTTAATCATCTGCATGCGCAACATCTCGGTTTCCATCCGAGACCTGTCTGGTCTCTGCAGGTACCTTAGCTGAGAGAACGTTCGCTGAACGTCACAGCTGCCATTAGCTAGGCACAACAATGACAACGCTCCATTTGCTAGTCTTGGGTAACGCACGGTTGCGTCGTTCCAGTAGTTCATCACTTCAACACCTTCATTTGTGGGGCTTGCTTCCAGCAAGTACTGGCTAAGCGAGCCTACATCGGCCATCACGGAAATAAAAAGAGGTCGGTAGTCATCAAACGACTGACTCAGCAGCCGCTTCTGGAACCGATCGAGTACAGCTCCCAGTTTCCACAGTGTCAACTGGTTTTCGTCTTTGTCTGAGACGTTCCGTTTCAAAGTGCAGTCATATTTTGTGGAGATTTTGGCACAAAACTTCGGGAAACATCGGGTTTTACCCGATATGCTAGGAACTCGTTCGGGGTGCAAAAATCGGGTAAAATCGGGTTTTACCCGAAAACGAACAACCCTAGGTATACACAATGCATACTTGCCGTTAACATTTGGGCCCTGAGTAATGTGTGTCCGAAACAGAAAAAATATAAGCAAATAGATATACACAATAAATAAAACCAAATAAGCCCCGGAGGAGCAAGAGTCCCTAAACTGCACCGAGACTTTGGCTGTGTGCTCCAGATGATTTCGCTCTCCTGTTAGAAAATGGGTACGGACTGTCGATGGGGCTCCATTCCGCCCAAACAGAATCAAGCGGCCGCCCTCCATCCATTAATTGGCTCTGTATTTCCAAACTAATGACGACTCCTGGTCGCTCTGAGGACAGTTGGACTGTGCGAATAGCTTTGATTCTGCGGTGTTTGTGTTTTGTACGCTCGTCTACACCCCGACCTCATCTTTTCTCACGCCCTCAGAATGCTACATTCCGGTTGACCTCTCTGTACCCCTACACCTTTTTATCCTGGTTCTATACCCGCACTGGCCAGATTATGGCAGCTCGGAACGGGCAGCGCATTCAGTTAATTGGCGTCGGAGCATCGCAGGCTCATGCACAGAGGTTTTGGCGCAGCCGGCGGAATGATGGTGAGCCCCTCTGGATCGGGCTAGCAAAAAGTGATCGCAAGCTTTCGAATAGATCAATCATCTATCCCCTTCCCCCCCAACGAGCAAGTTATTAAAGAATTGGCAGGCAAATACAGGGCTCCACAAGGCATTTTATCACAGAGGGTTCTAAAGCGCCAAGAGAGGCCATAGGTGGAGACAGTTTCGTTGCTGTAACTTCATCGCGAGACAGTTATCCATGCTCTGAAGAAAATGCGCGAAATTCGGAATGGTCGCGGTGAGAGCGCGCGTTTTGAACATCCCGCGCCTGGCTCAACATCGCCATGATGCACCTGCCCGGCCTACTGGCTCAGGTGGAGGGCATAAAACACGCACTCTACGCAGACGATATTACAATCTGGACCACCGAGGGGAGCCTTGGGGAGATGGAGGACCGCCTTCAGCAGGCCGCCTCCATAGACTGTGGTCTCCAATGTGCTCCCGCCAAATCAGAGCTTCTACACGTCAGGACAAACCACAAGGACAACACGTCTCTACACATATCTCTGTCGGGCGGTCCCATCAGAGAAGTGGCAGAGCTCCGGATCCTGGGTCTTTTCATCAATAACAAACTTAAGCCGGACTCTACTATAGCAAAACTCAAGAGCATAGGTGAACAGGTAGGGTGCATGATCCACCGTGTTTCCAACAAGCGGGGTGGTCTGCGGGGCAGGGACGCGCTACGGCTCGCCCATGCCTTCGTGACCAGCCGGATCCTCTACGCCGTGCCGTACCTACGCACCACCAAACAACAAGACGAGCGCATTGACGCCATCATCAGGAAGGCAACAAAGCGAGCATTGGACCTACCGGTGGCTACCTCCAACGCCAAACTGAAGGCGTTGGGAGTGGTAAACTCCTATCAGGAGTTGCGGGAGGCCCACCTCGTGAACCAATATACGCGGCTATCGCAGACGGTTCCTGGGCGCCGCCTGCTAAACCGCTTACACATCCAACACACATGCATACCAGAGGGGACGGAGAACATCCCGGTGCTGTGGCGCCACATGCTCTTGGTCGTTCCGCTCCCTCGTAACATGGACATGGCTTCACATGAAGGCAGACGACAAGCGCGGGTTCGCACGCTTGAGAGGCAGTATGGATATAAAGAGGGCGTCTACTACGTGGACATCACAGGGCCGTCGCCCACGGGATTCTTCACGGCTGCCGTAGTCCACCGGGGAATGAATGTCGATGGCCTATCTTTTCGGGCCCCAAATTCAACGCGAGCGGAGGAAGTCGCAATAGCTCTCGCTGCCGCCGATCCAAAATCGAGAACAGTTATCACGGACTCTCGCCGGGCCTGTGAACATTATCTTGCAGGCGAAATATCCCCTCTTGCCTCCCAAAATCTAAGACGCGCTCCCGCCGATCCAACTCGCACAAAAGTGATCTGGGCTCCTGGCCACCAGGGTCTACGAGGCAATGAGGCCGCTGATGCGGCCGCCCGAGCGCTCACACACCGGGCTCCTCATCCTAGCTCTCCTGGCTCAGAAGCTCATAAACCGCTTCTGCGGTTCCGCGAAATCCTAATTCATTATTGCGACAGCCACCGTCTCTACCCAGTACCTGCCAATGGGCTGAGTAAGGCGGAGGAGCGAACTCTGCGGCGCCTGCAGACAGGAACTCTTCTCTGTCCTGCCATAGCAAAACACTTCGATCCGAACACAGATGGGCGCTGCCCGCACTGTGGAGAGATCTGCGATATCTTTCACATGGTGTGGGCATGTACTCGGAATCCTCACCTTCCCCCTTCCCCCACCCCCACCCGAGAGGCATGGGAGACTGCCCTCCTCAACTGCTCCACGCTGGAGTCTCAAAGGGCTCTAGTAAAGCGGGCGCGAGACGGGGCCTCGTCGTGCGGTGTCCCGGACTAAGGATACCGACCATGTAGCAGGGTTTTTTGACCCTCAAACTCTCTTTGCAAATTAAAGTTTTTCACCACCACCACCGCGCCTGGCTGGGGTTCTGCGCCGGCCGGTGACGCGGTGCGTCACGGAGCTGTGGTCGCCATCAGCGCGCACGAGCGTCCGAAGTCCCGTTTACTTCGGAGGTTAAGTGGGCTTTCTTCAGTGCGGGGAAGAAACGTTCAGACTAAGGCTCCCTTCAGGTTAATTTCTGCATGTTTTAACTTACGCTCTGTATGCCTCCCTCCCTCCGTGTGCACGCACAACTTGAACAGCATAGCTGACAGTCGTCTGCGCAGCAGATTAGCGTACGTTATGCTTGCTATTTATCGAAATAGTCAGCAGAAATTAATTAAATAACTTTAAACCGGTTGAAACTAACCTAAGCGTTTCAGTAAAAAAAAGTATAACGTTGAAAGAAACTTCGAATGAGCAACACTCAACAACTTTCTGACAAAGCTTTCGCGTAAGTTCACCGCTAGTTTAGAGCTGTTAGATTCACTTTGATTATTTCGAAATACAAGAATTATAAAGGCATAATGAACATAAGTTTGCTCTATAGGTGATTGCCAGCAATGCTGTGGAAGTGTGCGTGCGTGCGTGCGTGCGCATACAGACGGGAAGGAATACGCACATGCTGTTGTTGAGCGTGTCCTAAATAGCACAGCGATGGGGTAAGATAAATAGCGGACGGCATAAATGACATACTAAGCGCGCTCGGAAAGCGTGATGGGAACAGACATAAGCAAGCCCGGTTTCCGGTGCACAGGTCTGCGGGGCCTGTGGCCACTCCAGCAACAGGGCTAGTTCTCTCCTCGTGGCGTCTCGTTCACACTAGGTTATGTCTCAAGCAAGGCCGACGGATGTAGGCACCCGGCTGTCACCCGATACCTCGAACAACACAGGGCCAATATACGGAAAATTCAAGGCAGCATTCGGTTCCTCTCGCAGCCAGCCGGTACTGTAGCTTGTTGACTGCGCTCGCACAATCGCGTGTCTGCAGAAGAGTGGGGAGCCGCTTTTGAAAGCGCCGTAGAAGCATTCGCCAATCGGTCTGTATTCACACCATGACGTAGAGTGAACCGCACTTGCAAATAAATGGTGGCGCAAATGTGTCTGCTCCTTGTATTTTAGTCCTGCCCGACGAGATGAAATGATTACCTTGTCCCCACTTTTTCTGGTAAGCGGTCTCTAGCATCATAATCTTCATAATCGAGTCAAGCTCACTCCCAGGAAAAGACCCCCTTTTACTAATCTTTAGCTAGCCTTGTCCTGCGTCCTAACAGGACACTGGTTGTCTCTTATCCGTGTTACATGTTGTTGTTGTTAGCCTTTGAAAAGATGGCACATACCCACACTGGGGGATCGGCCAAGAATCGGGAGGTAAAGGTTGCTATTCACCTGTACATAGTAAAGGCAAAAGAAAAGCACACGGGAGAGCAACACCGGGGGAGACTACCACAAGTAGGGCAGGGAGAGAAAAAAGGTATGAGTTTGGATTGGAGAGAGAGAGAGAGAGAGAGAAAAAGAAGAAGAGAATAATTCGAAATATAATAAAGCATAGAAAAGAAAATAGTGCAAGCTTTAGCAAGGCAGTCGATGAGATTCCAGCAAGAAATTTTGAACAGCGTCACAAACAGACCTGTGGCTGAACCCAAGTGTGGTGGCACCAAATGATAGCAAGTGTGGGCTGCTCAAACTGAGGCCAAGATGCTGTAAGGGCAACTCCAGCAGCCTTCTTCTCAAAGAGGTGAAACGACGACAATGGAGCCAAAAATGATCGATAGATTCAGGCTCACGGCAAAATGCAGAGGGGAGATAACGCTCGTTTCTTTCTCTTCACTTCGGCTAGGATATCAGTGCGTGTAGGATGCGTATACTGGCGCCATAGCACACGCACCAGATTCTTAGTTCGTTCTCACGCTCCGCGTTCCATTTCGTGGACTTCCTGAGTATCGTTTTGGCTAGACCTCACCGTGGCAAAGTTTAATCAGAGAGGATGAGGCTAGACAATGTGAGCTGCGGTTTAATGCACAGGCGGTGGTCCCTGGTTCGAGCCCCTAACCAGGGTAAAGTTTTCTTAAAGTACGAAAATTCCGAGGAAGCTGTGTAGGATTACAACAAATAATAGCCATAATTAAAGCAATCATGAGCATCACAAATTCCAAATCTTTATCAACAGCTTGACGGCACTTAAAGCCATCAAAAACCCCTGTAACACTAACCCTATTCTACACACAGTAAAGGAAAAACTGCAAGGACTACAGCAATACCAAACATTTTTAACCTATATCAAGGGACATAGTAGACCAAGTACAGTAAACCAAGTAAAAGAAGGAATACTCGATTATAGTCAGCAAAACGCTATCCCACCAGGACCACACAGATCTGCTCACAACCAAGACAAACAGGGAAGAACTTAAGGCGCAGCAGAAAATTAAGCAACCGAGGAAGTGTCTGCGCATGCAGAAAACCTGGATAAAAAAAATAGGATTTATAGTATAAGCACACAAACTGAAACAATCAAGCAGGAGCTAATGTACATCTAGTAAATTTTGCTGTGGAATAACAGGATGTCAAGCAAAACCAAGACCAATTAGGACCTATATCAAACAAATGTATTGAGAATCGGACTCTATGCACGACCAAATCAAGAGAAGACATCCACTCATCAACGAGGACTTCGACAACCGAAGAGGAGAAGCAGAGGAATAAATAAGAACAAGAAAAAAAAGAGAGGTGGTTAGACGCCCCTGGGGTCGATCCGCATCCTTAGCTGGGGTGCTATGATGGTCACCTAACTACCTCCCTGTCCTACTTTCGTCCCCTTAATCTTCTCCTTGTCATCTTTGCCAAAATTTATTTAATTTTTTTGGCTGTTACTAGGCCTCTTTCTTTTATCTTTATTTAGGCGTTCTTCATCACCCACGATACAGTAGCGGCGCGGGCGACGTGTTCTTCTATCGACCTTATCTTACAGACTGTCTGTGCTCCGAAACCAAAAACTATGGGCAAAGTCCCTGGACATTTGGTCTCTCATCGCACCAAATATTGATGCTTTCTTCTTTTTCCTCCTCCTCTTCTTCTTTCTATCTTTCCCCTGCATCCGCATGGTTGCGCTCAGGACGACACCAATGAGTAATTACTATAATAATAATAATAATTAGAAATATACCGCGAACTAGGAGACGCCTTATCGTAATTATGCCTTGTTCACAACCCCATTCACAAACCAAAGTCATCACTATATTAATACTAAGCTGGAGAGGGTTTTGTGAACAGGATCGTGCAAATACTATTAATCTCAAGTTGATTTGCTACATGATTCAAGAGATTGACCAAAGGTACACCAAGTAGCCTCTTTTCTGCTAAAGTCGTGTACAACTTAAAAACGCAGCGGCAGATGCCTATGAAAGAAGGCTCTCCAAACAATGGCGTCGGCTCATTGTCATGGAGTCGCGGTCAATGCCACGCTAGCAAGTGCAAGGCGGTTGACTGCGACGTCATGACAATAGGTCGACGCCATTGTCTGTAGGGCCATCTTTGAGGGGATCTTTGCTGCTATCGCGCGTTTGCCCCCTTTCGCCCCGGGTCAAGGCTACGCAGGTGGACTCTGAAGCTTTTTTGACAGTCGCAGTACATCATACCTGGAAGAGAGCATTTTGTAACCGCCCTGTCGATGGCAAGGCAGACGGACGCCATCAGTTCTCGTGAGGGAAAGCGCAGATTGCTGGGGCACTTGGAAAAAGGCTATTATCATGCGTTGAACGGTGCAGTGGGAGATTGAACACGCTATATTTTTGGCGCTGGTGTATCGCGACACGGCGTCCACGTTCGTGGACGCCAATTTTCAAAATTTTCTTCGACGCGTCTAGAGTTGTTTTCAGGACTATTTAAAGTCGGTGCTGTGGAGAATGGCAGGGCCATTTCATGCTTAAAAATAATCGCTTTCCCAAACCAAGAAACGGAGACGGACATCGCCACGTTGCGCGGCGCGCCTATGAAGTGCTGTCCGGTGCTGTCACTTCTTTCTTCTCTCATGCAGTGGAATGTATTACTAAAAGAACACAACTGGTTTGTCGTTGCGGAAACAGCATCGGATGATAAAGATAATAACTGCTCGGGCACAATGTGTTAAAAAAAAAAGATTGCAATTACGCGAGCGTGGAAGTGTGCGCCGTGCGTGAATTCCTGTAGTTTTAGAGCCATTCGTGTTATTTTTGTCAAATAAGGGGTGCTAAGAAATCACATACAGATTTTCAGATTTTTCTAAAAAGTAGAACATAATGCGTATCTGAAGGGGTAAACAATACTTCAAATAAAGAGATGTCACCGCGTGCATAAAATTTTAGCCGGAATTAACAGTTTTCGTTGTATAAGCACTACACATAAATGCTTCTTGCCCGTGAGACTATTGCACAAAACTGTATACAGTTAGAAGCCTTTCATTTAAGAAAAAAAAAACATTTGAGATGGAAGAGCTCAATGCACCCCTGCGTTGACAGGAGCAAGTGCACTGCTCGCCGCGAAGGCCGCACGACACGCACACACACCGGCATTCCGGGCTGCGCCAGCCAGCGGCGCCATTGACACATTGCGTTCTGCTAGACATTTTCACGCGTCCCGACTGACAGGCGGGAGGGGAACGGTGACGCTGACGGACTGCTACTAACGGCTCTTGACCGCGGCTGCCGCACTTTCGACGAGAAAGGGCTGCCTCCGCACAGGTGAGCGATCGAGCGGAACTTGACTGTTTTTTTTTTTGTCGCAGTTGTGAAGCGCGTTCCGCCCTGCTCAGAGTCGGAAAGCGCAGCTTGAGTATTCATCGCAGTAGCGGATGATGCGTACGCCGTGATAGATAGATCGATACATCGATCGATCTGTACAACTGAAGAACGCAACGGAATTTACCCTCAAAGGAGCCTCAAAGGAGGCTCAAAGGACCCTCAAAGGAGGCTCTCCAGCAAATGGTGTCTACCGATTCTTATGAGGTTGCGGTTTATCTGCTCGCACCTGCCAGCCACTTGCGATGTCGCAAGGGGATTGGCTGGAAAGTCTCCTTGGAGGGGCATTTAATGCTGCTGCGTTCTTGAGTTGTATCAATCAATCAATCAATTAATCAATCAATCAATCAATCAATCAATCAATCAATCAATCAATCAATCAATCAATCAATCAATCAATCAATCAATCAATCAAATCCTTCATTTTACTCGTTGAACGGCAAAAAGGAGACAACCTTCAGTTTCAAGCGCTGTAACGTTTCCGGTTCCGTTGCGGAAGTCAACTCTTTTTTCACTGTAACGTCTTCGTGGTTTATACCCCTCGATGTGTGTCAGTAGAGGAGGCGAGAGCAGGGGACGTTCTCCTGGCTAAACGGCGCCGGCATTGCCGTCAGTGTCCGAGTACATCGTTACCAACAACTCCGTGTTCGGCCGCTGGGTGACTGGAATGCTGTTCATGTGTATCTTGGAATGGGCCCTCCCGTGAGGAAGGGAAGGGGAAAAGGAGTGGCACGTTGTTTATTTTCGCACTGTGGGAGGGCAAAGAGTCTGAAGGGCTGTTCACTACAGCTGGCATGAGCAAATGAAACCACGTACTATGAGGCGACATCAGCACAACCAAAAATACGATGCACCAATCCGAAACAGTTTCCTTCTCGACCGAATCAGGCCTACGTGAATTATAAGTTGTAACTTTATAACGTTGATGACATGCGTTTCGTACACGGCCTTTTCAAGAGTTGTCCATTGTCACTGTTGTGTTCTCTCGCTCCAGTTACTGCTACCTACCCGGCCGTGCTTGTCTTCGTTTCCTCAAACTGAATGCATGCTTTGAAGGAGACACACACTCCTTGCCAACTCACAGGCCTTCAGCTGGCAACGATTATTTAGCTGCAGAAAGAATCTTATAAGGAAGTTCAGAATATAGCCACAGGTGCATGATATCACGTATAAGCTTTGCAGGTATGAAGAAGGGAAGTAGGAAGGTGGGGTCGTTGGTGATACTCTGAACGTTGCAAAAAAAAAAAAAAGAGTTGAAATAAAATACCAACTGATCGCTTGCTTTCAATCCGACCTCGCTGAAAGCGAAAATCCTTATGAAGGGGACTACATGCCACAGCAGCCGTTCCGACAGCTTGGCTCTTGCTCAAGCGAGCTCGATCCCTCTCTTCGAACTTACTGCTAAATATCAAAAGTCGCATATACTTCTCTTTGGTGATTTTAATTTCCCGGATATTGACTGGAGTACTAACACTGCTTCAGCATCAGGCACGGTGGAAGCCAAAAATTTCATAGAAGTGTGCCTGAACTTTGGCCTTACACAAGTTATCTTGACGCCAACAAGAATAACACAAACGAGCGCTAACATATTAGACCTACTACTCGTCAGTCATCCCGAAAGTGTTAAATCAGTCACGATTCTTCCTGGCATAAGCGATCACGAAGTAATTCATACCGATATAGCCTTAACTCCGCTTCGGAACCAAACTTTTAAAAAGACGATCCGTTTGTACGATAAGGGTGACTACGCAGAGATTAATCGTGAACTAGACGCTTTCTTTCAATCTTTCCGAACTAATTTTCATATTCGGTCTATCGAAGAAAATTGGACTATATTTAAGAAGAAAATTACTGAACTAACTGATCAGTTCATTCCTAAGTTCACCTTCCGAGAGAGTTCACAGAAACCATGGTTCACTAAAACGCTAAAACGTTTGGAGAATAGAAAGAAGCGTCTATTTCGCGCAGCCAAAGCAAAAACTAACCAGGCGGCCTGGGACAAGTATTACGCAGCCGAAAAGGCATACAATTCATCTGCTCGGAACGCCAAACGTTCCTTTTTTAACAAAGACTTACCCCGAATACTACACACTAATCCTCGAAAATTCTGGGACACCATCAACCCAAAACACAAAGGCGATATCAGTGTCACAAATGAAGCAGGAGACGTGCTTAGTCATGCAGAGTGTGCTCACATGTTCAATGTTGCATTTCAATCAGTGTTCACTAATGAATATGATGCCCCCTTTTCTGTGCCAAACACTTTTATTTATAATGTTATGTCACCTGTTGAATTTAACGCATCGGGAATTCTGTCACTAATCGATAAAATGAAACTTTCATCTTCGGCCGGTTTCGATAATGTCAACGCCAAATTTCTTAAGAATACGAAACTCACCAGTGCCAGTTACTTATGTTTGCTATTCCAGCAGTCACTCTCTTCTGGCCAACTTCCTCGTGACTGGAAAAATGGGAAGGTCATTCCAGTCTTCAAATCCGGTAACACAAATTCTCCATTAAATTATCGCCCCATTTCTTTAACAAGCGTGCCTTGCAAGCTAATGGAACACGTCATATTCTCCCATGTCATTGCCTTCTTGGATTCGAACAATTTTTTTCATCCTGCGCAGCACGGGTTCCGGAAAGGCTTTTCTTGCGACACTCAACTAGCTCTTTTTATTCATGACTTGCATGCCAACCTAGATCTTAACCTGCAAACTGACGCTATATTTCTTGATTTTAAAAAAGCCTTCGATAAAGTTCCCCACAAACGCCTGTTGTACAAGTCATCTAACCTTAATATCGATCCTAATGTTGTTGCATGGATTAAAGAATTCCTAACTAACCGCACTCAGTCCGTCTTTGTAAATGAACACACTTCCAGCTTCCTTCCTGTAACATCTGGCGTCCCTCAAGGTTCCGTACTAGGTCCCCTTTTGTTTTTAATATACATAAATGATTTGCCCTCGCATGTGTCTTGTAAAATTCGCATGTTTGCTGACGATTGTGTTATTTATGAAGCAGTTAATAACAATTCTGATCAATTATCTCTCCAAAACAACCTTAACAAGATTCGGGATTGGTGTAAAATTTGGCTAATGGAGCTTAACCCTCACAAATGCAACGTACTCTCTTTTCATCGCCGCCGTAACCCGCTCGTGCCCTTCTATCACATAGACTCCGTTCCCGTGCTGCCAGTAGAATCATACAAATATTTAGGCGTAACTTTGTGCGCTGACCTCTCCTGGAAAACGCATATAACTAACATCATTTCTTCAGCTAACAAATCCCTTGGTTTTCTAAAACGTCATCTACACGATGCGCCCATGCATGTTAGGTTATTAGCTTACGAAACACTTGTGAAATCGAAATTAGAATACGCATCACCCATTTGGCATCCACATCAAGCTTATCTAACCAACGCATTAGAAATTTTGCAAAACCGCGCAGTCAGATTTATTCATTCTTCATATCATTACAGCACGAGTGTTACATATCTGAAATCGCTTTCAGGCATACAGCCACTCGAGCTGCGCCGCCGCACAGCCAGTCTTCTATTATTTCACAAGTTCTTTTACAGCCATCTACGAACTGCACCCTACATGGTCCCTCCGGCACGCATATCTCACCGCACTCTCCACCAACTCCAGATCAGCCGTCCACGTGCACGCACAGTCACCTTCGCAGCTTCATTTTTTTCACGCACCGCCGCGGACTGGAATGGCCTTCCCGCTGACATTGCAACAATAACCTGTCCCGCGAACTTCGCACGCTGAGCTAACACCTTTTTGTCATCATCATAACGCATGATTACTTTGTCGCACCAAACGTTGTACCCACCCCTTATGTAATGCCCCTGAAAAGGGGTCTTTAAGGAAATAAAATTGATTGATTGATTGATTGATTGAACATCGACTAACCTCAGGGAGTAGTGCAGGACCATTCCGAGCACAACTTCCGGCGCGCTGCACGAAACGGTTATCCTCGCAAGAGGCGCTGACTATACGGAGAGAGCTTCGGTATACCTCTACATGTCAGAGCTACGGAAGCTGTGGTTATAAACAGTGCGCGCGCTCACGGCTGTCCGTCCAGCACCCCGAGCTGTGCCGGATGTGTGGTGTGCCGAGTGTGCTGTGTTTCCACTTCGAATAGGCATGACCTCCAGTTTCAAATTAGACAAAAAATATACCAAAAACTGCTGCTGTAATTAGTCGTTTAAATGCATGTATAAAGCCCAATATGATATCTTTCCAAGTTGATTCCAGCGCATTGGTGGTGCCTTCCTGATGTCCAATGCCCGCAGTAAAATTCCGCCTCGCGGGCGTGGGTGAACAGGTGATGTGAAGGGAATCCACAGGATAATCTCGATTTAGGCGGATAAACTTGTGTAAGGCACTGTTATAGACGCAGCCTTCAGGTGCTTTTTGAAACGCAGGAAAGGGCGACTCCTTTGTCGGCGCTCTTGAAAACTTCTGTACCTTACATTCTAATGAAGCGCATGCCGTTTTCATTGCACTGACTTGAAAACGTTGGCTTAACCAGCGGCTGATGCTGATAACTAAGCCAGCAGGGCGTAATTTCCAGCCAAGCCAGAAGTCCTGTATGACAACATGAATTCGCCCATCAGGATTTGCCAGCGCAATGGGAGCTCGGTCGTCTTAACGCAGCTTTTTACTGCCGTTGTGCCTCAGACGTGTACTGTTGGAAAAAAAGACTCAAGACGTCAAGGATGACGTCAAAAGTAGCGCTGGAAATACAGTCGGCCTCATGAAAGGCGCTTTTACATTAAAAAAAAAAATGCGCGTGCAAAATTTTCTATAGGTAAGCCCCCACCATGAACACTAATTCAAAGGCCATTTAACAGTATCATTCTCGAAGCTTTGCTGAACTGATGCTTCGTCAGAAGCAGTTTTAAGGACTGATGCGATAAAAAAGTAAATCGCCATGGATTCATTGCGGTACAGCCTGAATTTATAGAGTTTTCTAATTGACTGCCAAGTTATTTTTACTGAGACTGAGACAACCTATTTGCTGCTTTGCTCGGCCAATAAAGAGCACTCATTGTCCTTGTAGAACGCTGAACAAGTTTCATTTTCAATGAATGCCTGTTTTCTAAGAATAGACTCACAGGATGAAGCGAAGCACAGTTTGTTTCATGCGAGGGGGCGGTATTATGTGTGGACTCCGCTGCATTGGTTTTAGTCCCCGCAGCTTTCTCCGCGCGCAGTCTTCTGCATTCCACTGCCTCAGTTTATTTGGACTGTGTTGGCTATTTTGGCTTCGTACGGACTCCTTTTAGATACACAGATAACCAATGATAACTTGAAACCGAATTTATCATTTTAACAAGCTGTGGTGATGCAGTCCCCTTGCAAGGCTGACATAAAGATTGGTGTACGTTTATGTGGGTTTAACGTCCTGAAGCAACTCAGGCTATGAGGGACGCCGTAGTGAAGGGCTCCGGAAATTTCGACCACCTGGGGTTCTTGAACGTGCACTGACATCGCACAGTACACGGGCTTCTAGAATTTCCCCTCCATCGAAATTCCACCGCCGCGGCGGAGATCGAACCCGCGTCTTTCGGGTCAGCACCCGAACGTCATAACCACTGAGCCACCGCAGCGGCCCTGGCATAAAGACGCCAAATACAAATTGTTGATAGCAAGGCGACAGCAGTCGATGGGCGGCTGATGTGTGCGATGCGGCATAAACGACAGCGTTTAAGCGTGTGCATGAGGGTGTAGCCGGCGCAGATGTTGCAAAATAAGAGCGAGCGGCGGGAGTGAAAGCGTGTCTGTTCTTCTATACCAGCACTTCAGCACTCTGCAAGCGGCATGCGGGCGCACGGTGAGGCGCGATAACAAAAAAAGAACGCGTACATTAAGACCCTCCAACATGACGTGTACATGAACGCGGCGGTGAGTATAATCACAGCCGTTTCGATGAGCGTGGCTGATTTACTAACTTAAAATCACCCGAGCAGGACCATAGATGCGCTAAATTCGAATCTATGTGTTCGACAAATTTCAGTCAAAATGGACGCTCCAACGAGTTGGTTTTGACACTGGCGGATCACGCTCGAATATGGACGACCGAAATGCACAGCACTGACAGGGCGTCAGCGCCCTGTCAGTGTATACTTCTGCCGTCCTTGCCTCCGCGCTGATGCACTAATTTCTTCGAGCCTCTAGTAATTTTTCACCTGCCTAAAGCAGGACAACACAGGGCAGGTTTTGCCCCATGCAGAATACCTGTGTCGCAAGTAATATGCTCCCGGGTTTAGCAAAAGACGGCTCAGTGGAGTCACTGGACGCCTTTAGATTCCACTCCTCGGGCGCAACCTACGTGCGACATGGTGGCATGCGCGCGGCAACCACACCGACGTCTATTGCAACACGCCCACCTCGCCCCCCCCCCCCCCCCCCGCAGCGCGTGGCATTGCAAGTTCGGCGCGCTACGCAAACAATTCGTCGCGCACCGCGACCGAGTGCACCAAATTGTTACTCACAAACGGAGCAGCGTCAGCGGCGAGCAGCTCGGGTCAAGGGCGCTGCGCCTGCAGCCGCGGGCGACGACGACGACGACAAGAGCGCAGCGGCGGAGTGTAGCGCCGTTTTTCCTCCGCTCAGCACACTCGCCCACTTCCCGCTGACGCTGGCGAGCGCCCTCACCGCGCATCCGGCCCGGCGTCGCGTAGAGGTGCGCTGCTGTCTTGCGGCCGTTCGCGCCGGTACGAGAAACGCGCCCATTGTTGGAGCCCGTGTACGCGGCCAGCTGCTGGAAGCGTGCAACCGGCTGCGGAAGGCCCTTCGGATGCGACGAGCTCTTGGTCGGTTGCCACACCGACGTTGCGTTGCAGCATTAGTGTACCAAGTGCGCGCTACAAAAGGTTCGAGCTACGCAAAAATCGAGAACCGCAAATTACTTACACCCTCACATTTTCTCAATGCATTCTCCTGAAGTTCTAAGAACCTGCGCACTGTTGCAACCCATTTTTGCAGCCACTCTTTACATTCATTTTTATGAGTGCTACAGACTCGCTCTCGTAGGCTTGACAAGCTTGGTGGCTTGACAAAGTGTTAACGCTCATGCGTTTTTAAAATACCGGGATACAAGAAATAATTACCCAGCAACAGCGCCATAGGTCTAACCACTGTGCATTGCAAGAACTGAATGATGTTTGTTGCGTGCGCGACCTCACTGTCGTGGCGCAAAATGATCCCCTGAAACTCTGTCCTGGCCCCTGCTTCTTCCAGCTGACCAAGAACCTTTGTTAGCTATGATAAATTGCGCGCCACACAGCAGAAACAGTGCCTTGTTCCTGCCGAGGAACATTTCCGACATGACCGCTTCTGCCGAAGAAGTCTCCGCCATTTTCTTGGGGACACCTCGGGATCGTTTCACTTCAGTTGCTGGGTATTCATCAAGAGAAATCCATACTCCTGACTGAAGGGTATTCTCAGAATGAAACCAATAAATCGTGGTCTTTTTAATTAATACTGGTCTCAGCACTTGTAACGATGTAGCAAATGCGTCTATAGTCTCTTCGGAAGGAGCTAGGTACCCAAAAGTTCATTTCAAACATTCACGGCAAGCAAACTGAAAGGGACCGCTCTCTACCGTGCTTCTCGCAATTGAAACAATGCACCTTAACACAGCCTTTGGCAGCAGTCCTCGTGTAAAGCGCGAGGCTTCAGCATTTAGCACATGAGCTTTTCTGCGCTTCACCTTGCTAACGTGTCACGCATACTTTACGCGCTAACACGTCGCACCGTTACTTCGGGCTGCAAACTAAACTAAATAAATTAAAATACGGGGACCAGAGTTATGGCGCGCGGGGTGGGTGTATATACCTGGGATTTCAGGGAATCCCGCCAATAATTTTGAAAAATAGGGTTTTTGAGGCAAAGAGAACCTTTCTGCAGCAAAGTAATACCAGTGTTGGCGGACATCCAAAGCAGGCGAATCATGTTAACTAATAAAGTTATGAACCAAATTCTGGTAGTTAACATTTTAACTATTACCGATAGGCGCCTAACTGCAATTAGAGATTTGTAGCCGGCTGTTAGTAATAGCCATATCAGCTTCTAAAATTTGGAAAACGCGATTACCCTCACTGCTGTGGCTCAACAAATTTGGGCCTTTTGTCTAGTCATTCGAAAACTGCGCGCCTGCGGAGAGCGCAAAGCGACGTCCTTCAAATCGCGACACCCCGTGACGCACGTACAGTCTTTGTCAAAAGTTTAGAGCCCAGGAGGTTTACTTCTTAGCCTTGCAGTGGGACTCCTGAAGCATTCTGGGAAGCCCTACCCATAGAAGGAGGCAGTACCAGAAATCTTCTTACCCAGAGGAAATTTGGAGCGCTGGAGATGCATCACGAACCACACAGTGAGGCTCAGAAGCAAACCCCCTGGGCTCCAAACTTTTGACAAAGGCTGTACCACGCAACAGTGACACACACGCGCGCACGCACACACGCGCGCACGCGCACGCACACACAGATATATATATATATATATATTCGTTGCGGCTAACGCTGTTAACTCTCAAACGTCCACGAACCGAGTCTGTATACAGTTCCCACACGCCGCTTCAAAAAGCAGCGCTAGAAGCGTTACCGTATCAGGTTTTCCCTCTTTGGTGAGTTATACACTGAAACAACACTTACGAAAAGAACGCCATAAGTGTTATCCAACAATTACGCCCGTAATCACAGCGGTGCACCATCCTATATTTCTTCGTTCCTACTCCAGTGCCTCCTCTAAGTCTTCTGACTTTTTTTTTTCATTGCCGTTGGCAGCGGTGCAGCGCAAAAGCTGGCTTCGTTCCGAGTATACCTCCCGTTGTTTGCTTTTCGCTCGCCCTCTCTTGTGCCGCAAGCCGTAACTCTGCGCGGACTCACCACTGAGAGCGGATGTGAAAACACTGAGAGTGATACGTGCGCTCTTTTCACAACGCCTTCTTTCTCGCGAGTGCCGTACGTGATCCACGTTGAAGCTTGTCCTTTCCGTTCGATATCTCTTTCCTTTCGAATGTGAGAGTGCGCCGAGCGGCTCGTAGCTACGGCGAGCAAAAAAGTATCGGCGATAAGAGCGCAACGCCCGGCTATAGCTTTTCTGTATATTGGTTGAGTCCCGAGGGTGGGGAAAGTGCAGAAAGGGATCCTGCAGCACGCGCAGACTTTCCGAAAACGCTGCAGCTTCAGATCTCGGCGCTTAGTAGCTGCATGCGCCGACACATTCGTCGACCAGGAACTGTGGACTCGGTGCTCATAACGCAAATTGTAATCATTCAACATTTTCGCTGTTTGCCGGTCAGTCAAGCATGCAGTGCTCTTGCACAGTGGAAGTTTTACGCCGGCGACTCCCAGAGGCGTGGGCGAAATTCTATGCGTCATGAAGTGTCCTGCGAAAAGACACTTATTAAAAGGATTTGAGCAGCTCTTTTTAAATAAGATCGCTCCGTAACGGGTCGGCGTGCGAGCGCTGGCCAATGACGGTATCTGCAGAGACGATAGAGAACGAAAGCACATAGCCATGTTGCAAAGCGCGCTCTCCCGCTCTCAGCTTCTGCCGCGCAGTCCGCCCGCAGTGCTGCTTCTTTGTTGCGGGAACGAAAATAAAGCGGTGCAGACGGTCTCCACGACGGAGGAGACGGGAGAAAAGTATGAAGGATGAGGGAAACAAGGGCGCGCACATGATGCAGATAGAGAGAGAGAGAGAGAGAGAGAGAAAAGACGGGCACGGAGGGCGAGAGGGGCGCTCGTTACCGGGTAGCCTGAAAAAGAGGCCCTCCAAGGTCGTGGTCTCGTCGGCGGCAACCTTTGCTCCCGTGCGCAACAGCATTTGGAGAAGGCTGCGTACCGTTCCGGCTTGCAGTTCCTGCTCGTAGCATTATTCGAATTAGTGGCTGGACCGTTGTATAGTTGTTACGCTTCATCTCCTCTTCGCGGTCGAATTAATACAGTTATATGTACTTACAATTTCTGGAGTGCTCTCTAGATGTAATGCTGGTTACTCTACACCATAAAGCTACTGATATGCAAGGGTTCGCTTCATGAACTTAGCTATACTGGACGACTGACCACTATCGTCGGCCATGTTGTTACTCAGTGATGGTCGTCGACAGATCTGTGGACTCCACTAATTGATTTTGAAAGAACAATGAGGTTAAGTTTTTGTTTTCAGTAAAATTTGACTGCTTGGCTTTCTGTGACTGCGCTGTCGTTGATTCGGCACCAGAGGACGTATTTATTGCTGATAAATTTGGAGCTGCAAACGAACTTTTTCATGGCTATTTGATTCAAACTCATGACGTCGTTGGTGACGCCAAGACTATTACGAGCCCCGTGACCTCTGGCTGGAAATGGATAGCGGTGTGGTCCGGCCTCAGAGACCAGCATTAAAAAAAAAAGTTTTCACGTGATCACAGCCTGCTTCTGAACACGGCTGGTGGCGGCGATACCTGTATTTCAAGGCCTTTTATATGTTATAAAAGCTCCGTTTTATGTCGCAGTACCATTTTTGTCATTAAAGCGGTAATCAATCGGTACATGTTAACTTCCATTAGTCCTCGGCGTCCGTTTAAACTACATAGAAACTTTTAACTTTACCTGTTACTTGCGTTCAGGAATTAACGTTTTACTCTGGCAGCCCCAGCTTCCACCGTGCTACAAGTGAAATGTCTTCATTGTTGTGTAAAATATTTGACATGTGTTTTATACTACAGCTGCTTTTTGGTGAAGTGTAATACAAGCTTCTCACACTTCTCGCTTCGCAGTAACGCTCAGTCACACTATAGCTGATCCGCGGTGCGGTAAACTTTGCATATTGAACAATCTTCTCTCACCGTAAGCGGAAGCATTGATTTCGTAGAATATCATTTGCTGTATAGGGAAAAGAAATCTAGTTTCTTAAACAGTCAGGCCCGTTAAATTTGCTACAACAAACCTGTGACATCTGCAGTGCTATTAAGTGCCAGAAACCCAGCGTTTCTGGAGCGTAATTAGAAGCCCGGAAGCGAGAAAAACGGGTGAGGCTGAGCGAATCTATGCACGTAAAGCATCCTCCTAAGTAAAGGCCTAGTCTCTTCCGTAGCATAAATAAATAAATACATAAAATTAACTTCTTAGGGAATTGGGGATAAAGGAAGATATGAAATCAAGTAAAATGAAATTTGAATAAAGCGAGGCAAAATGGAAACAAAATGACAATCACGCACGCGTATTCTACCCTGTATCGCGCGCAGCCCCTAAAGTACTCGTACGTAGTTCCGAAAGCACTTAATGACCCCTGATTAAAATATTTGGGCGTTAACCACCACCTTGGGACAACGAAAGGAGGCGTGTTTCTGGGACTCGGAAGTTCAGTTCTGCGCGATTCAGTTCTTCGTGAGGCGCTCGAGGGTCATCCCATGGCTGGAGGTATTTCTTAAGAGTTAAAAATAGGATCGTTGCCCATGGAGACCACTGGCAGTCTTAGAGCAGATATAGTATGTAATGTGGGGTTGAACGTCCCAAAGCTGCGCACGAGCTATGAGGGACGCCGTTGTAGAGGGCTCAGGATTAATTTCGAAAACGTGGGGTTCTTTAACGTGCACTGCCAACTCACAGCAGATAGGCGCCCTTTGCGCTTCTCTTCCATCGATATGTGACCGTCACGGCCGTGATTCGAACCCGCGACGTTGGGCTCAGCAGCCAAACGCTACAGCCACTGAGCCACCGCGACGGGTAAAATCCCAGAACAGTTCTATGTGGAACTCCTGTGGAGGGCAGCGCTAAAACCATTCCCCAGGTTTTCCTGTACCACATGTGCAGCACGGCCGGTTAGAATGACGCATCGGTTGAAGGATGCTGCCAGCGCCTGTACGATACTTGCAGTTTGAGTCGATGAACAAAAGAATCTGTGCTACAGATGGTCTGCACGGGAACTGCAAAGCAGGGTGAAATCTGTACAGTTCGCCCCCGTGGCTCAGTGGCTTTGGTGTTCGGCTGCAGAACCAAGGTCGCGGGATCGAATCCAGACGGCGACGGCCACATTTTGGTGGAGGCAGAATGCAAAAACGCACGTGTGCTGTGCGATGTCAGCGCACGTTGAAGAACCCCAGGTGGTCTAATTTGATCCGTAGCCCTCCACTACACGGCGTCTCTCATAGATCATGTGTCGCTTTGGGACTTTAAACTGCCCCCAGTAAACAATACCGAACAAATCAGCGCAACTCGTGCATAACTGACTTGTACAACCATCCCATTCGCACTTTTGCACCGGCTGTCGTGGATACTGCAAAGGAATACTTAGCACAAATTGAAGTTCGCCTATGTAGAGAGCGTACCGCATTCCAAACTCAGAGACCACTCTCTCCGAAAAAGGAAATTTTTTAAAACAAGAAGTTAAAAATCAAACAGCAGGTGTGTCGCCACCAGCGGCCGAATTCGCAAGTTAAATGCGTACGTCGACGCCAATTTCACCGCGGATCTGAGATGCTACGCTGCAACGCCGTTCACTTCAAAACGGTGGCAACCCGACACTTTCGGTAAGGACGTCGCTAGTTTGAATCGACTGGCGGGAAACTTTTAACCCAATTTCCTCCGCCCTTAATGTGTCTTTTGTTGGCGGGAAAGCGTCAACATACCCAGAAAGAGCCATCAACTTATATATTGTAGCAGGATTTCCGGGGAAAGTAACTTAGCGACAGCTAGCCAAAATGCCGGTCCGAGCTTCGGTCATCCAGCCAGCAATCCCGCGCCGTGCGCTAGCGGAGCGGCGGCCGCCGCTGCTCATCTTCCCCTTTAGTTCTCTCTCTTTAGTTAGTCTCTTCGGACTGGATGGTTGAATGACGCCTCGCTGAAGCATGTCGTCCACCTGAGTGTTGATAATCTGACGTTCGGCAGCCGAAACTCGGTACGGGCGTTGACGAAGCGGCAAGTGGGCTCCGGTGTCGATCTCATGGGTCACGGTAGACGTGCGGCCGAGTCGGTTTTGAGCCACGTCGAAAGAAGAGCGAAACTGGTTCAGTAGGTGAAGTAGTCGGGCGCGTTGCGGTGTGGCAAGACTGGCGTCGACGGAATCGGCAAAGGCATCGTCTGTGGCCACAACGGGAGATGCGGGCAAAGTAAGAGAATTAGTAGCAAGAGAACATGATTCGGCGCATCGTTCGGGATCGAGCAAAGAGTCGACGGGCTGAATGTGGCCAAGGCATTCGCCACGGAGAAATATGCAGGGGCTCAAAAAAGGGTTCGAGACCGGGATGAGGCTGCAGCCGTCTTGAACAGTGAGCACAGCGAATGGCAGAGGCAGACCGTGTCGAGAGATGAAGACGTCGGATGGTGTAAAGACGACGGCGCCGTCAGATGCGGTGAGGCAGGAGACAGGGACAGGAACAGATGAGCACAGAGGAATCTCGATGTCGTCAGCCACAGACAGTTTGCCCCACGAAGATGACGTATCAGGCGAGGTAGCACTGCACGGAAGAAGTTCGAGCTCGGCACGAGCGCAGTCGATGAGGGCCTCATGTTGGGAAAGAAAGTCCCAACCTAAAATAATGTCATGCGAGCACGATGAGAGAACGACGAATTCAACAGTATATAAGGAACCGTGAATGATGACCCTGGCTGTGCAGGCGGCTAAAGGCGAGATTCGCTGCGCATTAGCTGTATGAAGCGAAAATCCGGATAACGGCGTCGTCACTTTGCGAAGTTTGCGGCACAGTTTCTCATTCATCACAGAAACAGCAGCGCCAGTATCAACAAGCGCCAAGGCGGTGTGGCCCTCCACAGAAACGTCGAGCACATTCGCTGGGGACAAACGAGGCCTTGAACTTGTCGCCGAATACGCAGTTCTTGCCTCGGGAACTGCGGCAACTAGTTTTCCTGGCGCATAGGGGAATGAGGACGCAGTGGCGAAACAGAACGGCGCCGCGGGGATGGCGAACGGCGGCGAGAATACGGGCGGCGATCGGAGGCATCAAGCTGTTCGGCAGCCGACGGACGTGGCGGGGGCTGTGGTGCCGCGTAGACGTAGGTCCTGGGGTCATCCACGGGTGGTGGCACACGGCGTCGGCACAGGCGCGCAACGTGGCCAGGGACACCACATGCATAGCAAATAGGACGGTTGTCACGGGTGCGCCAAGGGTTGACACGAGCAGGAGGTGGTCGGGTTGGAAAGGCAGGCGGCGGCGTCGGAGGATAATACGAGACAAACGGCTCGGCTCTTGGTTTTCGAACGGCGTCAGCGTATGTGAGCGGCGCTGCAGCGGGAACCGGCGGAAGAACAGGTGGTAGCGCTTCGGTCACTTGCTCGCGAATCACCGTTTGTAGGGTCGGATCCAGGTTGGAGGGAGGCCCCTGCACGCCGTGAAGAAGTGACAGCTGCCGAGCCACCTCCTCACGTACAAAGTCTTTTATCTGGTCAAGTAGCGGGCTGTGAGAGGTTGTCACAGCGAGGATGGAAAGCGAGTCAGGCTGCACGGAGGGTGGTAGCACCGGAATGCGCTGCTTGCGGAGCTCATCGTAGCTCTGACACAGGTTGAATACTTCGGCAACGGTGGTAGGGTTCCGGGCGATAAGCATCTGAAATGCTTCCGTTTCGATGCCTTTCAGGACATGCTTAATCCGGTCCGCCTCGGTCATAGACGAGTCTACCCTTGAACAGAGGTTGATGACATCCTCGATATAACTCGTGAACGATTCTCCCTGCAGCTGGGCTCTCACTCGCAGGCGCTGTTCAGCGCGCAGCTTGCGTACTGCAGGGCGCCCAAAGATGTCAGAAAAGGCTCTTTTGAAGGCAGACCAGGTGGTAAAGTCTGCTTCATGGTTCCTGTGCCATAGGCTGGCCACGTCCGAGAGGTAAAACACCACGTTGTTCAATTTCATGGCGTCGTCCCACCGGTTGTGGCCGCTTACCCGCTCGTAGGAGGCAAGCCAATCCTCCACGTCGTGATCATCGGACCCGGTAAAAATGGCTGGGTCCCGCTGTCGGGGAGCGCCAGGGCAAACGACGGGCGTAGGCGAAAGGGAAGATGACTGGCTTGCGTCGGTGGACATGGCTGGAGCGATCGTTCTGCTGCGAAGCTCCAGGACGTTGGCCAAAGGCTGTACCCAGCACCTCCACCAAATTGTAGCAGGATTTCCGGGGAAAGTAACTTAGCGACAGCTAGCCAAAATGCCGGTCCGAGTTTCGGTCATCCAGCCAGCGATCTCGCGCCGCGCGCTATGCTCATCTTCCTCTTTACAATATATATATATATATATATATATATATATATAATGCAAAAAAAGGGAAAATCTTGGCACGGTATGTAGTAGTAAGAACGTAGACCAACGTTTGAAACGCTTGAAACAATTTATTGACGTTTCGACCGTGTATATATATATATATATATATATATATATATATATATATATATATATATATATATATATATATATATATATATATATATATATATATATATATATACATATATATATATACAGGGTGTCCCAGCTAACTTGGACCAAGATTTATAAAAAAACTAAACGTTCTTCGGAACTGGAATCGCGTGGATGTTCTTAGGGTTTGTCTAAAGTTACAGTACCCTTTTTTCGCTCCTCCTATTTGAATAATTAGTCGAGATAAATAGATTAACTTTTTAAATATAGCTTGAAACGTTCAGGCGTCAATACGAAAGCTGTGGAGCTCCACAAATATTGTCCAACCCAGGCACTTCCAACGAGATAGACTTCGCGTGCCCGTTTTTATTCGGCAAGAACGAAAGCCCGCGGAGTTTAAAAAATACCACGTGACAGCGCGCTCCGTGCGCCTGAATTCGCCGCGATTACAGCGCTCTCACCCGCGCTTTGTACAAAGCATCACTCGCTTCGCGCCTTCCGGGCTGCCCAAGACAGAGCTTCGCGTTGAGCTTGGTTCCAAGATAAGCGTCAGTGGGCACGCGCGGCATTTGAAAGAAAGCGCGGCTCCCGTTTCTGCGGCGATAATAGCACTCTCACGTTAGCAGAAGGCATGCAGAGGAACGATGACAATCTCAGGAGTTCGAATTTGGGAGCAAGATCCCAACAAGCAAAGACGCATGTAACAAGCTTGATAACATCGTGTGAATGACGATGAAAACGGAAGCGCGCTTTCGTTCAACTGCCGCCCGAACCCACTGGCGTTTATCTTGAACGAAGCCCTGTCTTGGGCAGTCCGGAAGGCGCGAAGCGGGTGATGTTTTTTACAAAGCACGGATGAGAGCGCTGTAATCGCGGCGCGTTCGGGCGCCCGGAGCGCGCTGTCACGTGGTATTTTTTAAACTCTGCGGGCTTTCGTTTTTCTCAAATAAAAACGGCAACGCTAAGTCAATCTCGATGGAAGTTCCTGGTTTGGACAAAATTTGTGGAGCTCCACAACTTTCCTATTGACGCGGGAACGTTTCCAGCTGTATTTAAAAAGTTAATTTATTTATCTCGACAAATTATTAAATAGTAAGAGCGAAAAAATTGCTGCTGTAACTTTAGATAAACCCTAACAACATCCACGATATTTCAGTTCTGTAGAACGCTTAGTTTTTTTTATAAATCTTGGTCCAAGTTAGCTGGGACACCCTGTATATATATACCGAAAAAATTTGCTAGGAATAAAAATTTGTCATCCTATCCGGACTAACGCGCTAAGAGGTCAGCCCCTTAGTTGGCGTTGCCAAGTGGTTCTGAAATGCTCAAAGGTGTTTAAACGCAGAAATAAGGGAACGTAGTTACACGAGCTTGACTACCGTATTATGAACTTTCGACGGTGCGGTGGCCTTTTCATCAAACCTTAAACTTAATTCTCACTCACACATAATCCGCAGAAGTAAACACAAATCGGTTTCCAAAAATCGCCGCTGAAAGGTGGTACCGTAAACGCACGAGTATTTTTGTCTTGAAGACATAAATAATTTGTGACGTGATTTTAATCGTTCATTAATTATTCTTCGTTGGAACAGCCTTTAAATAGCAGCTAGAAATTTATTACCTAATGCATGCAAGTAAAGTGACAGCTACCGAAGATGCGAAATTCTTATCTGCGGTGGGGAACGGCTCGCAGTGCTTTTTGCGGAATTCACGGTCGCACGCCATTTGCTTCGTAACTGCAGCGGAAAGGACGGCTGCACTTGCGCGCCTCTCTGTGGGAGTTTTGACAGGAGCACCCGGCAGTACCCGACGCTGTCGGAAACCAGTCGCGCAACGGCTTCCGACGTGCGTGCCCAGTATGACCACGCCCCCGCAATGACGCAACGTGGTAGGCGCCGGTCGCGCACTGTTTTCAGCGAGCCAACTGGTGGGAGGCACGGAATCCGTTTCTCGGCCATGATTTTGCCTCATGTTGCTACTAGTCATATTAATAATATATTGAAAGCTTACTATTTTTAAGCGTTTCTGTGCTTCGCGCCCAACGACTGCCTTTATCTCCTGTCATAAGTTCATGCTCGCTCACAAAACACTAAGACCTGGCACAGAAGACAAAACTGGATAGTTTAAATACTATATTGAAAAGTTGCTCCTTTATCGGCAGGAAATCTGGAGTGAAATATTGGCGTCGAACTATTTCTTGTTTACTGTTTATTACATTCTGTGATGCTGTGTATCAAAAATTTTCCTTTTCAGTTTACAGGCTTAGATGCCTAAATTTAGTATCGTGAAATTAAATCCGCGTCCCTCTTTTTTTCAACCGTGTTTATTCTGCATTCTTCTGCGTAACTTCGAGCATTAACTCTATTGCGCTCTTTTTTTTTGCGATCGAGCAGAGGCGTTAAGTTGTAGCCACTGCGCATACGTGCCACTGCGCATACGCAGTAGGTGCCTCGGCTGGTCCGGTATGCGGCTACACTAGTACGTTTCCGCTATGATAACGTTCTCTAGCACATGGACCCAGAAATGCTATCCGCCAACGCGACGTCGCCCTCGAACCACGTCAGCCGGATGACACTCAAGCTTTCCAGATCTGCGCGCCTAAAGCGAATGAGGCGTCAGTTGATACAGCACAAGCGTGCGCTTATTCGTCTGTTCGGCTCTGGGCGTAGTACGCTCTGACGCGTCGTGGTCACGCGCCCGGTCGACGCTGTTTCGACTAGACTCCAAAAATGACACGTGGCGTCTCCAGCTGGTGCCCATCGTGGTTAACTTTACCGTGATGGAGTGTCGGCGGCCACTCACCGCAGGGCTTGGCTTCGGCTGGTCTCGGCTCGGCTTTGGTCGGAGTGCCCCTCGAGCTGGGTCCCTCGGGGCTCTTGGGCGTCGTCTGGATCACGATGGTGCTCGCGTTCTCCGAGGGCTCCGCGTCCGGCGCCCCTGCACGGATAGCGCAGAACTTAGTGAGTCCAGCTGCGCTTACTGAGAAGGCACTCGGATAAAGCGAGGTGAGAGTGCGCGCGGCTCTAGGCATGATCCTGACGGCAAAGTATGATTTCGTTTGGCTCGATGGCAAAACATTTCTAAATCTCACAACTCGTCCCTAGCGTGTGCTGGGTCAAAGGCGGACTGCGCGTTCCTAACAGAGAAAGTGCCATCACGTTCCGAAGTCGAAAACTTGTTTCTAAACCCGCTTTCACGTCCTTGTCGAACATCACGGTTTTTTGTTTACAAAAGAGTTCGTAATCTAAAGATGACGAATCAGTCAGATGATAGCTGGTGTACGTTAGAAAGAAAGGGTTGCACCACAGCAATATTAGGTGCAACAGTATTAAAATACTGATAGTCATATTCTGCATTTAGCCCGTTGGCGCTGGGAGAATGTAAATAACGATCATTCAGCGCTTCGCGATCACCCGTTTCCCTTTCGATGCCACGCACATCAGTTGTCAAACTGCTGTGAAGACCTTCTGTTAGTAAATTTTCAAGAATCTGTACGCCTGAAGTTAAAGAAAACAGAAGATGTTCACTGCAACCATTGTCGCGATGCACCCCTTTACCTGGTGATGACATACCTCCTTTACCAACTTTAAGGGACACTGAGAACATATCCATGCAATTTTCGCTCTTAGAAATGGATTCTGTGACTCTTCTTTGGTATGTTGACACTTGTTCGGCAGCAAAAGAGGGATTTCTTGTTGAGACAATTGGATATAAAAATGGAACGTTTCTTCACTGTCACTCGACTGAAACTCATGACGTCCGAGCCGAAAGGGACTCCGTGATCAGCGACTAGAAGCGGATGGCACCGTAGCTTGGACTCAGGCATCCGTGCAAAAAGAAAAGCGTCTCGGCGTGTCGGATTTTGCGGGAGGAAACGGCCGATGGTGGCGACGCCTGTCTTCATTTTGTTTGCCCTTTTCTAGCTTAAACGAAGCTTATACAAGCTTAGTTTTCAGTGAGAGTAGTGTCTTTCTCGTTACAACACGGAAATATATCGGTACAGGGTGACATCCATTTGTCCTCAGTGCCCCTCCAAAGAGAGGTAAGAGCCTCTTTTGGAACCATTGGAATTGTAGGTGCCCATCCTATGGCGCGCTGGGAGAAGTGAGCAGCTTTTGCGGTAGCACCGTGCCGACGCAGTGTACTGTCCATTTCGAGCCCCACTTGAAGCTCCTGTTGGCAATAGTAACAAACTGTCTCAAGTTTCCGCAGTGTCCCCTATTATAAGGCAGTATCAGTCCCTTCTCCCAGCAGGGGACACGTGTATCACTTATCGACCAAAATACCGCATCTGTCAAGTTCTTACAAAAAGCTGAAAGAAAGGCATTGCGTAAAACATGCTAGGACCGTGGGGAGAAGCGCGTCTACCGGTTACAGGCCCAGTGACAGAATAAGAGAAGGTGACGTAAGCACAAATTATTTAATTTACGCTCAGGGATGCTTCAAGTTAACGCAATGTACAAATACCATTCGGTTGCCGAGACAGGTTTCCACGCTTGCGCGGTAAACACACACGTGTTATGCTCTATGCTGCAGTTTGTGTGATTTAACTACACTCCAGTTTCCGAGTGATCAATTCGATAAGAGTGCATCCCTGAAGTAAACAGTGGTGTAATGAATTACGTTGCATGCAATGTAATTTTCTAGATTTTGAAAAACTGGGTCGTTCTGTATGATATCCGCAGGTGATCATGTTACTCTTTTCGTGTTGGTTCCCACCACTGTAATGGCCCCACGGCTAACAGTATAAATAATAATAGAAATCAACACGACAAGCTCTGCAATGGTGCAGTTGGATGAGACGGAAAAGCATACGCCCAGTTTTCTTTTTGTATTCTTGTCGCAGCACTTAAATGGAAATGAACTGCGTGCAGGTATAAAGAAGCATTATTTTCCCCCACATATACTGAGACCGCCATGCACACAACCTGCTTCTATGTTCTGGGCACACGCACAGTTCTGAACGCGTATTTTTTGTTTCGCGCACAATCGCTCAATGGAACGTTTCGCTTGTTGACGTTTTCTTGAGCGACACTGCAAGCTATTATCAACATGCGTTACAGTTACTCTTGCAGTGAAAGGCAACGGCAATTTCGCTCTTGTTACTGCTGTGGCTACAAAATATTGCTTTTTATGCGTAATATGCGACATGCGCTGCTGGTTCTGACGGTTATATTGTGATTTTTCTTTCTTATAATATTGCCTGCGTAACCTTGTTTACTGCAAAGCCCAAAATTCACGCTCTGTACCTATTACAACCATATGTACGTCCTTTAAGACACTACGACTGACTGATTTTTCGATAAACCGAAGCATGTATTTAAATCCGGAAAGAAAACCGTACTTTACTATTGCTAATGCGCATCCGTGGGCAGATCATGAATGGAAAAATTTCTCACCAAGGCGTAAACAAGCCGTCCATGTTTAACTTCACCCAAAAACACTCATCAAAGATAAGGGCGAAGAGTAAAGTCTAGTCGCGAAAGCAACTCCCCCTCCCCTACCTTGCCCCCCCCCCCCCCCCCACCCCTCCAAAAAAAAAAAAAAACAGCGTTACACATGTGGCGCACATGTTTGCGGGCACTTTTGGGCACGACATAGGCCGTCACTCACAGAGGAAAGCAAAACCAGCACGAAAGAGTTTGCAGCCAGCCTACTTGACGATACGTAATTGTTAGGTAAAGGCTAGCACAAACGACGCTTGAAGGCCGGAATACGCGTTCGCGTGGCGCAAACCCATTTCGCAACGCACGCATTGGCAGTGTCTCTTGTTGGTTCGTGCTTAATTTTATGGCGGCACTGAATCTAAAGAAACAAAATGGTTGACCTCTTGAGTGATGCACTCACCTTCCTCGCTGTCCTCGACCACTTCCATGTGCATGCTCGTGCGAAAGGTCTTGGGGTCCCTGCATGGACGCGAAACATGCGTGAGCGTATGTGCAGTAACATAGGCTTCATATATAGTGAAAGGGTCCAAAGTAAAGAAAAAGGTATAAGTGTGGAAAACGCGACTCAAACCAAATTCCAAGAAAATTCGGTGCATTTTTTTAAGTGGTTATTGTGATTATATTTTCATTTTATACATTTCCAGTCACTTTCTCTCCATTGTTTTTTAACAGTGGCACGCGTTCGTACACACTCTGCTCCAAAGTGAGAGGGTTGGCTGGAATTTAAAATTCGTTATTTGTCGCACAGGCTAACGCCAGGAGGCATATAATATACACCTTGAGACCTGAACAGGTTGAGACCCGAACAGGTTAAGCATTCTGCTTGGTCCATTCCCCTTCTAATTTTCAGTCGCTCGTGATTCTCCATTACTCATGTTTTGCTTCGATGATTTCTGCTGTGTAGCAGAAGATGCTTTCATGTTCAAAGGGAGAGGGAAGCAGCCCTCATTTGACGAGCCGATAAAACACGAGATATTTTTACGTTGCCAAGAACTCTCAGATATTTCGCCCTCGTCCAGGGCGAAGGAGTGCCGGGGGTAGCTGCGAGCTGTCTCAGTGCAACCAGGGATTGCCACGTCATCGACAGCAATGAATCCATATGTGCGCACTGGTTGGAGAAATAGAAATGACATCGACCACCTTTTCTTTCTGTGCTCCCGGTAGCAGCCATACATCAACGTCGCAAGTTCCCGCGTATAGCCAGTAGCAGCAACAGCTCGTCTCTGTACGTAATGGCAGTTTAGAGACCAAAATACGATATTTTTTCAAGCTTAATGCACACTGCGACCGGCATAATCGTAACTTTTGCATCGAATGACGTCACTCGTACTCCGAAGCAGTAGGATTGCGGTAACTGTAGTTTGTTACGGTAGTTGCGTCGCGTACACGTGTATATGCTCGTTGTCTGAATCACATGGCGCAAGTAGTGCTAGCTCGACATGTTTGTTGAGTAGGCAGTTTGTCGAATTAAGAGAAGCGCTGTGGAAAGCTGCATACAAAGTTTCTCAAAAATGCCTAGAGGGAACAGGGGCGCCGCTTTCCACGACAGCTTATTGAAGAGTACTTCAGACATCACGGTAACAATGGGAAATGTGAACGATCAAAATTTTGGCATGGGCTAGTCGGTGGCTCATCTTAAGGTAAGTAATATACAGCGCAAAAAGCAGGGACAGCAGATAAGATACAAATAACAGAACTGGCGCTGTTGTTTGTGTCTTCTCTGCTGTCCCTGTTTTTCGCGCTGCATGCATTTTCCTTAAGGAAATGTGAACCTCGTACTTGGCTTGGCTGTATAGTGCTTGACCTGAAGTGTGGATTCGGCTGCACCATGATTCATGTTCTTCTATGCCCAAGCAGCATTGATTAAAGTGCAAAAATGGCATTGCCACAGTTATGCAAGAAGCCTCTTAAATATTCGTGAAAGTCTCTGAAGTTGACGGAAGGACGGTTAATCTGCTCGCGGCGTACGGAAATTAAATTGTGGGGAAGTCAAAGGACGCGTTTTTTTTTTAATTTAACAGCATATTTCATGCAAGTAAACCTTCGGTGTAAGGCGTGCTTTGAAATTAGCCGATTCCCTTTTTTCAAGATTTCTTTGAAGAAAAAGACTCATTCGCGTTTTCGGCTAGTCCCTAATCAAGCCAAATACGAAGCCAAATACACTTCCCGGCACGTTCGTGTCAAATTAACGATGGCAGCGCAAGTTATCCGTCAGAGTAATCGAGTAACCCTACGATAGCGGCGGCGATAAGCGCTGCTTTACTGCTTGTCCTTGCGCGCTGTGATGGGTTCGACTTAGACAACGATTAATACGCCTAAGTTTGATAGCGTCTTTTTTAATTCCTTCTTAAAAATCCCTCGTTACACTTTGCTTTATCATCCGGGCTGCAGCGAGAAATAAAGCGCATAACGATGCACAGCTGACCAAGGCTGACATGAGACTCAGGTTTAACGCTTCCATTGTCATTTAGTCGTTTATGCATGTTTTGGTGCTTTCCTGTGTTTGCCTCTGTTTTAATCGTTTTCTTATACTGCTGCATTAGTTCACGTCTTAAGAAAATAGTTGTACTTATGAGGCGTTTGAGCCGTCGTTATGGCTCCTTACTTGTTTGCCTCCAACCGGCCGAGAGCGAACACAGTGGCGGTGCTCTTGCAGCCTGCATCCGCGATTCACGCAACCCCTGTCGTTTACGCTTGAGTACGCCCGCTCATCGTTCACGCGAAAAGATACGCCGACTGTCTGACTTTTTTTTTTGTTCTTTCCAGTCACGCGAAGTGTGTATTCAGATCTTCACAAGCGCTGCACTCGCACCAGCAGTACTTCCTACTGTGCAAAAACGACGAACAGTATACTTCTTTCCCATTTCAAGCTATTTCAACTGAGCTGACAGTGACACGATAATCGCTCAGGTCAAGTCAATCACCTTCGGTTCGTAACCCGATCAAATGAGCTAACTACGCAGGTGCGTGCTGTTTGTGTTTTCCCTTAGCATGCGTGCTTCGGTGATTTCTCCAAATCAAGATTTGCCGCGCCTTAACAGCGAGCTAGATCATTTTTTTCTTCCGCGGATAAGTCTGAGAGCGCGCATACTTCTGGCTGTAGTTTGGCATGCTGATCTTCTCCAGCGTCTGCTTCTTCCTGCGGATCTTGGCCTGGCTGCTCATCTCGGCGTTCGACTGCAGGTCCTCGCCAGAGAACAGAACCTGCGGAGAGGAGGAAAGCGACACGGTTGGCACAGCTGTACAGGAGAATCAGGCATGCCACAATGCAGGAAGGAAGCGAAGAAAAATGAAAGAGGGAACAGGCTTTCCAAACGTCGGAAGCAGGCTACGCGCCGCTGCAGAAGAAAAAATTGTGGCCTATCTTATTGCCGAGAGTATAGCGCAAGCAGCGTTTCATCATTCTTCCAAATATGAACAATGTCTACTGTTGATCCAGCTCATGCATTCGCAATTTCGTGTAGACGTATTTTACGGCAGGAGTGTCGATTTGGGACTCAGCTGCACTCCGCCACAGGCATAGCGAATGCTGCCCGAACTCGCGATCTACTGTCACAAGCAGATCACAATGTGCTCTCTGCCCGTCCTGAGTGCCTCCGCGATTCGACTACGGGGTAAAAAAAAAAAATATGAAGGGTTTGGTCCAACTACGTGAGCCAGAATCACGCATCGTGGTGCCACTGAGTACCGGACAAAGTAGGCCCAAATCAAACTGATTGGATAAAAAAAGAGCTTTAAAGGGCAACTGCACCACTTTTTGAGAATTTCGCGATACTCAAATCTATATAGGCTGTAGGCAAAGCATGCCAAGTTTATCTGCACTACCATTTCAAATAATGACGTAATCGACGATTGAATTTTGTGCTTCTCCTCATAGCACCAGAGGAGTGCGGGGAAGTTTAGTGTGACGTCTCGGAAGGTATGATTTCAAATTACCGCTGCCGTCAGCCACGCCCTGCCGTGCCCCGTTGGACGTTGCCAAACAACGTTCGGCGGGCTTTACCTTCGGTGGCGTTGGTTTTTTTCCTTCAAAGTAGGCGTTTATGCGTTGGAAATGTACGGATACTTTATAAAGAAGACGTCATCGTGCGTCCCCCGTTAGGGCCGTTTCACATGCTGCGACTAGAACTAAAATAGTCGGCCTAGTCGGTGACGCCGCAGTGCGATTTTCGCACAGTGCTTTCACATGCAACGCGTACCCAGCGAATTCGGTCGGAGGGACACGCAAGGTTGCTCGATGTTCGCATAGGCAACCCACGATTAAAAGCGACAGAAACGCTGCACGGAATGTGTTTGACGATGTTATGACCAGCGTGTTTTTAGACGCAAGGCAATATTTCGTATGTTTTGATTAGAATAAACAGTTTTGCTTATGCCGCGGGAACAGCTCCCACGTGACCCCACGCCGAGACGGCGCGTGACGTCACGTCACGTGCGAGCTGTTGCCGCGGGCGGCCTCGACGCACGTGCGCTCTCCCTCGCGCGCCTGGAGACCGGTCTTGGCAGCGGCAGCTGCTCCCGCGTGACGTCACGTCACGTGCCGTCTCGGCGCTGCCCATTGGTCAGTCGCAGAGCGAACACACCGACGCTGCGACTGGATTCCAACCGGACGGAACTTGGTCGCAGGCCGTCTCCGGCTAGACCGACGGCCCTCTCCAGTCGCAGACCGACAGAATTCGCAGCGTCGCAGGCGAGAATCGCATGCATGTGAAACGGCCCTTAAGCGTTGTGCGCTACGGAGAAGCTTGAACGCCGTCGCAATTTTAATTCTTGATTACGCTGCCGTTTCAAATGCTACGAAAAAAGTACTTCGCATACTTTACCTGGAAGTTCCCACATTCGACACTTTTAAGCTCGTCGATTTCTAAAACAGTTGCCCTTTAAGCTAAACCAGAGTCTTTCAATGGAGCACGGTGACATGGTTTATGGAGCCACCTAGAGGTAGCGGCCATCTCGCGGCGCTTTTGTAGAAAGCCAGGTGTTGGCGGCATTTTCCGCAAAAAGAAAGCATGGTATGCGCCGTCACGCCTATACCGCTCTCCCCTTAGATCGCACTAGCTCACTTAGAGCTATTAGTGGCACTGTCGCCACATATTTGCGCGTCTGCAGTGGCATCAATGGCCACAATGGGGCCTCGCCATTAACGGAACCCGAGCGCTAGCGTCGCATATCCCGGGAGCGAAAGCGATCGAACGACGACGGTAGGATAAACGTCAGGGTGGCCTAATGAGGAGCCAGTTACGCGAAAGACAAACTACATGGAATCTTTCATTTTACTCTACACAGGTTAATTGGAAACGGCCAACCAGAAATTTCATAAGATCCACATGTTACATGTTTCATTTAATTAGCATTCACAAATAAGCTTGAACGAGGTTACCTGTTTGACTCAATTGCTCATTCTCAAAAGACAGCTGTAATAAGGCTTAATAAAAACAAGTTACATTGAATACGCACTTTAGGAACCACAAAGAGTTGGTCGCTACAGCGAAAGCGCATGCAAATGAATTTCACAACTAGCACATAGAATTAGTTATTTTGCCCGCGTGCCGCTCATGCCGCGCAGAATACCTCAGAAGTGTCTCAGTGAACGACCTTCCTAATCGTTAAGCCGGTTTTCCCTACAACGCATTTGCATAAGTGATAACGCCGCTGTCTATAAGCCAGACAGGGACGAACTGCCGATTACACGTCCGGGCACTTAGGGGTCCAAGGGATATCATCACGAGAAACACGGAAACGTGCTAAACAATAAAGTAATAAACCAAAAACTCGAGCAGCACGCGTATTTTCAGCTTCGAAAATTGTTCTTTCCGCCATTAGGAAGGCGGGCCGTAATGTGGTGAAACTGGCTTGACAATTTGAAAGGGCATGCTCAAGAGCAGGTGCCGGTCGGTCCGCGAACATTTGTGCGACGACCGGGAAACGACGCCACAGCGACAACCCTGGGGTGGTTGTGTGAAGTCAGCAGCCAGGGTACGGAATCTGCAACAGCATAACGTCAGCTCAGTTGGATCGCACTACTGGAACGGGACCAAAAGCGGCAACCTCTGACTTTTGCGGTATTTTGTCCACTGCACTTATCGTAGCCGGGTTCTTCCTTTACGAAGCCTTAGGCGGTAAAAGAGAAACATACAATTCGTTGCGAAGAGCAGCCTAAACTGACGTCTTCATTTGGATTGAACGCATTCGTGAGCTGGCGCTCGGGTTTTCTACAACCCGAAACAGAAAAACACGGCAACCCAGGGTGCTGTTGACAAGAATCTCGGCACCTCCTCCGGGGCAAGCGTGGAAATCAAGGGGAAGGAAACGAAGTTAGAGGCCCCGGCGTCACTGTTTGTGAAGGCTGTTTGACGCCGGAAGTGAGCATTATTAAGGCGAAAGCCTTTAATGTCTCGTCGTTGTAAGCAGCAGTTGTCGACAGAAATGTCACGCTTTTCAGTTGGTCGAAACGGTCGTGACGTCACAGTGCGCCATTTTCAAACGGAGACAATTGTACTTTGGCTAGTAACCATGCAACCAATTGAAGGGATCATATAGTGATGCTCCAAGAAAGTGGGACTGAGCTTAGTTAATTGCTTAATTACCAATTAGAGTAATTAACTTTTCTTGTCAGGTCACATAAATAAATAAAACCGAATAGGAAATTGGTCGAGCTCGGGAATCGAACCCCGGTCTTCGGAGCGCGAGACGAGCATGCTATCCACTCCGCCATGCCAGCTCGATGGTTCGGGATGAACAAAGGCGCGTCTAGTGAGTACGGTGTCTTCGCTCACTGCCATCCTCCTCCCTTCCCTTCCGGCGAGGTTTAGGTGTCCACCGAGATGTGAGAGACAGATAGATTTGCTTTCCTCAAAAACCAATTTACCGACGAGCGAGGCGTAGAACCGAATGGGCGATGGCGTTCTGTGGACTCCCTGGCAGCGTTGCAAGACGCTGTCGCGTTCCACTCTTAGAGGCGAAGTTTAACATCTTAACCACACATCAGTGACCGCACTTAAGGTCAAAAAAGTGCACCCCCCGCCCCCCCCCCCCCCCCCCCCCCCCCCCGAATTTTTACGGGTGTCCACCGAGATATGTGAGTTACTGCGTAATTTCCTTTTCTCAAATACAATTTTCATTTTCTTCATTACGGGTCTACTTTGTCTTTCTTCTTTCTTTCACTCCCACTTCCTCCCTTCCTCTACGGTGCGGTTCAGGTGTCAACCGAGATGACAGAGAATTACTGCGCCATTTCCTTTCCTCAAAAAGCGTTGCGTTCAAACGGCATCGCGCCGAACGGGTGGTGGCGTTCCGTGGCAGCGCTACAACACGCTGTCGCGTTCCACTCCTAAAGGCGAAGCTTAAGCGTCATTAATTAGCAGTTAATTAGTATTCAGGCATTAATCAGTAATTAACCATTAATCAGTGATTTGTCATCACTTAGTAATCAGTACTCAATTACATGTGACGCCACCAGTGCCACAGAAGCAGCCAAAGTGGTGCGGAAAACGCTTTCGCCTCTACGCACTTTAGACAGTCAAAGTGCCCCTGACTTTTAGGATCGCGGTAGCGTGGTCGGGCCGGAGAAGGGACGAGGAAGGCGGGAGACGGGGTTACGAAGAAAACAAGGGAAATAGAGAACTTTATACAGGAATATTTACATTATTTACAAAAAGGGTAACTGAGAGGGGCTCTCAGTGAAAGGGAACTTCTTCAGGAGTCAACAGGAGTGCACTGGAGTCTCAAAACAACACCCGTTAAATAGCGCACGGATTCCCCAGATCCCTGTCTGGGGGAAATAGTTCGAAGAATGACGTCCAATCAGACGGACAGTCGTGTACACGGTTGATACCACCCACGGCAAGGGCGGTGCTGGCTGTCCCGCTCTCTCGCAGCTTCGTCGATGGGAAAGGGTAGAGCAGTCTATGAGCAGATGAACGACCTTCCTCGTGCACATGTTTGACGCTTCCCTGCCCGATGTCCAAAACACGAGACGTCGAGGACACAGCCGTCTTTCAATTAGCACACCCGTCGACCCGAGGGTCGACTCGGCCACCTGACGCCGCCACGTCGCCACCACGTCGCCGCGGTTTCTACCGCTGCTGCCGTATTTGCCAACCCCCGCCGCATCTTCGGCCTTCGCCGGTCAGAGTCCGCTGCCTTAATCCACCGAGGCAGGAGGGGGGGCATCCCAAACACAACAGCATGCTGCTCTTTTGCCTGCGCAAATTCTCGTCGTCCTAGAACGCACTTTTCCATTCCATTTATCGTTTAACGTCGCTCTGCAAGGCCGTCAGCCTGCGGGATCGCGACAGACCCGCAGCGATGCATCTGTCACGCACATGAACGTCGAAGAACGGCCGATTCGTCGCCCAGCTGGTTGATAACTGTGGCGATGCACCCGCGTTCGTCTGTGCCCCTCCACCGCGCAGCACTGTTGCGTTTAATACAACAGCGTTCGCTGCTATAGTGTACAGCATGCGCTACTCGTCACGCACCTTACCGAGCCTTTATAACGGGTGTAGGTGAAAAAAATGTTGAAGAAACCGCTATGCTGGTTGCCTCTTGATACCCACGGCGTCTGTCAGTCTGAGTTTGAGTTTTCTTTATTCATCCATACTCTCGATGTTGTTGTTGCTGTCGTTTTGTCGGTTTTTAGGGTTGAGAATAACGGCCAGTGTATGCTGAAGTAGAAGTATTTGGTAGTCCTTAAGTCGACTCCCCTGGTGAAGGCGTGGTCGATGACACAACCATGGGGCTTTATACGCCTTCTTTATGTATTCGAGAAGCCATTGGTTTTTCTACTTTGGAATGTTCGCGTTGAAATCCCCTATTATGATCGCTGGTTCCGCTCACTCCAATGAGCTTTTGTTGAAGGGTGTTTAAGCCCCAACACTGCACGTTCCGAGTTTGATGGAAAGGAACCCCTTTATTCTTTGTTGCGCCGGTACTTACGTGCACTGACACGGGAACCACATCAATGCCACTACACTTGATCTGCGCGAAGCCCACATGACCTACTCCCTTTATGGATGATGCCCTTTCCTTTTTGATTTCAATGGGAACTGTGGTTTCTCTCGCTGTGTAATGGACGATGTCCCTGTTTTTGTAAGTTGCAACTCCGGCCCCCCGATGACCTGCCTCTTCCTACAGGTGGCACATTCGAAACCATTCGTTGAAGGGTACGTAAGCTCCTCGGCGTACTCGTCCTCGTCTAGAAGAACACTCAGCGGCCTCTTGTTTTCACCGGGGCGCATTTCGAGATACTTGTTCCCGTCCCAAATCACAGTAACATGACGCACGGTGAGGTAGCGATTCTCCTGCAGTGGATCCCTAACATCTGCATTCTCCTCCGAACCCGTCTTGCATGAAGTGCTTCGCACAGTAGGCATCGACCCCTGTAATAGACGATTGTTCTTGCGCACGACTTCACCTACCTACACGCATGTCTTCGGGCCTCAGCTCGTGTTCCTGGGCTGTTTCGCGGGGGCACCGCTGTCGGGCGACCTCATGTATCTGCCGAAGGTGCATCGTCCTGTTCGCTGCGTACCGGCGGCGGTCGGATGCTGCAAGTCGATGTTTTTCTTTAATTCAGCTCCTCTTTCACTGGTTTGTTTGTGCCCCAGGGAAATGGATAGTGGTGCCTTGCTAGGCCCAAACTCTTCTTCTTCTTCTTTTGTCTGCGATCGGATTTTTAACTCTACCTCTTTTTCTTCTTTGGAGACCACAGTTACCATGGCAGCTCCAGCCATCGGAATCAGGAATCATGGGGTAACCATCAGAACCCATGGTTCCAGAAAAATAATGGGTTGTGATGCCTTGGAAACGTTGGGACCATTTTTTCCTAGTTTGCAAACACCACCATTTCTCGCAGACATTTCTTACGGGGACATGTTTGCCGGAACCCTTTATGCACCCCTACGCGACGCTTCTAACAAAAGGGAAGTATCCTTCGCGTGCTTCACACATATCAATGTATAGCGTCTTCTGGAAGACATGGCACAAGTGTTGCTTCGCCACAGTGAAAAGTGGGTTCGATCTGTGATTAAACTCTATGAGGAGATACTAATCAATTCCATTTTCTTTTTCTTTCTGGCTCAATTTACGCAACGTGGGCTGCGTACACGCATGTTCGTACTGGTTTTCCCACGGGAGCTACATACCTGGGAGAGCTCAATTTCAACGCCGACTCGGTGGCACGCTCTCGTGCGAAATTGCTAAATTTTTCTCTGCCAAAGCTACACCTCGGTTGTGAGGCACACTCAAGTAAGAATGCGTCAACGCTTATTGCGTTGCTTTGGGTTTTATGGCACATAAGCAGCTAAGGCAATGCCACTGCCAACGCAGCCAACGGTATGATACAGTAGATGTGTGTGTGTATGAGAGAGAGAGAGAGAGAAACTTTAATGAATAAAGGAGAGGTCTGCCTGGTTATGCGCCTAGCATGCTGCTACAGATAGTTGTGATGCGTTAGACCAGTTACGCTGACTTGACTAGTTAGCTGACCGCCGCCCAGCAGATAAGAGGTCTTCAGGAGATCAAGTGAAAACTTAGCGTTGCATGACATCTCTCTGAATGGATGAGCTCGTATTTGCTTTATTTTCGATACGCACGGAACGAAACACTTTCAATATTCAACCGCTTATACGGTGGGCGCTCGTTAATTCGAACTCGCTTTATTCGGACTTCCTGTCTATTAGAACTGACTCCTTGGTCCTGCCGACAGTTCTCCAGCGATTTTCCAAACAGTTCGCTGCGTTGAATAGCACGGGCATCTCGGCGGCAGCCGCGTGGGGGCGGCTTTAGCCGGCAGAAAAGGGTGCCTCGGTCGTCACGGAGCAGGGGTGACGAGAATAAACGGCGGCTCCGCCTTGCCGACGCCTCCGCTCTCGCCCAGCCGCCGGCAGGAGCGCACGCCGCAGAAACCGCCGTCACCCTGACCATTTCGATCGAAATCGTGACGAGTGTGGCGGGGAAACTTGCAGAAATACGCTATGCTGCAGTTTCGCACGCTTCAACAAAGCGCCGTTGCTCTAAAAGTGCATAATACGGCACACACACAAAAAGAAAGAATAAAAAGAAAGTAAGACGACTTCCGCAGTGATCCACTCGTCATGAGCCAACTAGGTCCACTGCAGGACAAAGGCCTCTCACTCGTCCCCCCAAAGTCCTGTCCTGAACCAGCTGTGGTACCTTATGCTCACCCAGACAACTGACTCTCTGTCGCCCCCTGCTACACCTGCCTTCTCTCAGAATCCGTGCACACGGTTACCAGAAGGGACGATCGGTTGTTGGTCCTCCGCATTACATGTCTTGCCCATGCCCATTTCCTCTTATAGATAGCACCTAGGATATAGTTAGGAGTTGGACTTTTCAGCTTTTATCTTTGCTGCGCTAGCACTAAGGCTTCCAATCTCGAAAAAAAAAAAAAACCCGTTATCTGCATGAGTGTCTGAAGCCAGGTATACCTGCAGAAATAAAATGTCAGAAAGCATATCGCGTTCTTATTTCAAGCAATATATTAACAAAAAAAGGCTTTCCTTTGTAAGTACAAAGCAGTTCATCACACTCTGCTATGCGGCGAAACAGTCTCGCTAAATTGGACAAAACAGTGTACACCGTTGTGTGTTTGTGCGTGTACGTACGTGCGTGTGTGCTTGCATGTGTGTGCGCGCCTGTGTGGGTGCGCCTGTGTGGGTGGATCATGTGCGTGCGTGTCTCTGCGTGGGTACAGTTTAACATGCAGAGACGACACATGGGCTATGAGGGACGCCGGAAGTGGATGACTCCTGATTAATTTTGAACAGTGGGAGTTCTTTACCGTGCACTGACAACGCACAGCATACGGGCGCTTTTTCGCCTCACCTCCCCTGAAACTCAGCCGCCGTCCTTTGTCTCACTCGGCTCCTGGATTATGCACATTGCTCATTCTTATGTATTGCCCATTGTAATCGTATTTAACAACAAGTAAGCTAGGGCATATATCTCAAGGATACTAACGTTTTTCGGTTTTTATCGGTTTAAACTAGGGGTGTGCGAATATTCGTAATTTTCGAATATATTTCGAATATTGTAATTTTGGTATTCGTATTCAATTCGAAATCCCAGTATTCGTGTTCTTTCGAATAATCGACCCGGCGCGAATATTCGTATCCGGCCGAATATTCATTGTGAGCACCGGCGTTCATTTCGGTCCGCAAGCCCTATCGACAGAGACATAACAGCATGGCGGCGCCCAGAGCAATGCTCATGGATGAAGGAAAATTTTGCCTTGGAATTTTTCCTTCGAGGAAAGAAAATTTTTCCTTCCTCCAAGGGCCATGCCGTAGCTGACTGCGCTGGTGAGCTTCATTGTGGCTGTACCTGCGAAGCTGGTATAGTCTGAGCTGTGCACGAAGTACCTCACAATACGTGCCAGGTCAGTGCCAAGTGAGAGAGAATTTTCTGTGGCTGGAGGAGTCGTTTCAGCTAGAAGGAAACTACTTCTGTCTGACCGCGTGGAGCAGGTTGTTTTCCTTTACGACAACCTTTTATGTTCATCCCAGCAACGCGCTTTTGTGCTGATGGCAAGCTAGCTTTAATCAATGCTGTGCACTAGCCATCCTCTCTGATATTTCCATTCTTCTAAGAATAATGTTTGAGACTTTGATACTTTTTGTGCAGCCACACACACCTTTTGTGTTAATCATCGATAGTTGAACTGTGATGTTCTTGGGTGCTCAAGTAAATGTTTTGTAGTGGTTAAATGCGTCTGTCCTTGATTAATCGATATTCGATTCGATATTCGGAATCAAGTATTCGTATTCGATTCGTATTCGAAAAATTTGATATTCGCACACCCCTAGTTTAAACCGAAAGCTACCCCCCATAGAAATCGTCAACTGTTGAATAGCCACTTCGTGTTAGTGCGACTAATAAAAATCATTAAGTCAGTTTATCGGACATTTGCGGCACAGACATTGGGAGTACTGCAGCCCATAGTTTAGCAACTGCCGGGCAACTGCCACAACCATCAGTGTCCGTACGTGTCCGTGCTTCAGTGGTTGTTGAGATGAGCGCCACCGGACGTCGCTGTCCTCGTGGAGACCAGCCATGAAGCAGCTCTTGCCACTGACCCTTTCAGAGGCAATGTGCAAAACTGTGTACCCAGCGACACTGCAGCCTTTTCAGACAGTGTGGGACAGCTGGCACTAATTTCTTTCTTTGAGACTTCGTCACCCATCGTGTTGCATATGGGCTGATTTTTTGCGTTACCTAGCGAGTACAGTAAATAACATGTTTAAAATCATGCTTGAGAGCCCGTGTTTTCACATAGTAATGTGCAGACGAGTTTTTGCCACTTGTAATGGTATCATTTTATCTTGAATTTCAAGCGACATGTACATCTTTCGAAAAAAAAAATATGCGATGCCACGATCACCTGCGTGCTTATTTTACAAATCCTGGTGTTTCAATGTGAAGTTTGGTTCAGTGTTTGCATGAATTCAAAGTGGAGAAGATTTGTAATAAGGGACTAATTACTCATTAGCATCCACCTAAGCGGAGCCAAACAGCTAAAGAGGAAAGTTATACAGAAACTTCGCACTTGAAGAAAAAATTGTCCCGGTCCGGGGTTCGAACCCGGGACCCCATCTTCATCGGAGCAGTCGCTCTACCAGCTGAGCTAACTGGGATAGTTAGGCTATGTATAGAAGAGAGCGAATCGATCACGAAGTTTCTGTGAGAGCTGTACAGCTTACCTTTGTAGATGCATGGCTGAGCTTGGGTGGATGGCAATAATTACTCTCTCATTAAAAATATACTCAACCTTAGGGGATTCCCCCCCAAACACTGAACGAGCCCCATTCGCTCTTCGAGTTGTTGATCAATTCACTCTCGCCGTGCCATATACTAGCCGTCCCGGTTAGCTCAGTTGGTAGAGCGACTGCTCCGGTTAAGCGCTGGTCCCGGGTTCGAACGCCGCACCAGTATAAAATTTTCCTTCAACTAAGAAGTTACTGTGAATGCTGCATAGCTTTACTTTGCAGCCGTATGGCTACAAATGAAAGTTATATCCGCCGTGATATTAAAGTTCGATGTTTAATTCCCACTTTCTGGCAAAGAACGTAAGGGAGGGACGATTTCATCAGGCACGCCGCTGCCTGAAAGAATTGTCTCGAAAGAATATATATATATATATATATATATATATATATATATATATATATATATATATATATATATATATATATATATACATATATAGCTGCTGCTCCTACGTCCCACAACCCGCCTCTCTGTCCTGCACCCACAAGAACGGCTAGCGGTCATTTTCACGCCAGGTAACCTTCACATGGTGGTCGCTGCTCAATGCACTGATCAGGTTCAAGGGCACGGAGAGAAGGTATTCGCATTCGATGCCGCTGTCACGTGGCCGCACGTAGCACAGCCGCACCCAATGTCGAAATATTCCTCTCGTACGCCTTGAAAATCTTTTCCCCCGCCTATGATAACGACTGAGCGTTCTGTTCATTGATCCTAACTTCACGAGTCTAGCAGCAGTGAGCAGAAAGAAGACTAAAGCAAAAGCTCCATTTAAGGTCACCCCAGGCAAGTGGGTTCAAACTACAGTGAGGACATACAATGACACGGTGGTTTGGGCCAGTTAGTTTCCATTCATTTTGTAGAAAAATTCACAGCACAAATAAAAAGCAGACACAAGAGCAGGAACAAGCAGGACGCAGCTCTGTCCTGACTTGCTTGCTCCTGCAATTGTGTTTGCGTTTCATTCGTGCAGTGAATTTTTCTACACCCCGCATACAATGCGACAGAAAAGGAGGCAGGTTGAGGTAGGAGAAAATGTCATGGCAAATAATCCATTACGTTAAGTATGATAAGAGAGTGGAAAATCCAAAACTCATTGTTAGAAGCCGGGCTAGTTCGTTTGGCATCTGAGATATTGAACTTGAAACAACGCAGGAGAGGTAAAGTAAGCGAGCAACACCAACGCCGTGCTTACGGGTTTCTTTTTTGTTTGTTTGCAGTGTTTCAAGTTGTCAGACACGACTTTTTGACCGACTGAAGTGTCAGTGATTATGCCGCTTATATAATCCGTATTGTTCTCAATCATGAACGCATCCTTGGTACAGCCCTCGTCAGCATCAGCACGCTGAAGGGATCATGTTATACATTCAAGCCAGGAGGTCCGATAGTATATTCAAGGAACTGAGGTAGAATAATAAAACTTGGGGGATGCGAAACCTTCATTACGAATATTGCACTACAGTCTGTTTCCAAATGAGCGAAGTGCAGGGTACAGCAGTGACAAGTTGACTTAAAAATGCACGTAGCAGGATGTTTACGCTGACAACCACAGAAAAGCTCTAAAAGAAAATGAAAACCAGCCACAGACACAAAGCCCCATCGGCCCCTCTTGTCAGACACCTGCGCATGTTACTTGCTAGGCAGGAAACCGCCGTTTGCACACTGTGAATAGTTAACAACCACGCACGCTCTCTAGCAGAATCCAAAACGCAGCATACTCATCAAGCAAGGTAGGCACTCTTTTACCTCATTCAACGTTGCGAATTTGATTGCTAGAAAGCACAGGTGCCGGGCGCGGTAAGTAATCAACGATACCGACCTTTTTTCGGGCAAACTGCGGCTTCCAACAGAAGGACTTCATCGCGCCGACAACAAAACGAGCCCGTGGCGACTTCGATCACCGAGACAAGAGCTGCCGCTTTCCCCCGAAAACCCCTGGATTCGGACGACCGCCGGTCGGTGGGCCTCTACGCGAGCGCGAGCCGCGGAGGAGAGGCCGCGATAGTTGCCAAACGCTCAGTGCGGCAACCAAACACCAGGGAGGGAAATGCTCGCCGGCGGGATGACAGCGAGACTGTGTTGTGTCGTCGCAGCGTAACGCCGTGCAGCTGTTGTGGACAAGACGCTTCCGCGGCCGACATCCACCACGGCCGGGCACAGATGAACCTCGTAAGAAATCAGTGAAAGTTCAGATGCCTTGTACGCTTGAAAACGTGGGGAATCTCAGTTTCAAATACTTAGTGCCATGCTTAATTTGCCCGCCAGGAGACGGTAAAGGTTTTGAGGAAGGGGATGAGGGAATTACCCCAGAAAAGCTTCATTATGCAGTTTGCGACATGCGTCTGCGCGTGCGTGAACGGCCACAAAAAAACAAAAAAAAAAACAAGATGAATGTAATCTAGGTCCATTTTGAAATATACTAGTTCATTTTTTACCCCTTTTTATTCCAGCTCTTCGGAGTGGAGGATAAACTGCTGTGAGCAGCATTTTTATTAATCTCCTTGCTTGCGCTGTGTTTGATCTACGTGCAGTCTTCCGCAAAACATGGCCATTAATTACCCTCCTGGCGGAGGCTGATGGTTGTACTGCCTGTTAGAATTAGGCCCAGTGAGTGGCGTGCGGATCGCAGCGCCCCACACTGCACTTCCAGGCAATAACAGCAGGGTCGCCACTAGCGTTCCATAGCCGCGTACGCGGAGTGGGGGAGAGGGCAGCATAGCCACGCGCGCGCGTGTTTCGTGTCATCCGCGGAGACACCGGAGCCCGTGACAGCAGCGCGGAGCAGCGAAGAATCCACTCGGCGCGCACAGCGGGCAAATGTCAGCTCTGGTGTTCGAAATATAGAAGCCGCACTGAACGAGGGGCAGCAGTGGTTGGTGCCTCCGCGTTCTTCGAACCAGGGTCTCCCGAGACATAACGATCGACGCGAGTTCCTATTGGCTGCAGGAGCGGAACCGGATGTGACGAAGCAAGTTTGTGGGCGGTACTACCTCTTTCTACACTACGGCGGTACAAATAGCCGTCTAGTGGTTTCAAGCGTGCTGAGTTAGATCGAAGAACGGAACAGTCTCCCACAGGTTTGTTTCCAAAGGGGTCAAATTAATTGCCCAATGTTAGCGCTTTGGCAACCAAAGGCAACTAGTATTACTTTTTTTTTTTTAATATATCAGCGTTGGACTCCACTTTCAATGCACGTGCCTCTCAATACGCCGTCATGTGACGCCGTGGTATGGAGAGAACTACTCTTCCGCGAGGAGCAAAAAGGGAAGGGATCAGTTTACTTCCGACACAGCTGGGCGAGAAGAACTGTATTGTGTCGGGACGGCCACTTGCAGGAGGGTCACCCCGCAAGTGCAAGGTCGGTGAGCGCACCCTGATGCGGCGGCCCTGGTTCGGCCACGCGTTTCCGTCGTGAACGGTCAACACGGCTGCGCGCATGCCGACGAGCAAGTAGAAGCACAAGCGTTCTCGCCGTGTTCGCGAGAGTGAAAAAAAAAATAATAAAATGCACCTTTCAAAGGAATTGGTCATAACAGGAACTCTTCAGTTTAGTAAAACAGGCCTCACCCCGCCCTCGCTATCCCTAAATGCCGGGTCCTTCACAAAATTCAGACCAATGCCCTCATTACCCAGCCGCGTCTTTTCCTTTACAACCTCCGAGCTGACCCGCAATGCCCTAACTGCACCTACCTCTACGCGAGTCTTGAACACTTTTTCGCTGTCCCGCAGCCGTACAATTCCGACACCATCCTCATCCCCCACCCCTCTCCTAGTGTGCCCGGATGGAGTCTTCTTCCCCGGAGGAACAACTAGCCCTGATACGACAGGCTACCGACCTAGTGGACGCTTAGTTTGTGTCCGAAACGAAGTTGCTCACTACTAATACAGTTAAATAGTGACGCATTTTTTGTTCATTCCCGAATGAATGTGAGTAGTATGCGCATAAAATCGTCACAAATAAATAAATAAATAAATAAATAAATAAATAAAATTCGTTGCGGCGGAAAGACTTGCGACCCCGATACACTTCAATTCGGGAATGTATTTTAGCTACATTTTAATTTTTCGGTGCCAGCACATTTCTGTCCGTCTGTCCTGAGACGGGCACCTCACCTGGACAAGGGTAAAAATGTCCTGCATACCAAAAGGTACTACTGCTAACAAGTAAAATAAAAGTAATTTTGCCTTCATATAAGTTTACAATGCGTGCACAAGTGCGTACATCGCTCAACTTCATACCCGGCCGCACAGGTGGAATAATGGATTATCCCTGTTGTCCACGTGAGGTGGGAAAAAAAAAGGGAGTAGTAGTACATGAGATAGGCTCGATAATATACATGGACTCCGGTGGGAACTCCAGCTGGAAGATGGAGACATTGCCGACAAAGTCATAATCTCAGAGCATAAAATGTTTTATGCAGCAGTTTACGTCGGGTGTTAGCGCAAACATGACCGCGTGTTCGTTTGGTTTTCTTTTAGAGAGAAACTGCATCGCACGCACCGAGTCTGCCGTAAACCTGAGTAGCTCGTCCTACGCTGATGACCATTCCACGTCAGACGCACCACGGTTTGCGCTCGACACTCCACGAGTTTTTCCACAAAATTTATGGCTCTTCGTCACAGTGTCTGGAGTAATTTCCCACAAAAGTTATTGAGAAAATTTTGCACTCATTACACAGCGCTTCGAATTTTTCCGGAGAGGGCAAAACTGAGCCTCATTAAAAATTTTACAAAAACTGAGTTTTTTTTCTTTTGCGCTTGCCTTTTTTCGTGAACTACATATACAACAGTGCTCATGTATGAACTTCGAAAAAGTGCGACCAAGAAATTGTTTACCTAGTTTTAGCGTGTTATTTTTACCTAAAAAATGCCATTTTTTTTTCAACTTTCTTAAGTAACGTACGCGACATATGCGAACAATGTAAAACTGTGTGGAACATGCAGCCCCTTTGCAAAAAGTAACCGAGCAACGGAGTTTCCTTCTCAGCCGTACTGTGGAGCACTTAGGGTACTCCTGCGGACCAAAAGGCCCCGAAAGGTGAGGACAGGGGTTCTCCCTAATCTTAAGCGGATTTAGAGCTTAAGGGCTGCTATAAGTGGCCTGCTACACGGCTAAGGATCAAAACTTGTCGATCCATTACTTTTGGCAAAGGCGGTATTTTGCAAATATGTGTGAACCCGAATAGAAAACTAAACTTCAGAAAAAAAAAAAAAATTCCAGAGTCCAAACAAACTTGGAGGGTTGCCAGTGAGAAAAACACAATGATGAAGGAATACGAGACACGACGAGTGCTCCTTGTGTCTAGTCTTTCTTCGTCCTTGTGTTTTTACGCAGTTAACCACTCAAGCATGTCAACCAACCAATTAGCCCAGCTTGCAATTCTTAAAAACAAGTGCGACCTCCCGTGTATTCAGCATCGAATTTCTTACTGAGGTGATCCAAGTAAAGACACCAAATGTGGTCCATTACACAACTATAATATGACTGTAACTTCGCGCAGCGATCTTTATCGCAGCGTATTTTGCTTGAGGCGAGGAAAAAAAAAAATGAAGTCGAACGCCACACCGCGGTTGATTTTTTGCCCCTCACTGCCACTTCACTGCACAACACGGCGGCGCCGCGGCGCAAATTCCTAAATCTGCCGTGTACTCACGCATGCAGGCGTTTATATTCCCACGCCCTTACCGTAGCCGGCACCAGCGCTTCTCACGTGCAATGTTTACACGAGCAGTGGTGTGCGCGCGCGCTGTCAAGTCAGTCCCGCATCCGGAGAGGAACGTTCAAGTGCGTCTCTCCACCGCTGCGCTCTGCCTTCTCTGGTTCCCTCCCACCTCTTTCCCGGAGCCGACACATCTCCCGAAGTTCGTAACAACAGTTATTTGCCTAACAGAGCGGATGCAATACAGCCTTTATCTCAAATACAGAGTAAGTCATTTTGTCGCATCAGTGGAGCATCCAGCGCGTTCAGATGCTGAGGCGTGTTGCCCTAGTAAACGTGCTAATAATGAGATTTTAAGGCGAAAGCCTTTAATGCCTCATCGTTGTCGACAGAAGGTTGTCAGCAGAAGCTTGCCAGCAGAGGTGTCACGCTTTTTCTAGTCAGACCAGAAAAAAAATATCTTCGTGCACGACGGGATTCGAACCACCATCCATCCGTTCCGAAGCCGAGCTTGCTAATGGCTACGCTACTTCCTGCCAACGCATATGTAGTTCTCCTTGTCTAGGACGCTGGAGAGTGTTTACAGAAAGGCGTCGAATCAGACAGATGCATCCCAAACGCCCTCCAGTGTCTCTAGCATTTAAGATTCACAAACAATTCTGTACTTAATTAACATCTTAACCACACATCAGTGACACAAGCAGCAACACGGCGCTAAAGGCTTTCGCCTCACCGCACTCTAGGTCAACCAATTGCCCCCCTGAATTTTTCTTCTGTGCCACAGGTTAAGCCGTAGTTAAATATTAAAGTAGCTCCAGTAAATATGACGGGTATAATGCGTTGAACATCATGCGTCGATAGATTATCTCCCGGAAAGTTTATTGTATGCGTGTGCGTCTTTTCTTTTTACGAAACAATAAATTTAAAGCCTTCTTCCTGAACAACGGGCAAAGTTGACAGCTAGAGATATGAACGAAAGTAGCGAAACGACTGCTTAATGCGACTACTCTCAATGCATGCGAATCAATCTACCTCGGCGGTCAAGTGCGCAGCGTATCACGCGCCACCTTGCTATTATGGCATGTGACTACACAGCTCTGGTGTCTGTACACCGTCTCGTCTTTACTGCGCCATGTTTACCCGGCTGACCCAAGTCATCCGACTAATTTTTCCCTCGGTAGTCCCCACACACACGTTTTATGGCCGAAACAGAGCCCGCATACTGCTCTTAACTATTAAGTGATCGCCGCACTGCAATTCTTGCAGCAAGTAAGAAGTGGTGTCCAAGAAAATAAACTTATACAGGCCGAAATATGCGACCAGGTTTGCTACACAAACGCGCGAACGTGGCACCTGCATTTGATCGTGTTAAACCAACAACGCAAGAAAAGAGCGAGAGCGTGTGCGGATATTAAACACGAACCTTCATTTAATAAGGAAGGACGCTACTTGTTACTGCAGCTTTCAGGGTCGATTCGCACAGCAGAGCGCAAAATGACCAGCTTGTGCCTCTCATGAACTGGCGAGAGCGCTTGTGCAGTTCTGTGGCAAGACAGAACAATGACCTATAGTGCTCAACTTCAAAAATTTTTTCATCGCCGGAAACAGAAACACTGCGACAAGAATCGATCAGCGAAATTAAAATCATATTGCGTATGAAATCAGCCACATTTTGTATTTTGGCTTCGATCACCTCAGTGTGAAATGTAAGGCTGAATTCGCGTCAAAGAGTATACATTTTTGCAACTTCGAAATTTCCTCCTGAAACAATTGTCCTGTTCTATTCAAGTTTAAACATTTTTACGAATTATTACATGTGCCTGAGAGTCGATGAAGCATTTTATAACGCTCTCAGATGTCGTGTACGTTTTTTTTTTAAACAACTATATAAATGGTACTTTTTGGGTTAAAATAATCAACAGAAATGCGTAAAAATTCTCTACTGGACGTTTATTGCAAGGTTACTGCTGAAGTGCAAAATATTTGAAGTAAAAGAAAAGAAATATTTTTCTAAATTTCTATTAACACATAGTTTTTTACTCATCTCGAAAATTGAAGGGGCTGTCACATGACCACAATTGCTTTCTATAGTGCGATGAAGTCCATTAAATTTTCAGGAAGATGGAGCGGGAGGTGCAGCGCAAACTGTAGTTCGTTCATTCCGAATGGACACTGAAGCTCCCTTTAACGGCCTGCGGCCGTCCTAAACGTCCGCAGGACGTCCTGGGGAGTTTTAATGCCCATTGTGTTTGTAGCTGAATGACCCAAATGCGACCCTCAACAAGTTCTTCGCGGTTCGCTGCTGTGAAAGACACATGCCACAAGGCTGGAAGGCGTTCTCGCTGCTTGGGTTTGCGTGCGGTTTCACGTTGGCAGGTTGCTTCGGCCGAGGTCCACGCCCGCTAACTAATCAGGCGTTAATTTTCCTGTTAATGCAGGGCTGCTATATAGGGCTGTGCGCAGTCTGCGGACAGTTGACTTCGTTCTCTTGGGTTAATTTTTTAACGTTGGGTTACGCGGCGCATGATACCTACCTTTTTCACAGCGAGTCCGAAAAATTGGCTTGAGGGTGAAACAGGCCACCACCACGCGCCACGAGATGGCATGCCTAAGTGGAGCATTGTTTCGCTCAATTAACAGTTCATTAAAGTTGTTTGGTATTAATTTTAAGTGTTTCGATCCTCAATTTAGTTTGAATCACTGAAAGCAATTATTCCTCTTGTAAGACCACGCAGCAACCTATTGTTATCTTTTTCGCCATAATGCGGTGGTCATGACGTGTTTGATTCTTTCTTTATTTCCTAACTTTGGCCTATCGCGATAAATACACTCAAAGAAGACGAAAAAAACTCTCGCTGACTGCGTTTCAATATCAAGTGTCCATTTCAGTGTATGCAGCCTTGCTTATCTGAGTCATCTTGATGTATGTAAAGCACTTTATTTTGTCATGCATGAGTCATCGTTTACTGCCTTGGCGGTGGTTTTTCAGGCCCCGTCAAGCTGCCAGGAACAGTTTTTGCCCATAAACCTGCCAGAAGAAAATGAAATGAAAAGACTGTCGTGGCGTGGTGATTACGACGCCGGTAGCCTCATGGCCTCTGTCTTCTTGGTTCTATCCCATGGTATTTGCCGAGCCACTACGCTTCCTTCTGAGTCGCCGGAGAGCTTTCGTAACGCACCCACATGCAGAATATTTTCGCTGGAGCCAGGAAGTTAACGCATTTCTAACGAGAGCACGTTTAACTACTCGTGCGCTGGCAACAGAATGACCCACAGGTGTCGGCAGATCCACCTTGAGATCCGGCTTCGCTCTGGTGATCCGTGGCGGACCGCATCCTCCGTCGCACGAAAGTGGTAACTTTACGAAAAGCCTGACACCGTTCGAGATAGCAGCCTGGAATTTAGGCCAAAACTGCAACAAGTGTAAGGGGATGGGAGCAACGGCTCAAGGATTAGCCCCGCTGTTTACAAGTATTGTGAGCTGCCCTTAATAGTAGTTTCGGTTTTCCTGCCCTGTTGTAAAAGTCTGCTTACCCCGATCTTGTCCATTCGCGTTCTTCGTTCTTTTGCAGCTTTGATAACTACTGCCCACGGTGGCGAACCATAGCCAGACAGTGTCAACAACACTTAGTAGTTGTCCTTATTTAACCCGCAATAGTTGGGCCGCTAACAACCGTAAGCGAAGACCTAATCGATGCAAGTGTGGAGAACGTGCTGCTTGTCGGTTGATGATAATTAAGAAGGTAGCGATATTTCCACCGCGCATTCACCAGGAGCAGTGCGCAAAAAAATAGAAAGGAAAGAAAAGAGGCGAAACACAAACTTCACTTTCTCTCGCATTCTGTTTTTGTGTATTGAATGCGGAAACGAGACGCGCTGAAAGATTTACGAGGAACCGGAAGTTGTGACTTACAGCGTCCGCTTGCAGACGTGGGGCGTACACTTCCAAAAATAACACGCGACAGGGCAGACGAAGCGGTCCTGCAGCGTTTCTGTTTCTGCTTCTCCGCGAATTCGGCAGCGCAGTGAAAACAAGAAAGCGTTGACTCGTCATCTCTGGCTCGACACTCCGCCAAGGACGCAGACGTGCAGCAAAATGAAAATGACAGGCAGGACTGAACAGCAAGTAATGAGTAAAAGCGATTCTCAGTGTGGCGAGAATAGCCATGCTTTCTAGACACACGCATAGAAGAAAGAATAGAGAGGAGAAGATGCCGTTGGAGTTTGTAATTTAGGAGTTGGGGAACTTAGTGACAATGACAGGACGAATGACGAGGCGGGAATTCAGCTCCCCGGGGCAGTTTTCCCAGCGAACTCTGCTCCGAGATTGCCGCGACGATGAAACTCCACGGCCAATATCACACTCTCGTAAAACACGTCGTACCAGTGAACGCTGTCGAATTGACTGCGATCTGTGCGAATGAGGGAAGGCGACATGTTTGCATACGTCTTGACAGCGTACACGCCAGCGCATCCGCCCTGCGAGTAGGCGCGAAGAGTAAGTACGTACATCGCGTGCAGAGGTGATTGCATGGAACTGCTTTTGCTGTCGGTCGCTGTAAAGGTATGTAGTACATAAGATTGAATAACAGATTTGTGTTATTCAACCTCCTGAAACATATGCATCGTTTTATGTTCATTTTTGGTGAATAATGACGAGGGAAACTTTAGTGATTTAATTCCATCAGACCACCGGCTCTTGTTCCCGTTGTTCTCCATTAAGGCATAAATAGAGCCTGATTTCCTCCTGCCTTATAAAATTTACAACCTCTCCTTTCACCCATTCTCTCGCTTGCAAACAGACATATACGAGCCGTGAAAATGCTTTCAGAGGTTTCTTCCTTCTCTGGTTGAAGTCACAGCGGCACCGCACTTGACGGCTCACTCTCGCGCCCATACATCTCAGATGCGCCTTGAATACAAGACCACACGCAGCATACTCTCAACGGCCAGCAGTCGAACATCGCAGTGTTCTTCGCTCTTCCAGATCAAAAGGGTATTACATGATCCCCTGATGTTGGCGTCACAGAGCTTTCAGTTGCAACGCACACTGTTGAAATCACCGGGATTACTACTACGATGACGATGCAGCTAACCCCGGAGGACCTCCTTGGTCATGTTATTGTTCGAAAAAATTCTGTACCTGGCTCGTGTGCCCTTCAAAGGAGAGGTGACACGAGGTAGCTGGCATGTTCCCCGTGTCGTATGTTCCCGTGTTGTACGTGTCGAGTTCCTGGCCAGACGCCGAGGAAGGTTGCGCCCCTTGACGAGTCGAGCCCCGCTCACCGTTTCATAGAAGCGCGGGTAAACTGGCCTTGTTCCGAACTTAACCACGCCCGCCGCCCTCGTGTCATCAACGCCTCTCGAAAACAGCCCGTTGTTTTGTGAGCTTAAATTGACACCGAGGACAAATGGAAGTTGGCCCGTGTCGATCGATTACCGCGTGACAAAGAGGCTTCTTTAACTGAGGACGCATCTTTTGTAAACAGAAAAGGCCCAAAAATGAAATACAGCCACCGCATACTCTTTGCACAAAATAACTGCGGTGACGTCAGTGTTTTTTTTTTCGTTCGAATCTCTCATACTAGACCACACAGCTATTGTCTTCCCCGTCGGTCATCCCGGAGTTCGTTTCATTATCAATATCAGGAGTTTTGAAACGAGTGGCAGGAGAGAACATGTTCCAGTTGAAACTACAATTTTCTCAGCAACAAAACGCGTCTGCTGCTGTCGATGAAGCATGAACATAGCAAAAAAAAAAACGTATAATCTATTTGTTTGTTTTTTTTTTTTTTTGCCAAGAACGAAGACTGGATGGAGTTGCCCCCTGCATCCCCCTTACCTGAGATCACCGACCACCCACTGCGGACGAGATGCAAACTAGGGTGCAAGGCATTCCACAGCAACCAAGATGAATAGCTTACTTCACTTCACTCGATTATTTCCGCCATTGACGCAGAAAAACCCCGTGATAGTGCGCTTGAGGTGCGATGAAATGATAGCCATTCCGTATTTTTAAGGCATTCCCTCTTTTTGCGAACACAGAATGTGAGTGCGAAAAAAGGGGATGTGAGTGTCTCGTTTCGAACTACGACAATATTACCGACGATGTTGCATAGTAGTAATATCTGCATGAAGGCCACCAAGCCGGAGAAAGCAATGCAGTCTATAGGGGAAGGTCTGTTGGATGCCAGAGTTAACTGAAGCCGCTTTAGGCAGACATAACATCCCCTTGCTTTCTGCCAGTGACTGCCCGCAGGCTTGCACGTATAGTGCGAATACATCGAAGTCTCCTTTTCCGATGCGCTTCTTGGAGGCGATTTTGCACGATCATAAACTTTCCACTGATTTCCCTCAAGCCACAGGCGTTCCAACCACGGCCAAAGCGACTGAGCGATTGGCCACGGACCTCTTCGCCTATACTAAAGGTGGGCTGGGGCGAAGGATATCAGTAGACTAGTATTCTTCCGTCGAGCCGCATCGTCGCTCCTTTTGACCCAAATCCTCTTTGTGTCACCAATCGGTAGACTCACATTTATTTATACATTCTGGCTATTTGAGTTCTCCCGTTGGCGCCTTTAGTGCGGACTCCAATAATTCCCATTTGTAATAGCCCATAAGAACACGTAGCGTATAATTGCGAGGCTCCGTTCGAAACAGGCGCACAATTCGCTGACCAGTTGAAGACCCGGTGCGTGAATCGCAAAACAAAAAGAAGAGCTCGGCGCGCGGAGGAGGCTAGTGCTCTTATCGTGTCTTTCCTCTACCACTTGGTTGATGATGGTGCTTTTTTGTTCATTTTTGCATCCTTGTGCCACCATGTATCCGTGCTTGCTTGCTAATTGTTCGCTCGGCTCTCGCGGCTTAATACCATTCCTGAAAAGAAATTTAAAAAATGTTTGCGTTTAGAGCGCACCCTTTTCTTGCACCGGACGGCTACTCTGGAGTGGGTTCAGCTCCTATACGGACGCCACACTTCTTTGCAAGTCTTTTTGCGTTGATTCATGGTTTCCGCGACGTACAGAAAAATCTCCAGGAATCAACCATACATCACATTCTGTGTTAAAATTTCTCTTAATTTGCGATTCGGAAGATCAGCACAAAAACGGCTGACAGTGGTGGCTCCACTGAGCTGAACAGACAATTGTTGCGCATTTATTAGTGCATAAGCACCAATACTATGGGTACCAACCCCGAGAAAAATCGTCTGTTGTCAGTTCCCTTGGCTGTTGGCAGCTGGCCTAGCGCGAGCGCTCCGTCCAGCGGCACTGCCCGGTCATCGTCGTATTCTACGTAGCACACATCCGTGCTTTCGCACTGATTCGAATGTAGTAAGCATTCTATGCAGCTTTTGCGCGCCACTTTCGAAACAACGAGAAAAATTACGTAGAAACTGCTCTGCTACCTCACGTGGCAAATGTAGCGCCCTAGCTCGAGCGTGATGAGCGGCGCGTTCACAAAACACGGCCGGTACACCAGACATGCCTCGCACTTCGCAGATTGTCCATTTGGGAGCTGAACTCTATCGGTATTCTACGGGACGCTTCGAGCCGACCGCCGTACCCAGCACTCGGCACCGCACCGAAGGTCAAGACTGTCGTGATCTATCAGCAACCGTGACATCGCTTCGCACAACGGTTGCTCGCAAAGACGGAGCACAATTCTGGTCGCCGAAATACGTGGGAAACAAGATACGCACTTGCCCAACACGAAGTCCAGACAAGTGCCGTTGCCAGTGGTAGCCGATTGCCATCAGAGGGAACTCGGAAACCGGCTTCTTTGGTAGCCAGGTGTGGAAGCCACTCGCTCTCGCTGTGCGCGTGAGTGACGTCGAAATCGCCGCTGACGAGTAGCGGCATGCTGTCGGCATGCCACGAGGAAGGGGTGGAGCGAAAGCCCTGGTGACCACTGCGTGGGTGACCTCTTCGTCGGGCCCGGAGAGCGTATACGGATCGGATGTTTCTTCATCTTGGGAAAACAGCGCGAGGTCCGCGGGCTTTGAGGCGTACCGCGTCGCCAGTGCGATCAACAGTCACGCCCATCGGCGGCATGTAGGGGCATTAGAGCATCGGTCGCGCAACTGCGTCGCCGCTGGTGTGGGAATTGGATCAAAAAGCGACATGCTCCTGGCAAAGAGGACATTCAAAACGTTCGTTGAAATATAAAGCGCCTTCAGTTAGGGAGTAATTACTCATTAGCGTCCACCTGCAAAGCAGTCATATGGCTACAAGGGAAAATTATGTAATTGCCTTTTATTTCCATCTTCCGGCAAAGATGCAACCGGTCAGGAAGCAGAAAAGTTTCGAACATCCTTTTATATCGAGAGTGTCTTCGATGAAAGCAAGCAAACCGGCATGCTTGCAAGCATGCAACAAGGCGCATGTGCTGAAGCGCGCCAGCAAAATGTCTGGCGATGCATTTTAGTCTGCGTGTACGCTCAATACTCGGTATCCGTTGGCACACTCTTGGTGGATAGCTGGCCTCGGTTATACGTTCAGGTGGAGTCACGGCACCTGGGCCACATCACCACATGCAAAGTCGAATGCGCATAACTGAGCGCTTTAGGCCCGCCGCCAAAAAGTTCCCGGCATTATTACATCGGAGCGCGTCGGGACCATCACCGCAAGCGCGGTCGCGCAGCCAAGCTCCGCCGTAGCGCAGACGACGTGTTCTTCCTCGCCGCAACTCGATCATCCTCGGCCACGGCGAACACGGCGCGAACAGGACACGCCGACCGGCGCTAATTTCCTCGCTGACGGGGGAGGAAACAAGGGCGCGGTTCGGCAGGCGTGTTTGGATAGCCCGCGACGAGAACCAGGACAGCGGGAAGAAGCACTAAATAAAGCGCGCGTGCGGGAGCGCCGGCGGTGGAACCGCGGCTCCTCCGCCGGATCGGGCCGCTGATTCACGCACCAGAGGCCACGGGTGCACGTGGTTTCGGAAAGCAGGTGGCCCGGGGCGAGGTCACCCGGAATACCCCCCGCAGACCGTGGACCGCTTTATCGGGTTCGCGCGTAGGCGATTATAACGCCGTCACTTATAACGGCAGATGTGGGCCTGACAAGCCTGCGCCCCGCACGGTGGCTGGGGCACGCGAAACACAAGACAGAATCTTCGTGGAATAAACAGAGCTAGTCGAGGGCCAGAATGCTCGTATTTGCCTGAAGCATCGTTGTCATTCACGACTTCGCCCCTCACCAGCCGAACTATGCCCTACATCAATTCTGATTGCCGCCTCTATAGTTGCCGGACAGGGGTCGAGGTGGACGGCTACTGAGTGAATGCGGGTCCCGCGGCGCCGCTTCATGGACGAGCTAAGATGCTGCACTGTGCTTTGTGATAGGCAGTTAGCCCACGTGGTCTGTGCTGCTGAGTATGCATTCAACGTGTCCGATTAGTAAACCTTAGTCCCAGCCTTGTCTTATCTCTTTCTTCTTGCCCGTGTGCTTGTTCGTTTAAGTGGTTGCAAAATGTACTCTACATATAGTGAGGGCTGAAGTTTTTTCGCTGGTCGATGCCAGTCGCCGAGAACAAGAGTTGGACGAACCTCGCTGCCCTAAAGGGTGAATTTCAAGTTATAGTCCTCAGTATAGGAGCCTAACGTTATTTCGCAGTCCAAACGCTCGCCAAATAACGGCTGCGCCGAAGGTTTTCGTCCTAAACAGGCAAGTATAGCACGGAAGATACAGAAAAGCGACCAGATTTTCAAATGGTGTTTTTCAAGACAAATGGTGCTTGTCTGTTTGGTGAAAATTTTTAATCGTTAGTCGATGTCTTCGCATTTAGGCCCAGATAAGATTTATTTTATGAACACAGCTGTTATATCTGAAATCTACTTGGACATGTTTTAAAGTATGCGCTGTAAACGAAGTAGCTTGGTAGTGTTGCGGTACTGAAGCGACTCTTCCTGACCCGGTAGGCACGCCGCCTGCCCAAAGAAAGATTAAAGATGTTCACGCCCGCATACATGCAGTT